>NW_006921820.1:2645317-2650134 GCF_000298275.1 Orycteropus afer afer | reverse complement strand
TCTCCCTGTGCATAAGCAGCCCTTCCTTCTCCCATGTTGTTCTCTCCAGGGCGTGTGTCTACTTGAGGTAAATGTTTAACTCACATGCCTGTACTTTGTTTGTAAGCCTTATTCTTCTATTCCTAACAATTCCTTTTAACACTTGGAGAGAAAAATGCATTTGTTAAGTTAGCCCAATCAATAACCAGTGCTGGCAATTCAACTGAATGCTGAATCTGTCATTCCCATCTACAATGTGAGCATGAAAATTCAGATCCACTAGCGTCACCTCTATTAAATTATAGCCTTGTACCCAATGCTACCATTAATCTCAGCACCAACTTTAGACAAGCTATATGTGTCCAACTATGACATTCCCTTATACTGTTAAATCCACCTCAGATGATATGCTTTAATTTGACCAAAATATGATTTGGTCAACCAGATACTCAATGTTAACTACAAACTACTTCCCTTGCTCCAATAGTCCCCATTCTTCTTCCTGCTTTGAATTGTTAAAACAAGCAATCTCATTACAGTTCAGATGATTGTCTGCTTTTAACAATTCTTTAACATAAAGCTGAATTGAACAAGTTAATCAATCCATCTCCTTCCCATGCAATGATAGCAAAAATAGTCTGATCTATGCCCCTTATGCATACATATTTTTGTGTGGAGAATCAAATTACCCCACAGATAAAGAACAAAATCCAAATAATGAACATTATGCTTAGGTATTACCTGACTTAAATAGAGATTGATGGGTCAATGCACATTAGGCTTTTTAGAAGTGTCTTTGAACATCCACTCTTATAATGAAAGTAGACACTGGACTGATGAACTAAAAGTCCTCACACACCATAAAAGAGATGCTGACCCTTTAAAATGGACTAGTCAAATGAAATACCAGAACCCTATAGCTGAACAACCTAAACTAGGAAGGTATTTCTCCGAGACTTCCTACCTGGCATGATATTGTTCAACTTGAAAAACGTATTCATAATTTGTCTGCTACAATGGCTCTGGGAGCTCTGGTGGCGTAGGGCCTAAGGCATTTGACTGCTGATCAGAAGGCTGGTGGTTCAAACTCACCAGCCACTCCTCAGAAGGAAGGTTGGGAAATCTACTTCCATAGTGAAACTGCCACAGAAACCCAAGGAGGGGTCGCTATGAGTTGGACCTGACTTGACAGCAGTGAGTTTTTGTTTGGGAGAGAATGGCTTCAATTGGTGATGACATCACAGATGGAATGGCTGCTCAACAGAAGTGTCTAGACTCCCTTGCTAAAGTTGTGTTAGATAACAGAATAGCCCTTGACTTTATTTTAGCTCAAGAAGGTGGGGTCTGTGTCATTGCTAACACCTCTTGCTGTGCCTGGGTGAACACCTCAGGGGAAATAGAGCAAGACATTAGAAAGATCCACCAAAAGTCTACTTGTTTACATTCAGTACCCTTAATGCCTGATTCTCCTTTTCTAGACTTTTTTTAGCTGGCTGCCTAATAGTATTGGTTCTGGGTTCTGTTTGATATTACAGAGTAGACTAATAGTCTTAATCATCATAATTATTATTAATAGGATTAATTAAATGTATTAGGGATTGTTTACGTAATACTTTTAACAAGACTACCATCACTTTAGCTATCCATAGAGTCATGTATTTTAGAGAAATAGAATTCATGGAATTAGATTTACTTTCTTCTATTTTCCTTAAGATGGTTATAGAGTGCCCTTTTCTTGAGCTTATTCTAAATTCATTCTTCCAATTGGGCCTTGCCTACTGCCATGAACTCAATGATAATCTACTCACCCTGAAGATGACGCCCATTAGCTTGGCAAGGTGAAGAAAAAGACTGTTGTTGTTGTTGTTTGCCGTCGAGTCAGACCCAACTCATAGCGACCCCTCCTTGGGTTTCCGAGGCAGTATCACTATGGAAATAGATTGCCCCATCTTCCTTCCGAGGGGTGGCTGAAGAAAAAGATTACTTCTTCCTAATATAACTGGCATCATCAGAACTCTTTGGTCAAAGTCCTTGGAGAAGGGACTTTATGCCCAAATGCAGTGATCAGTGCCCTCTAGTGGGAACTTGATCAAAAAGGGGGAAAGTGTTAGCAGGCCCTGAAACTTAAGAGGCTTTTGGAGCATGACTAAATGAGGGGTTAACCTGAATTACTGAAATGAAAGCAAAGGAAAGAGGCAAGAAAGTACGTAGTCATTCTCAGAAAGAATGCACTCAGGAGCCTGTGACACGATGATAAGAATAGGGTTGTAAAAGCACTGATGCAGGTGGCTTTTAAGAAATCCATGATGGAAAACAGATTAGCTGACATACAGAAAATATGTGAAAAACAAGTTATATTTGAAATGTCTGTGGTTACACTGACCATGCTGTTTATGAGATTCTAATCTTGATCCTATGACCCCAGTCACGTAGGTTCTGCAGATTTTCATGTATAAAAGCTGGCTGCTTGCTCCAGCACAGTGCAGTACATTGTACTTTCATTTTGTTCCGTCCAGTTGAACTGCTCTTCCTCAATAAAACTCTTTGCTTTATCCTTAATAGTGTATGACATTATGTTGGTTGACAGTTGAAATATTACAAATAGATATAAAACTTGCTTTTCTCATGGTGTGAGTATGGGGAAAATCAATGGAACATCGAATGGACAATTTATTTTCATCCTATAAACAAGAATTATTTTACATTTTTGTCATCTGTAATTTAAATTTGTAAAATAGCTCAAAGGCAATGAAAGGCGAGAATCATAACCCAGAAGGGTGTGCTCTAGTCAAAACAATGCACGGTTATCTATTGTTGTTGTTGTTGTTGTGTGCCATCGAGTCAGACCAGACCCGACTCATAGCGACCCCTCCTTGGGTTTCCGAGGCAGTATCACTACGGAAGTAGATTGCCCGGTTATCTATTATAAACACCTAAATTTTTTGTTTTGCCTATTCCTTTTTTTTTTTTTTTTTTACATTGATCAGACTCTCTGAGCTGTGGGGGCAGAAGAAGAAGGACTTAGTAAGTACAGGAGACGTCAGGGAAAGTTTCCCAGAGGAGGGGAGGACTGAGTAGGGGAGGGGAGGACACTGTTGTTGTTGTTGTTGTTATATGCTGTCAAGTCGAACGAACTCGACTCATAGCGACCGCTCCCTGGGTTTCCAAGGCGGTATCACTATGGAAGTAGATTGCCCAACATTCCTTCCATGGAGTGGCTGGTGGGTTTGAACCGCCAGCCTCCTGGTTAGCAGTCAAGTGCCTTAGGCATTACGCTACCAGAGCTCCTAGTAGGGGAGGTGAGGACACTAGCAGAGCCCAATATTATCCCTCAACATTCCTCCTTCCATTCTTCATTAGTAATAGTGTTCCTGATTAACTCGGCATGTGGTGGTCCAGAATGAAGACTATACTTTCTTCAGCCTCCTTTGCAGGGGGCTGTGACCTTGTGACTCATTTCTTGCCAATAAGATGTAAGAATCATGAGGGACTTAAGGTAAGTGTCCCGAAAAAGGAAAAGGTATTACCCTTTGCCTTTCTCCTTCCTGATGACTAGAATGAGGAGCTCAAGCAACTCTCTTAGGCCATGAGTTGGAGGTCATAAGTAGACTATGCCCCAGTTTCTCTCCCTTTAGAAATTCTGGAATGTAATTTACATGGTTCCTCAAGAGACTTTCTAGCAGGATTGAGCACCAAGGGCCAACAGCTATAACCAGCTCAACAATACACCCTTGGTTGGCTTTCCCTCCTTCCTGTCTTACTTTTTCCTCTCCTCATTCTGGCCTCCTGGGATTACTTCTTTAAAAAAAAAAAAATTGCTCAAATCATAATTTGTGTCTCTGGCTCTGCTTTGGAGGGGAACCCAAATTAACACAGTATAGATGTGTTCCCTAAAGAGTAGCCACTTATCGAGTAGTGACTGGGATCTTAAAAGCTTGCAAGCAGCCATCTAGATGCAACGATGGATCTCTCCTCATCCAAAGCAAAAAAGAATGAAGAAAACCAAAGACTCATGGAAACAATTAGTCCAAGTGACTGGTACATCATGTGATCCTCAGTCTATACAACCATGAGACCAGAAGAACTAGGTGGTGCCCAGCTACCACTGTCAACTACTTGGAGCGGGATCTATGTAGGAGATCCTGGATAGAGTGGGAGAACAATGTGAACAAAACTCAAAATCATTTGGAAAAAAAAGGAACCAGGTTTGCTGGTCTGATAGAGCCTGGTGGAACCACTGAGACTATGGCCCATAGCTGCCCTTCAGGTCTGGAATTGAACCTACTCCTGTGGTTTCCAGTAAAACAAAATACACACCTATGAGGTGAACATTTACACTAGGTAGATATACTCCTTGGAGAGAGCGATCATGGGAGAATAGAGGGGTTGTGTATGCACAGGGAGACAGCTCAGGGGGCAGGAGTTCATGGAGGAAAGGACACAGGGAAGAGATAACTATGGGGAGTAAGTGGGAGGGGAGCTGTTGCATTGTGGTAAATTGTAGTCAATGTCATGAGACAAAGTGTATGTGAACTGCTGTATGGAAAGTAAATTTTCTCTATAAAGTTTCACCCAAATCACAATTAAAAAAAAAGAGTAGTCTCTTAGGATGATATTTTGGAACTCACTGGTCGGATAGCAACAAGGACCTATTGTTGTTGTTGTTGTTAAGTACCGTCGCGTCGTTTCCGACTCATAGCGACCCCATGCACAGCAGAACGAAACACTACCCGATCCTGTACCAGCCTCACAATCCCTGCTATACTTGAGCCCATCATCGCAGCCACTGTATCAATCCATCTCCTTGAAGGCCTCCCCCTCTTTCATCGACCCTCCAC
>NW_006921820.1:2638249-2642327 GCF_000298275.1 Orycteropus afer afer | reverse complement strand
AGCCTCAAAACTCACGTCTACATGTCACCACAGTAGGACAAACCGACAGACAAGTTTGTCCTGCTGTTGGAGACCTCTCGTATCCCCCCCACCTGGGTCCCTGTGGCTGACTGTTCCTCTGTCTGGCTTCCTGTCTTTTTTCCAAGGACCTATTGCTAGTGGTAAATGGGATAATGATATGCCCTGATGTGTGGTAGGAACATAATCACTAAGGCACTTACTTATGATAGATTGAGATATGGCACAGGTGGAAGGGAAAACATTGGTTTATGCAGTAGCTCTAGAGTGAAGGATCTCA
Source organism: Orycteropus afer afer (assembly GCF_000298275.1). NCBI lineage: Eukaryota > Metazoa > Chordata > Mammalia > Tubulidentata > Orycteropodidae > Orycteropus > Orycteropus afer. Next base: position 2,642,029 of record NW_006921820.1, on the reverse strand, counting down.
AAATCTGTCCCTGAGACTAGCAGTATTGCTTATTTGGTGTCTTAGTTATCTAAAGCAAGAAAAACCCAAACCCATTGCCATCAAATCTATTCGGACTCACAGCGAACCTATGGGACAGAGTGGACTGCTCCAGAATTTCTGAGCCTATATCTAGTGCTGCTATTCTAGAAATACCACAAGTGTTTGGCTTTAATAAAAGAAATTTATTTTCTCACAATTCAGGAGACTAGAAGTCTGAATTCAGGGTGCTGGCTCTAGGGAAAGGCTCTCTGCCTCCGTAGACTTTGGGGGAAGATCCTTGTTTCTTTTCAGCTTCTATTACTAGGTTCCTTGTTGATATGTGGCATATGTATTCCCTTGTTTGTGCTTGCTTGCTTAATCTGCTCTTTTATATCTCAAAAGAGATTGACTTAAGGCACACCTACACTGATATTTCCTCATAACAAAGAAAATCCATTCCCATGTGAGACTATAACCACAGCTACAGGGTTTAGGTTTTACAACATATTTTTTGGGGGGAACACAATTCAATCTATAACACATAGTGTCTTGATTTCCTTGGGCTGCCATAACAAAGTACCACAAACTTGGGGGCTTAAAGCAAAAGAAATGTATTCTGTCACAGATCTAGGGGCTAGAAGTCTACAATCAAAATGTCAACTCTCTGAAGGCTCTAGTAGGAGGCAGTTATCTTTGCCTCCTCCTAACTTCTCGTGGTCATTAGCAATCCTTGTTTTTTCTTGGCTTATAGACACATCACTCCAATCTCTGCCTCCATTGTCACATGGCATTCTCCCTGTGGGTCTGTGTGTCTCTTCTCTTCTTATAGGGACATACACGTCATTTGGGATTAGGTCCTACTCTACTCCACTATGACCTCATCTTTCTGTGATTACATCTGCAAAGATCTTATTTCCATTCAACTGGTATGTTGACAACATAGGTTTTTCTTTCAGATATTATGATTATGGGACACAGGTTTTGCACATTTTCTTTCATTGCTTGGCTCACTGCTATAGTGGGATAACTGCTCTACACGTCACACCCAAGAAATGTCTCCTTTTAGTTTTCTAAGTAAAACTTAATGAAAACAAAAAATCAATAATCTAAATGTTTGTATTAGACAGGATGTCATTATCAAAGCTCTTGGGGCTCATTCCTCCCAAAGCCCAGAGATGAAGTTGGACTGAGAAGAGGGGGTTGGAGGTGTGGCTCTTAGTCCATTTTTGCTCTTCCTGACTGTAAGTCTGTTATTCAGGGCTAGCTCTGAGGGGCATCAATGCCAGGGGAGGAAAGTGTTGGAGAGAGGCCCTTCACCTTGCTCGACTACTCCTTTCTACCCCAGGCTTGCCACCAGAGTCCGTGACCTCAAGACCGTAATATCTCACAATCAGGGACGTTGAATGGCAAAAGAGGACAAGTATCAGATGTCAGGAATGCAGAACCCAGGAGCTCAGGTCACTCCCTCCTTTCAGATCAAGCACTCTCATCCCACTCATGTAATTCCAGCTTAATTCTTTGATAGGCCAAATAGCCTACATGAAAGCCTGGACAGAAGTCTTTTTCTATTTGTCCCTGAACACAGTGTGGTGAAATGAGTTCTTTATGTGGCCTTTTGTATTGGTTCTCTGGAAAAATAACTTGAGAAATTATTCCCCTAAACCCTGAGGAATTACCTTTGTCCTAGTATTCTATCCCAGAGGGTTTGTTACTTCTGTCCAGGTCCATTGACAATTACTGGATGAACTTCAAACCATCTGTGGTTTGATACTTTTTGTCTGGTCTTGGGCAGCAGCCTGCTCTATGATCCATATGCACCTTGCAGGGATTGATCAATAGACTATGCAAATGAAGTGTCTATAGCCTACTATGCAAATGAAGTATCTATGGTCTACTGGGAGGGCATGGATCCTTATTTCTAAGCAACTAAGGAGGTCCATCAAAATGAAATAAAATGCCTATGCCCTTGAAGGGGACATCTGGGGCACTGGTAATGTTTTGTTTCTTGATCTGGGTGCTGTACATGGGGTGTACAGTTTATGAAAATTCATTTCGCTTTATACCTATGGTACATACACTTTACTGTATATATATTATATCTCAATAAAATTTTCTTAAAAATATGTCTTTTGCACTTGGAAACAGTTAGCCCAAGGGACTAGTGGACCACAGGAACCTCAGCCTACATGACCCTGAGACCAGAACAGTGCCTGGCTTCCACTGTCAACCACTTGGAAAGGGATCAGTGTAGGAGATCCTGGATAGAGTGGGAGAAAAATGTGGAACAAAACTTAAAATCATAAAAAAGACCAGGATTTCTGGTTTGATAGAGACTGATGAAACTCCCTAGTCACCCTTCTGGCCTGGAATTGAACTCACTCCTGTGGCTTCCACCCAAACAAAAGACAGGCATATAAAGCGAACATTTACACCAGATAGGTACTCTCCTTAGAACTATCAACCATAGGAGATCAGAGGGCAGTATTTGCACAGGGAGATAGCTCAGAGGGCAGGAATGCAAAGGAAAGGATACAGGGAAAAGGTAACCACGGGGAGAAAGTGGGAAGAGAGCTGTTACATTATGGGGATTGCAATCAATGTCATGAAACAAAATGTGTATGAACTGTTTTATGGCAAATAAATTTGCTCTGTAAACGTTCACCCAAATCACAATTTAAAAAAATAAAAATACGTCTTTTGGTACAGCCTACAGATATGTATAATAATACTGCTTAACATTGGAAAACATGGAAATGAGCTGAATATCCTTTCATAAGGGAATTATCTTGCATACCAGACCTGGCTTCTGGGTTCCTGCCCCCTTAAATTGAACAAATTAAATGGCTTCCGTTTGCTCTTTTCTACTGGGGATTGGCGCTAGTTACTTCCGGGAAAGAGCTCTGAGAGACAGCATTTCGCTCACCCAACTCTTCTGCGCACAGATAATAGGCTTCCACTCGCACCCGAGAGGGCCCCTCATTCCGGGACGCAGCGACTCCGGAGTCACGTGACCGCCCGATCAGCTGACCAGGCGGGACAGAAAGAAGAAACTCCTGACCCTGCACCGCCTAGCGCTATGGTGAGGGATGGGGGAATGAAGTGAGGCAGGGAGTGCGGGGGGGCAGGCAGGGTTGGGTCGCCAAAAGTCCCATATTGCTAACGCAGGGGAAGGGTGGGGTACCGGGTAACTCCTGGAGCGAGGAGCGGGCGAGTCTGCGATGGCCTCTTAGCAAACACTGCGTGTGGTCGTGAGGGAGGGCCTAGGGTGTTGTAGAGAAAATCTTCCCCACTCCCCACCCTCTCTTTTCCCCCCGCGCCAAGTCAGCCGGGCGGCTTAGAGATCCGGGTACTCCACTGGGGAAAAGAAAGGGCTCCTGCCTCCCGGGGCAGGGCTTAGGGCTTATTAGAGCGGGAAGTACTTCTCCAGCTACAGGAAGATTTCCCAAACTTGCCCACTTCCCCAACCCCCCTGTAAGACTTGGAGAAGAACGTACTTAGAATTAGGCTTTCCAGACTGTTAAAGGAACCCCATCACTCTCCAGAGCCAGCAGACCAACCCATCCATCCATCCCTTCAGTTCATCCATTCATTCAACATGCATTTTTGAGTACCTACTCTATGTTGTTGTTGTTGTTGTTATGTGCCCTCGAGTCGGCCCCAACTCATAGCGAGTCCTCCTTGGGTTTCCGAGGAAGTATCATTACAGAAGTAGGATTGCCCAACCTTCCTTCCGAGGAGTGGCTGGTGGGTTTGAACCGCCAGCCTTCTGGTTAGCAGTCA
>NW_006921820.1:2602833-2638149 GCF_000298275.1 Orycteropus afer afer | reverse complement strand
AGGATTGCCCAACCTTCCTTCCGAGGAGTGGCTGGTGGGTTTGAACCGCCAGCCTTCTGGTTAGCAGTCAAGTGCTTTAGCCACTATGCTACCACCTACTCTATACCATGCACTAATACTTCAGCTGCAGGAGAGGAGGGGAAGTTGGAGGCTTGAGTACAAAAAAAGCAAACTCCCAGCCCTCAGAGTTGGATCTGACTCATAGCCACCGCTCCTTGGGTTTCCCAGGCAGTGTCTACGGATGTAGATTGCCCAGTCTGCCTTCTGAGGAGTGGCTGGTGGGTTTGAACCGCCAGCCTTCTGGTTAGCAGTCACATGCCTTAGGCACTATGCCACCAGATCTCCCTGAGGCTTTTGTTGTTGTTGTTGTTGAGGCTTGACTAGGCATTAACATTAAGACAGGAGGAGAAAGGACCTAATTGGGCCATATGCATTGTGTCAGAAAGGTTGCCCTGAAGATATCAGCCTGAGGACCCAGGAAAAGAAGCTGGCTGGGTGAAGTGCAGTTTGTGTACCAGGAATTGGGAGATGCAGGGGTGGGGTGTTGTGTCTTCAGACTGGGAAACAGCATGTGCAAAGACTTGAGATGAGCAAGAGCATGATTTCCTAGGAGTGAATGCAGTTCATTGGAAGAGTACTATCTGGAAGTTAGCGAGAGACAAGGCTGGACAAATAAGCAAAAACCAAGTCATTCTGGGTCACATAAAGAAGTTTGGACTTCAAAAGGAGGGCACAGGCAAGCTAAAAAGATCCTTATGGAGAAATCAAAAGGGAAATGGGGAGTGTAGGCAGGGGCAGCAGACACCCAGAAGTGGTGGTGGCGAGTTAGGGTGGAGGCAGTGGAGAGAGAAGTGGGGGAAAATCAGCAGTCTCAGGGATGAAATGCAGGAGGGGAAAAAGGAGGAGGAGGAGCCCAGGCTTGCTTCCCAGGTGGTGTAATGGGGAAGCCAAGAGGAGGAGCAGGTTTCAATGGGAAGAGTGCAATCACTTGAAGCCATGCTGAATAAGTGGTGTCTGTGAACATCCAGGTGCAGCTGAGCAGGGGACAGTTTGGATTTAAGGATCTGGAGCTCAGCAGAGAATCTGCAATGGCATTTGGAAGTCATCTGCAAAAAGATGATAATTGAACTCTTAAGAATGCAAAAGCTGTCTCAGTGAAAGTGTGACTTGAGGGGCAAGAGGGCCTAGCACAGAGCCTGGAGAATGCCAGCATTCTAAGAAATTACAAGAGGGACACTTTTTTTTTTTTTAATGGAACACATTCTCCTAGAAAATGTTCAAACAATACAGAGGTATACAGAACTCTGTGGGTTGAAGTCAGGGGTCCATGAATTTAGGGAAAATTATAAATCTTTATTTTCACTAACTTCAAACTGAAATTTAGTATTTCTTTATAGTATGAATGTTTCTAAAAAAAGTAGTATTATTAGCAGCAACTATGATTTTGTCAGTAATAGAAATCACAGATCTTTTCCTATCACATTATAGCTGTTGGCAGATATCTTGAAGTATTGTTTATGCTCATCATTTCCAAATTATGGCGATTAGTAGACTTTCTGCTGTATTTTGTTTTTCAGTTTAATATAGGAACACATACAATACCATATCACAGATTTGTTTTAAATATTTTGATAACTTCAGTATAATTAGTTTTCTTTGCCTTCCTATTTATGCATTTAGAAACATAATTCTGAAAAGGGTTTTAAAGGCGTCACCAGTTGCCATAGCACAGATTAAGATCCCTTGACATAGAGTAAGAAGTTAAGACCATCCTTAATAGCCCATTATCTCATTACCAGTCCCAAACCCCTGCCCTACAGTAGCCACAGTCAACAGTTTGTGGAGTCCCATTTAGGGGCTGTGGAAAGGAAGATGAGCCAGCAAAGGAGAGTCAGGCACACCAGAGGGAGAAACCTGGAAGGGCGTGGTGTTTCAGGAACAGTGGGGTCATGTCAGAAGCTGCGGAGCAGTTAAGGGAGACCTGGGCGGAGTATAGTGACAGTCATCTGTGGCTGTGGCTAGAGGACTTAGTTGAAATCATGTATAGAAGTCCTAGTGTAGGGGGTACAGGAATGGTCAAGAAGTGTGGTGCTGTGGCAGGTGAAAGGGGTTGAAAGCTGGAGGTTTAAGGGGAGCAGATGAGGTATGAAGTGACTGGTGGTGGCAGTAGGGAAGTGGGGTTGCCGGGTTGCTTTGATGACCCAGCAGAATCTGGAGAGCATGGATTTGCAGTGGCCTGAGTTTGTGGGGCTTTGTTCTAGTGCTGTTGTGTGCCTTCGAGTCGGACCTGACTCATGATGACCCCTCCTTGGGTTTCCGAGGCAGTATCACTAGGGAAGTAGATTGCCCAACCTTCCTTCCGAGGAGTGGCTGGTGGGTTTGAACCGCCAGCCTTCTGGTAAGCAGTCACATGCCTTAGGCACTATGCTTGCAGAGCTCCCTTTGTTATAGTAGTATGTGGAAACAACCCAGGTAGAGGCATGGAAAGAGGGACATGCATATTGATGTGCAGGCTGACAGGACAAAGGGCAATTGGACAGGGGATGGAGGGTATCGGCAAGAACACGGTTGACAGAATGGGCCAAGAATCCAAGTTAGCTAGTGAAGGTTAGAGCACTGGGGAGTGGGGGATAGAGAGGCTTATGGGAGTGCAAGTTTTGTTCAGTTTTAAGCACTTGGGGTAGAACCAACAGCTGTGGGCAGCCTGCACTGCCAACATCAGGGCTATTGCAGTTTGTGCTGTGGGCAAGACTCATGAGTGGGTAGCCTGAAGTAACTGTCCAGGAACTAAGAGGCCAGGATGGGCAGTCATGACTGTGGTGGCCAAAGCCAGTGGGTCAGGAAGAGGATTCTGTAAACAGCCTGGTGATAGGAGGGAACAGATGGCCAGAGGGCATCCACCTGGGACAGGGATTAGAGGTCTCTGATGAGCAGTTGTGTGGGAGTCACACACACACAGTCACACACCCCAGCCCTCCCTGCAGCCTGACCATCTGCCTCCCTCCTGTGCAGAGGTTCCGCTTCTGTGGTGATCTGGACTGTCCTGACTGGGTCCTGGCAGAGATCAGCACGCTGGCTAAGATTGTGAGTGCATAGGGTCTACCTGGTAGGGAGGGAGGGGGACTGGGGCTGTGGGGGTGGAAGGTGGTGAGGTCACTCTAGGGTTGGGGCTGCAATGTTCTCAGCTTGTCTTAGCATGCTGTGTGACTTGAATCATGTGGCCAGCCCTCTCTGAGCCAACTTCTCAGCAGGAGGAGTGAAGTGGCTAGTCTGGCTGATGTGAGGCCTTCCCTTCCAGTCCTCTGTGAAGCTACGGTTGCTGTGTAGCCAGGTGCTGAAGGAGCTTCTGGGACAGGGGATTGATGTGAGTATAGGGACTGGCATGACCTTATGACCTCTATTGAAATTCTGTACCAGGCCCAGGGAGGTGGGTGATCCAGCCTCCAGACCTCCTGGATACTCCCATCCTTCCCTCTTGCCCAAGCCTGTTCCCTACCATAGGATCCAGGTCTGGGGGGAAAGGGGCTGGGAAAGAGAGGTCGGGTACCCCCTGAGGGCCTCCTTTCCTCATAGTATGAGAAGATCCTGAAGCTCACAGCTGATGCCAAGTTTGGTGAGTACCCCGAGTCTACAGGCCTTTCAGGGACCTGGTACCTGGCACAGAGGCCCCCTTCTCCCAGCAGCCTTCCCTGACCACATGCCATAGTGGAGAAGCTGCAGAAGAAAGGTGCTCCCAGTCCTGCCCCCAGTGCCCTCAAACAGCTCTTGGGCGAGCAGGAGGAGTGGCTGTGCCTCAGGGAGGCCTGGCAGCTCTGAGCTGAAGATGGTGGGACAAAGGAAGGCAGCTGGGGCCACAATGACACCTCCACCCCACCCGTGGGTCCCCTCAGAGTCAGGCGATGTGAAGGCCACGGTGGCGGTGCTGAGTTTCATCCTCTCCAGTGCGGCCAAGCATAGCGTGGATGGCGAGTCCTTGTCCAGTGAACTGCAGCAGCTGGGGCTACCCAAAGGTACAGGGATGTGGCAGGCAGGTGGGTAACCTATGGGTCAAAGGCTGCTGGACAGCAGGCCAGGCCATGTGACACTGAGAAGGGCACCACCTCTCTGGGCCAGGAGCCCGAGACTTGCCTGTACCTGAAGGGACCTTCATTCTGCCCCCAGAGCATGCGGCCAGCCTGTGCCGTTGCTATGAGGAGAAGCAAAGCCCCCTGCAGGAGCACCTGCGGGCTTGCAGCCTGCGCGGTAAGTGTAGGGTGGACTAGGGTGGGACCTGGGGTCCATTCTAGAAAGCACATGCAGCATGCAAGTTGCCAGTTATCAGAGGGGACACTTAGCCATCGTCACATGTCAAGCAGTCACAGAGCTGGGCTTACCCCTGGGTCTCTGAGTCCAGCCCAGGTTTCTTTCCTCTGAGATCTGGTGTGGATCATCTGGGCTCCTGTTTTTTGAACTCCTGCCCTGTCATTACCAAGCCCAGGTCAGGATTATTGTCTTAACTGTGACAATGAGGAAAGAAGCTGAGAGAGATGGGAGCTTTTCAAAGGCCACACAGCCTTGAAGGGTGGAGGGCTACCTGGGATCCTGAGAGCCACCCCACACTGTCTTGCAGTGAACAGACTGGAGGGTGTGGGCTGGCGGGTGGACTACACACTAAGCTCCAGTCTGTTGCGGTCTGTGGAGGAGCCCATGGTGCACCTGCAGCTGGAGGTGGCATCTGCTCCCGGTGCCAAGGCCCAGCCTATCGCCATGTCCCTCTCAGCAGAAAAGTTCCAGGTCCTACTGGCAGGTGAGACTCAGCCAGACCCAGAGGGGTAAGAGGACCCTCTCAGCTCCTGCCTGACTGCCTGCCTGCATGTCCACCTCTTCCTCCAGCAGAACTGAAGCAGGCCCAGACCCTGATGAGTTCCCTGGGCTGAGGAGAATGGTGTTTGGGTCCTGTGCAGAGCTGCCCTACCCGTGTCAAGTGGCTGGCCTCTGAAGTTCTCTTTGGGGAGTGGCCCCAGCCCCATGATGTTGGATGCCTGGACTGGGCCCAGGCCCTGGCCTCCTGGGCCCCTGGCTTCCTAGGTTCCCACTGGAGAATTCAGCATAGGCATCCTAAGGACCTTTTTCCACCACTGCCCTTCCTCCTCATAAAAGGCACCTGTCAACTGTTTTCACAAGTTGGGAAGAATAAACAGAAGCATAAAGGAGTGTGTGTGGGGGTTTCTTTTTTAGGTTTCAGATCAAAGGTTTTTGTGAGAGAGACCAAGTGACATACGGACCACTTGGCCCATCACTCATTTTCTCAGCTGCTGGTGAGGCAAAATGAGGACCAAAAAGAAACAGCTTGTCCACAGAAAAGGCAGGGTTCTAGCTCTGCAGTCCTGTGATGCTCTTGGGTCTGTACTTCCTATGCTAGCCTCAGGCTCGCAGCAAGCCAATGCCAGGTGCCCATGTACAGAAAGGAGAAGGGCCTTCACTCCTGCCATCTTTGTGGAGGAAGAAGGGCTCATGCCTGAACCCTTTCCACTCTCCCCCGTTTATAATGTTGTTAGGTGCCACCGGTTTTTGACTCAGCAACATGACAGAAGAGAACTGCCCCACAGGAGCAGATTGCTAGGTCTTTATCCCACAGAGTGGCTGGTGGATTCTAACCATCAACCTTTCAGTGAGCAACTAAGCACTTAACTGTCACACCATCAGGGATCCTTCCTTTTATAACAATCTTCAGTATTTCTTGTACACACACACAGAACCACATAGTGACAGTGTTAAAAAAATGCTCAGGGAAAGGAAGGTCTGTTGTATTGTGATTCAGAATTCCTGGGAGTAGCTTAGACCAACCCGGGCTCCCTGTAGAAAAGGCTGATTCTAAGGTTGGGGGAGGGAGAGTATAAGATGAGCCTGGAACAGCCTTTCTGGTACAAGGAGGCCATCAGAGAAGAATGTGTCATGTCAAGAAGAGCTGGCTTGTCCCACTGGCCAGAAATGAAACCATTTGAGCATCAAAAAATAAAAGGACTGATTAAACTCTTCTGCTTTTAGATAGAGTAGATGAGTTTTTGATTGAATCCTGGATGTTTTGGGTACTATGAGATTCTGGATTTTATTTAAATCTCTTTTAGCAGATCTCTGATATTGTGTGTTGGAGTCTAAGGATTATATCTCTTTAATCTTCTGAAATATCAGTATCATGAAAGACAAACAAGGGGGGGGTGCATGGGAGGTGAAGTGATTCCATCTAGATTAAAAATGGTTAGACATAAACCTAGATTAGAATCTGCCTCAAGTTGTAGAAAAAAACTTGCTGACAATTGGGGAAATTTTAATGTGGACTAGGTAGGTATTGGGCAATCTACTTCCGTAGTGATACTGCCTCGGAAACCCAAGGAGGGGTCGCTATGAGTCGGTTCCGACTCGACGGCACACAACAACAACAACAACAAAGGTAGGTATTAGATATAAAGAAATTATTGTGAACTTTACTAGATAAAGGTATTGTGGTTTGTAGGAAATTGTTTTTCAGAGATGCATACTAAAGTGTTCAGGGATGATGCATCATAATTTGTCTAATTTATTTAAAAATACTTCTGCCAAAACAGATGTGGGGGAAAAGGAGAAGTAGTAGGGAGGGGGGCAGATCATGTCTATGGGATAGGCACAGTGCCTCATACATGCTCCATCTCACTGAGAATAAAGCCCAGACTCCTCACTGGGGCCTCCAAGGCCCTGTCTGACCAGACCTGGAGCATGCTGGCTACTCCGCTCTCACATCATAGCACTACCTTCAGCTACACTCCAGTCACATGGGTCTTCAGCCAGTCAGTATCTTTCAATCTCTTTCCTGCCTTCGGGCCTTCTGCCTGCCATATTTCTTTGCACTCTTTGCTCCCACTCTTGCTGCTGGCTCCTTCTTTGAGTTCTGGCCTAAAAGTTAAGGCACGGAGACCCTGCAGAGACCCGCCCTTACGGATCATCTAAAGTTCATTTTCCTCGGCCCCTGGTTTTTGTTGCTTGACTGCACTTCTCTGCAGACGGTGGTGATGTTTATGTGGCATCTGATTGCGGTAACACTTAAGGCTACCACTAGGTCCCCAGGGCCCGCGTTTATCAGCACCTGTGCGCGTTCAGCTGCAAAAGTCTCAGCTTTGTTGTCGTTTCCTGCTGGGGGTGCCCACCCGGTCTTGCGCCAGCTGGTGACTGCCCCCCAATCGCGGAGACAGCTGCAACCCGGGTCCTCAGACTGACTTCAGACCCCCGTCCGCGCCGGGAAGCGGTAAGCCAGACTCCTCCGCCACATCCTAGTCAGGTGACTACCCCAAAGCCTTCACCAAGTCCCGGAGACTCCAACCCAAGCAGGCTCGGTCTCTGCCCTCGCCCTGCAGAACTACATTTCCCACCAGGCGCTGGGCTAGCGGCTACAGTCCCCAGCATGCTCTTTGGCGCGGCTCCGCCCCTGGTATTAACCCTTTAGTGGCTGCTGATTGTCCGGGAGAGGCGCCCAGCGCAGGTCTGAGGGGCAGTGCTTTGGGATAGGGATTTGTGCAGCTGATCTGGGATGAAGAGGGGATTTGAGGGAGGAAGGGAACCGCGATTAACCGTGGGTAGGGTCGCAGCGGGGAGTAGAAGGGGGGTGAAACAGACATAGAGCTTCCAACGGTTGCAAAAGCAGAAATCTAGAAGTTCACCTTTTCCCGCAGATCGAAACCTTTCGGGTGCCAGGCCCTGGGCGAAGTTGAGGAGAGGGGGAAGGGTAGTAAAGAGTCCATCCCGCGTAGTGCCTAAGGCATTTGACTACTAACCAGAAGGCTGGCGGTTCAAACCCACCAGCCACTCCTCGGAAGGAAGGTTGGGCAATCTACTTCCGTAGTGATTGAGACCGCTTCGGGGGTCCCTGTTAGGGGTTGCATATTTGAAGAGGCTTTGATTCTGGAGAAAGGTTCGGTGGCATTGGGAGAGACATGCCAGCCATACCTAGAAGCAGAATCTTTGCTGTGGTGAGGGGGAAAAATAAGTGAAATTGTTCACTACAGATTAGTTAAGTAAGCACATATAAGTCTGTGACTACCTTATTTACTAGATAATACAACCTTGAGTGCCCCCAAGAAAAGGTGTGTATTGCAGGGGTAGTTAGGTGTTACCTTGGGCAGGGTTGAGCGTCAGGGAGGCCACTCTGAGAAGGTGACTTTTCTGAGCTGAGGGAAGGGTTCCAGCATGAGGGGACAGCAGGGCGAAGGCATGGAGATGTGAAGAAGAGCAGGGTGCCTGGAGCCTATGAGTGAAGGGAGCCTGGGAGGAAATGAGCTGTTGGAGGGTGGGCCTGGTAAGGATTTGGATTTTTTCCTAAAAGCGAGAGCTCTTGTTAAGAGCCATGTTTCCTTCCCCAGAGTAAGCTCCCCGGAGGCCAGGGCTTCCTCAGCAATTTGAAATGGGGGCCAGGGGCTGTGGCCAGGTTTGTGGGTGCTCCCCTGCAACCCTCAGGCTTCTCTGCAAAATGGGGATATTTCCTACCTCACAGGGCACACCTGGCCCAACCTGCTACCTGTTTCCTCCACAGGGCCCAGCCAGCCCGCCCACAGGATGCCTGAGGGCCCTGAGCTGCACTTGGCCAGCCTCTTTGTGAATGAGACATGCAAGGGCCTGGTGTTTGGTGGGTGTGTGGAGAAGTCATCTGTCAGCAAAAACCCTGAGGTGCCTTTTGAGAGCAGTGCTTATAGTATCTCAGCCACAGCCCGTGGCAAGGAGCTACGCCTGACCCTGAGCCCCCTGCCCGGGGGCCACCCCCCACAGGAGCCACTGGCCCTTATCTTCCGCTTTGGCATGACTGGCTCCTTCCAGCTGACGCCTGGGGATGCGCTGCCACCCCATGCCCATCTGCGTTTCTACACGGCTCCACCCAAACCCAGGCTTGCCCTCTGCTTTGTGGACATCCGCCGCTTCGGCCGTTGGGACCTCGGAGGCGAGTGGCAGCTGGGCCGTGGGCCCTGTGTTTTGGTGGAGTATGAGCAGTTCAGGTAGGGCCAGCACCAGTGTGCTGGTGATGGACTGTGATGGACACAGTTATGGGTTCCAGGCCTGGCTGTGAGCACCTTATCGGATAACCAGGAGTCAGTCCCATCCCCTTTGGGCTGTAATCCCCTCACTCGTAGCCCAGGACAATGTCCTCTGCCCTGTAGAGGGCTCCTGAGCTAATGCATGTGTAAATCTACAAGCAGATCTGCTGTGGGAGGCAAGGAGGGGAGACAAGAAGAGGATGGGTAGGTGCAGCCCTGGGAACAAATGGCCAGTGGGTTTCAGAACTAGGGCTTGGACCAGAACCCCACACTACTTCTTGGTGCTCCCAGGTGGCTAGGAAGAATAGTATAAGGGCTTACAACATGCTAAGAAGTGAGGCTGGGCAGGAAGGAATTGTTTCAGGGAATGGGGACAAGGAAACAAACACGGTGAGCTCAAACAGACCCATCTCTGAAGAAAAATTCAACAGGTAGAAGAGGCAGAGAATGACTTTGGGGTGGGAAGGCACTCTGGGGAGGGGACATTTGAGCCGAGATCTGACCCAGGACAAGGAGCCAGCCATACAAAGCTGTAGAGGAAAAGCATTTAACTGGCAAGAATTGTACATGCAAATGCCTGAAGGTGCACTTGGCCAGTTCTTACTTCCTCAGGAAGTTCCACTTTCAGTTGGCCTTTAGGAGACTTGGTTTCCCCTCAGGTTGGGCCAGGACATCTCCGGTTGCCTCCTGGTGCTCCCAGGCACAAACCCCAAGTGCATCCTCAGGGAAACCTCTGACCATAATTCAACAGGCCACAAAGTTAACTTTTTGCCAGCTGGCTCTGAACTTTCTCTCAATGAGCATTTTGGCCCAGATGGAAGCAGGTATTGGTGCTACAGCTGGAAGCCCATGAGGATCCACTTCCCTCAGTGAGCTGAGGCTAGCCTCCCACCTGTACCTTTCCCCCCAAACTCTTTTCTGGCCCCCTCTTCGTACTCTCTTCATACTCAGCCCTTCTCCACAAAGAAATGAGGTGCATCTCCTTTGCCTGGGGCCAAGGAAAGACACATGACACTTGGAAGTGTTTGTTGGGCTTCTAGGGCACCCACTAGCTAGAACATGCCTCACATACCTACTGTGCAGTGATCATGCCAGCCTCCTTGAAGACAATCTTCAAGGGCTTAAGAAGAGTTGAACGTACCAATGTCAAATCCACAGATGCTCTTTAAGCACCCAGGAGTCTTAGGGAATGCCAGGCTGTGGGCACATCTGTGCCATCTCCTTGTTCTCAAGTGTCCTGAGGAGTCTGAGGCACTTTCTAGATACACACACAACATATACAGACTTACAAGGGTTCCTTTAAACATAATGCTTTTGGTTGCTGTTTTTGCTTTGGTGGTGTAGTGGGTAAGGCACTTGACTGCTAACCAGGTCAGTGGATCAAACCCACCAGGTGCTCCACAGAAAGAGGATGGGGTGATCTACTTCCGTAAAGATTTATAGCCTCAGAAACCCAATGGGGGTTGCTATGAGTCAAAAACAACTCAATGGCAATTGGGTTTTTTTTTGGGGGGGGAGGGGTAATGAATTAAAATACCATATTGTTCCCAATTGACAGGTCAGAAAACTGGAGATTCTAGTTGCCAAAACAGCATTGTGGCTGCGAGAAGGGGGACTGGGACTCCCAGTTTCTCTCGCCTTGTAACCAGGAGCTGGGCTCCCTCCCCCATTTTGTCATCACACCACCCACCCTGGATGCATCTGGGAACTAGTAAAGTTGTGCGGTTGGTTGCTCCCACTGGCACAAGTGTGGGGAGAAGTAGAACAAACCAGAGTGGGGGGGTGAGTCTCCTACACTTGAGCTGTGTCCCTTCAGGGAGAATGTGCTGCGAAACCTAGCAGACAAGGCCTTTGACCAGCCCATCTGTGAGGCCCTCCTGGACCAGAGGTTCTTCAATGGCATTGGCAACTATCTGCGGGCAGAGATCCTGCACCGGTTAGCAGGGCAGGCCCAAGGCACAAGCATTGGGGTGGGTCAGGGCGTACCCACATCTCTCTCCCCTGCTCAGTATGGCTCCCTCTCCCCCAACCACTCCAGGCTGAGGATCCCCCCTTTTGAGAAGGCCCGCACGGTGTTGGAGGCCCTGCAGCAGCGCAGGCTGGTGGGTACAGGGAGGCCTGCACCCAGAACATGTGCCTTGGCTGGCCCAGGCATGTCAGAAAGGGGCTGCCAGGGTATGGGCTGAGTCAGGTTTCTCAAGCTGTGCCACGGACCACTTATATGACCTGAGGCAGGTCCTTTCTTGGCCTTGGGCCTCAGTTTCCCTTTCTTTACAATATGTGTATGTGAAATATGAACTGCCTCTGTGGACCTGCTGAACTCAGAGGGGAGGGAGTCTGATGCTGGATGGATGAGCAGCTCTGTCCATGCTGATGGCATGGTCCTGCCCCTTCAGAGCCCTGACCTGACCCTGAGCCAGAAGATCAAGGCCAAGCTGCAAAACCCAGACCTACTGGAGCTGTGCCACTTGGTGCCCAAGGAAGTAGTCCAGCTGGGTAAGGCTCAGGCAGACCAAAGATTGTAACTGCCTCCGCTGTGTGACCCCAGGCAATGGCTGCCCCTTTCTGGACCCAGTTCCCCACCTGGGAAATGGGAGGTTGTAGTCTCAGTTGTTAAACTGGACTAGGTCTCTTCATTTCTCACATATGTGGATGTCCATTATGCTGCCCAGGAGGCAGCAGGGCAAGGATTCTCAGCCCTACTTCAGGATGTGAAAGCCATGGCCCAGAATGGAGGAATCCCCAGCCAGAGATCACACAGCTTGGGGAGGGAGAGCCTTGGCCCCTGACTCAATCCATCAGCTTACAAAGCTGAAGTCTGGGCCAGGTCTAGCCAGGCTCCCCCTCCTCCCAACCTGAGTCTGTTCCCTGACCTCCACCTGGTTCTTCTGTCCCACAGGGGGCAAAGGGTACGGGCTGGAGAGTGGGGAGGAGGACTTTGCTGCCTTTCGAGCCTGGCTGCGGTGCTATGGTGTTTCGGGCATGAGCTCCCTGAGGGACCGGCATGGCCGTACCATCTGGTTCCAGGTGAGGGGCTCTACTGCTTTCATAGGCAGACAAGAGCCTCTAGGAAAGCTGGTGGGTGGGGAGACCTAGGGTCACAGACAGCAGGAGTTAGGGTCTTCTCCAGGTGAGGATTCCTAGGGCCTGCCTAGGCTCCTAAAGGTCTCTCTGTTTCTGGGGGTCTAGACCTCCCCCATGCTATGCCCCTCCCCTCCTGTAAGTTCCAGCTGGTAGAGCAGCTCAAGGGCAAAGTGGCCTTGCCCGATGTCAGCTCTGACCTGTGGGGAGATCAGAGGCCTCCTGGGGAGGGGCTGCAGTGATCTGGAGGATAGGTGAGTCCAGCCTCTCCAAGGCAAACTGCCCCTGCCCCAGCCCACATTGACTTCAGAATTCTCCCCATTCCACTTCAGGG
The DNA here is from genome assembly GCF_000298275.1 of Orycteropus afer afer. NCBI lineage: Eukaryota > Metazoa > Chordata > Mammalia > Tubulidentata > Orycteropodidae > Orycteropus > Orycteropus afer. Next base: position 2,625,699 of record NW_006921820.1, on the reverse strand, counting down.
GGATCCTGGACCCTTGGCACCCAAAGGTAAGCTACCTCTAATGTAATAGGCTAAAGCAGAAAGGACTTTCTGCTGGCAAGGGCTACAGCATCCTTCTCCATTTCCACCCCCACTCCAACCCTGGAGTTACCCCTGGTAGAGTGAGTTTGGAAAAAAGGAGCTGAAGCCATAGGCCCCGCCAATCCCAGCATCAGTGTCATGCAGGGGGCAAGTCCCGGAAGAAGAAATTCAAGGAAACACAGCCAGGCCAAGAGGACAGAAAGGAGGTAGGTTCCCTGATTCAACGTCTTCTGCGGTCTCCCGTGCCCTGGCTGGCTCTCCCTGTCTGGCCATACTTTTGGACAGCTCTCTTCTCCTAACACAGAAGAAGGGTGGGACCTTACCAACTTCCGAACTCCTCCCTGAGTTCCTTGGGGACCCATGTCTCCTCCACCCAGGACCCTCCACCTCCAAGCAAGACCCCTTCCCGGGCACGAAGAGCACAGAGGAACCTTTCCAAGCAGCCCACAGCCCAGAAGCCTGAGCAGCCCAGCCTCCAACAGAACCCAGAAGCCCCCACAGTCCCTAAGAAAGAGAAAAAGAGGCGACCAGCAGCCTCAGGTGGGTTTTCCTCAGCATCCTCCTCTGAGGATAGAAAGGGCCCTCTGAAACCATTTCTGCAGAAGATGGGATGGCAGTGCAGGTGTGAAAAGTGTGTGAAATGAGGGGGCAGTGAGGCTGTCAGCCTGGGTGCCTCTGAGCTAGCATCTTACCTCTGTCCTCCCCCCAGGCCAGCAGAGACCCCAGAAGAACAGAACTGACACCCTACCCTTAGAACCAGAGGGAACCTCAGCCTCTTAGCAGGAAAGTCCCCTTGCTTGCATCCACCCCTTCCTGCTGCCTTGCCCTGGATCTAGGGCCTATCCAGCTTCTTAGAAGCAGGCCCCATGGCTGCCCCTGCACAATTGTGGTGTTTTTAATGTACCCCCACCTTCTCCATTTTAAAAGCTCATGTCAATTTTTTTTTTTTTTTTAAATAAACTGATATAGTTAAACTTCCAGGAACTTCTTGGACTGCCTGCAGGTCTGGGAAGGCCAGGTTAGGAGGGCCTGCTGCCTAGCCGTGAAGATGGGAGGCCACCTCCTCAGCAGGGCAAACTGAGCCCCCGTTCCAGTCCTCAAGGCCCTGGCTTACAGAGGACAGTCTTCCCCTAGCAGGGACAAACCCCTGGGAATTGGTAGAGACCCTGGTCCCGGCCTCCCAGGCCCTACAGCTCCTCCATTCCTGGAGTCCTCAGGGCCTGTAGCTGGCCCCACGCCTGGCCCTGACTAGTCACTGCTCCTTGCCCAGTAGGGGCAGCCAGAACCCACCCTTCTCCCCACCCCCAGGCCCTCTGCACCTGCTGACACAGGTAAGAAGCTGCTTAATTTCATGGTCTTTTAACTGTGTCACTTAAGGTTCTCAAGCTCTCTCACAGGGGCTGCAACCCAGACCCTCCCTCCCCTCAAAGTAGACTTGAACCTTGCTACTGCTGTCAAATGTCTGAGAAAACTTCCCCCTCAAATCTTGAGAACAGAGGGGCTCAGGGGCTGTCAGCAGAACTACTGATCCAAGGATTTATTTTACATTGGCTCAGAGGGGACTGGGCCTTGCTTGTGGCTGAGAGGCAGAAGTGAGGAGCTTCCAAGCCTTTCTAGGAACAAATTCCCACCCCAGGGGCTCAGTGTGGTGGAGGCTGCAGCAAGAGCAGCAGGGACTGCACTTGAAAGGGAGAAAAGGTGAGCTTCACGCTGTTGTCCTGCAGGGCTAGGTGGCCAGCTGGGTCCCTTTTCTCCAGGAGGTCACAGCTAGATAACAGGAGAGGCCATGAGGGGGTCGCAAAGGACCAGGCTCCAACCCCCACCTGACCCCGGCATCTCTACTCACAGGACAGCCTCCTGAACTGGCAGCGACATGTGCAGCCAGCAGTCTACGTGGCTACCGTGGGCCTCATACAGCCTCAGCACCAGCGTTCGGCTCAGGGGGCTGGCCTCAGCCTGGGGAGGGAGGTGTGTGATGGGCGGGGCTAGGGAGGGCCATGCTCGGGACCACGCCCCATCCCATCACACCCCCTTGCCTGCTTTACAGTCTCCAACACCACAGCAGATGTGGACAGTGAGAAGGCACTCCAGGCGGCAGTGGGTGCTGGGCCTGGAACGGGCAGCGCCAGCAGGGGAAAGTTGAGGCTGTAGGCAGCCTGGGTGACTCCAGCATCCTGGAAGGAGCCTGGGGGGCAGATCAGAAAATGAAGGCTCTCCTCCCACACTCCTAAAGCGGGGAGGGAGGTATAACTGCTGGGGTTTTTCCCACTGACTGTTGAAGAAACAGAGGCTCAGAGGGCAAAGAGGAGTCCAGGGCCAAAGGAGGGCCCCACCACCCCACTTCAGCACTCACCCTTGTGCGGCATAAGAGCATAGGTGAACTCATGGCGTCCCATATCAGCAGTGGCATCAGGGGCCTTAGGTGCTCTCAAGCTGGGTGGGGAGGGATGGGTTGGAGCTGCTGGAGTTCTGGCTTGGGAAGATCCATGCCCCTGTGGCAGCCCCGGAGCTCCCAGGCACCCCACTCACAGCGAGAGGCTGAGGATGTTGCCATGCACAGAGGCACCGTATTTGCAGTCGTTGAGTAAAGCCAGCCCAAAGCCATGCTCAGACAGATCCATCCAGCGATGGGACCATACCTAGAGGGCAGACCCAAGACCCACTTGGTGGCCCATGCCTTCTTATGCTTGCTCTCAGTCTCCAGAGTGCCTCTCACTGGGGAGAAAGCAAGCTCTGGGACCAGACTCTATAGTGGACCCTGGGCACTTGATCTAACTGCTAAGCCTCAGTTTCCTCATCTGTGGAATGGGGATTAATAGTACTCACCCCACCAAATAGTCATGAATATTAAACTAAATGTTAAAGCACAATGCCTTGCACATGTGTTAAGCCAACCAACCAACCAACCAAACTCACTGCCATTGAGTCGGATCCAACTCATAGTGACCCCCTTGGGTTTCTGAGGCAGTATCACTATGGAAGTAGATTTCCCAACCTTCCTTCCGAGGAGTGGCTGGTGGGTTTGAACCACCAGCCTTCTGATTAGCAGTCAAATGCCTTAGGCACTGCACCACCAGAGGAACTAGCAAATGTTGGTCATCATCTTCTTCCTCACCCCACACCACACATCCAGTCTCTCCCTAGTGTCAGACCTCAAAGCGAGCCCAGTCCCAAGAGGTGTTGTAATGAGTAGGCCGCTGCAGGTGTCCAAACTGGATCTCATAGGTAGCCTGGGGGCTCCGAACTCGGGCAGGAAACTCCACCTTCAGGAATTTATGGATCTCTTGCCAGTGTACCTGCAGGCAGGATACAGAGTGGGGGAAAGTGAAGGCAGAGACATATATAGGCCTGGTGCCAGCTACCTCTCCACCAGTGGCACTTGAGGAAGATACCCACTGCCCTGCTCCCCTGCTACCTCAGTGTGGAAGCGGACATAGGGGCACCCAACGTCCAGTACCACCTCCTGGCTGAGCCGGCTATTAGGGCTGAGCTGCAGTAGGAACCAGGCACTGCCCCGCAGGCCACCCTCATTGCCCACTGCCAGGGTCCCTGGCTGGCCCAGCATTGGCTTCCTGTGGGATAGGAATGGGAAGCACTGAGCCAGGGCAGACTGGAGGGGGTCCTGGAGGGGTCTGGATAGGCCTGCATTCCTATCCCACCCCCAAGTCCTGCCCACCCCGCACCGTGTCTCTAGGTGGTAGTCCATGACGTCCCACGCATCCCAGTACAGGGGTACATCGTCAAACAGCACAAACTGGTTCCCCACAGCACCCTCAGCAATGGCCTCCCTGGAAGGACATGGGGATTGTGTTTTACAACTAGATGACCTTGATCTCCCTGGATGCTTAAGGAGGGGACAGCACAGGGAGACTAGGCCAAGGTGACTCTCAGCCCAGGCTGCCCTCTATATGTGGGTCCCAGCCCAGAGCCACTGGTGGGCTGCTGTGGGCAGTGTTGTGGCCAGGGTACAGGGAACTGGGTCTGAGATCCACCTGCCAGGCACTAGGAGAGGACTATGAGGGGTTGGTACCTGCCAGAAGCTACCAGGACCAGGGATGTCAGGCGGCCTGTTGGATCTAGCTTCACCCGGATGATGCCGTTGTCCAGAGTCACAGAACCGTCAGTCTTGGTGGGAGGGGGCCTTGAGACTGAGCCTGCAGGAGCTTCTCACAGCCAGAACCTCCACCCCACCTCCAAACGCTCCCTACCAGCCCTATAGCTGGGGGGCCCAAAATGCTCACATTATTAGAGAGCAGCCCAGGACAGCCCCCACCCCACTGGGCCATGCTGGGACTCACCTCTTGCACTACAAACACAGGCTGCTGGGGCAGTGAGGGCTGCTGGGAAACGGGGGCAGGAGCAGGAGCATAGCCCATGCTGGGCACTGTCACCAGGGCTAGAGATGAGGCCTGGGCATCAGTACAGCCTCCCTGACTTCCCAGGAACCTTGCTCAGGGTAGAGTGGGGGTGGGGAAGATATGACACCCTCCAACCTCTCCATCCAGCCTCTCCCCACCTCATTCTGGCCTTGATCCCTCCTACTGCAGTAGCATCATCCTTCCCCTCAGTTCATACCTAGGGTATGGGCCCCACCAGGCCTGGGCAAGGACAGTACTTCTGTGCGCTTCCAGGGCATCGTGTTGACAATGAGGAGACCCTCGGGACCTGGCTCCCCGGCACACAGGGCTGCAGCTGCAGCACTGAGCAGTCCGTTACCATGGGAACGGATGTCTGAGGAGAGACTGGGTAGTCATGGGTGGGAGCCATGGGTCTGGAATGACCCCCTAAGTCACCACAGGGAACACTCTGGGCTTGGCCCTGGGTGTTACAGAGCACGGTGGGCCTGTTGTCAGCCTCACCTTCATAGTGGCTCATGGCATCCTCCACCACCAGCTGGATGCAGCTTCCAGGTACCACATCATGGAACTGGTTCAGGAGCAGAAGCCTACAGGGGCCATGGGCAGGGATGAAGGAGGCCTTGGAGGGCAGGGGAAGCAGCAGAAATGAAAATGGGAGGGGCAGACACAAACGTGTTTGGGGATGGGGAAAAGGTCAGGTGGGCAGCAGGGATAGAGCCGACCTGACCTCCAAAGGTACTGCAGCTGGACTGCTGGGTATAGGAACTGGGTGCTGTGGGCCAGGGCCAGGCTGCTGAGCAGCTCCACATCATGCAGGATCCGTTCACACTCCCGGTTCCCCTTCTTGATCTGGGTCCAAGGTGAAGGAACTAGTCTGGAGTCTGCTCAAGTATCCCAGGACACCTTTCAAACTCTCCCCACCTCAGAACGCTTGATGGCTTCCCAGGGCTTCTTGGATAAAGCCTCTGTAGGTGACATGCCTCAAATGCCCTCCCCACTCTCCCCTCAGCCTGTCTCCTCTAAGCAGCTTCCCTGCCCGACTCAACTCTACCCTCCCTTCCTCTGAGCTCCTGCAACCCTGGGAACACAAGCCTCTTTCCCTGGGTCTGGGCTAGGCTCTGTCTACATCCCATTTGTCACTGTCTCCTTCTCTGACCCCCTGAAGACCAAGGACACATCTCCCTACCGGCTCTGCGTATAGCTCCTAACCTGGGCATGGGTGGTGTAGGTGCCGTTGTGTAGCTCCAAGAAAAGCTCCCCGACCCATGTGCACAGCTGCCCTGCATCGTTCTCCAGCTCTGAGAAGAGCCGTCCCGGAGAAGACAGTTGTACCCTGAGGGAGGTCATGGGCCTGGGTCTCCCAGCCTTGGGGGGCACATGGCTCATTTCCCTCTATGCCAGCACAGACAATAAATTCAGCCCTAACAGAGAGGAACTGCCCCTTCTCAGGGGACTCCCCAGCAAGAGAGCTCCTGTGTACACAAAGCCAGATCTAGACACCCAGGAGAGCTGCTCTCTGGTGGGTTCAAACCCCTTCCCACCCTCAGCTTTGTTCCCTATGCCACCCTAGGGTGTAAGTTTGGAATAGCCAATGATTCAGGTTTGGAGCAGGATAAGGTCCAGTGGGAGGGCTGGATCCTAATATATGAGTGAAGAGCTCAAGGGCTGAGGGAGGTGCTAAGTGTGAGCCAGGCTGCTGGCAGTCCAGGCTGACCTGGGCAGCCCATCTGTGTTGCAGAGCCGCTTCAAGCGGTCCAGCATGCTCTGGGTGGGGCCACCACCCCCATCTCCGAAACCGAAGAGGAAGGCACTGTGGTTCGTCCGCCCCTTGTCCCGGTTGTTGGTCACTGTCTTTAGCACCTGGACAGGTAGGGATAGGTCAGTGTGGTCAGCCTAGAAAGATACTAAGCCCTCTCGAACCTGTCCCTTTTCCAACCTGGCCACTGGATATCCCCTCACCTCCTCCACGTTGCCCTGCATCCCATATGAGTCCCCAGGTGGGAAGTGGGCCAGCACACGGGAGCCATCCAGTCCCTCCCAGAAAAAGGTGTGGTGCTGCCGGCAGAGAGACAGAGGCAGAAGAATGAGAGACTGGGAAGAGGGCTGGGGCAAAGCCAGGCCTTCCTGACCTGGTCCTGTCCCTGGTCACAGGATCCCAAGCCCACTCTGACCCTGAACCCTTGGGGCGTGCTCACTGGGAAGGTGTTCACCAGGTTCCAGCTCAACTTCTGGGTCAGGAAATGCCTGATGCCACAGCCACGCATGATCTGGGGGAGCTGCGCTGAGTAGCCAAATGTGTCTGGCAGCCAGAACTGTAGGAAAAGGGCCTCTGGGACACTGGAAGCAGGGCTTTTGGTGGAGCAGGCCCTCCTCACTTCTGGCCCAGCTCCCCCAACACGCCCACAAGCACAGCAGCTCCTGGCCTACCTCGGAGCACATCTTCCCAAACTCCTTCAGAAAGAAGTTCTGGCCTTGCAGGAACTGCCTTACCATGGCCTCTCCACTGGGAAGATTCCCATCCTGGCAGCAAGGGAAGAGGAAGAGCCAAGGTCAGTGCTGGAAGGGAAGCAGGCAGAAGCAATCTCACCCTATGCAGAAGCCAGGCCATATCTCTCAAGGGTTCCATCTCCCTGCTGCAAGTCTGACCGTCCATCTGCCCTGGGGGAGGTTCTAGGACTGGTCAGCAGACATGAGTGCTTACAAAGCCCTTCTTGGAGTCCTAGGCCTTGGGGATTCCAGGGGCTAGTGAGCCTTGTCACAGGGGAGGTAGGAATAGCCTGCAGAAAGCCACCAGTAAAGCTGAGGTGGGCCTGGGCCACAAAGATGAAGGGCCATGACAGCATGGCCTGAAGCTAGGGGCTGTGGAATGCACTCACCATCTCTACCCAGGTGCCCCCCACAGGTACAAATTGCCCACGGCAGGCACACTCCTGCAGCCGGACATATAGGCCAGGGTAGTAGTTCTTCACCCACTCGAGCTGCTGTGCCTGTGGGCCAGAGGAGGTGGGAGCTGGGCCAGGCATGACAAGGGTCCCACACAGGTCTGAGCATCTGGGGCCCAGTGGGTAGCTGAGGGTGAGGCAGGGCCCTGCCCTCAGGCCCTAAGAGGCCCTTAGAACTTTGTTTTCTTTAGAGCCTTCAGAGCTCCGGGGGCCCTATGTGTCCACCCTATCCCCCACGGCTGTCTGTCTGACCTGGGAGCAGGCAAAGATGAAGGAAGGGTTCCTCTCCATGAGCTGCACCGCTGTTACCCAGCTCCGGGCACATTTCCGAACTGTCTCCTTGAAAGGCCACAGCCAGGCTAGATGGAAGTGGTTAGGGGTGGAGGGAGAATAGGTAGCACCCCAGATCCTCACAGAGCTCCAGCCCCACCTCTTCCCCAGCACCCCAACCAGCCCCGCCTGGGCCTGCAGAGGGTCATGGTAGTCCTCCTTCCATCCTAGGCCCTTCATACTGTGTAGCCCTGTCTTATCTTTCCTGAGCTGCCACTTCTAATCACTCCTGTAAGGTGGGAGGAGAAGATGAGGAAGGAGGCAGCAGGGCTATCAGTTCAACTTTACAGGTCAGGAATTGGGAGCCCCAGGCCCTAGGACAGCTTGTGTCCAAGGTTTGGACACCCCCAGAGAAGATCCTGTGAAAGGTGGCATTAAACCACTCCCCATACTGATGAATTTCCCAGAATAGGAGGCAGAGCTCCCCAAGATGGACTTGCCTGGGTCAATCATCCTACTTAAGGCACTACAGCCTCTCCTGACCTCTTGTTCCTTCCTTACCAGCCCAGACCCCTGTTAACCCACTCAACACCCTGGCATAGCAGAGAAAGCCCTTATTTGATAGGTCAGAAACTTTAGCTGCATTAGAATCAGTACCTTGGGGAGCTTGTTAAAAATGTGGATTTCCCATAAGCCTCACAGACACCAAAAACTCATTAGGTTCAAAATGAACTCTTGATCCTCCCCAGGAAACCTTTCCCTGCTCTTGAGCCCCCATCTCAATTAACTCCACAGCACTCCTCTCAGGACTTGGATACCTAAACTCTTACTCATCCTCGCTCAGTTCTAAAGTCACTTCCTCTAGAAAGCCTCTTTTGAAGCCCCCCAGCCCAACTGGGTTGTGTGCCTCCCCTGGGCTCCTCCCAACCTCCCCACTTGCCTTCATCATGGCACCAATTGTGGCTGTCTAATAATTAATTTGTGATTATTGTCAGTCTCTGTAATCCTACTCCCACTATCTGGCATGGGATCTCATGAGGTATCAGATTTTTTTGAAAGAATGAGCCCACAGTCCAGTCTCCTGCCCCACTTTACAGGTGGGGAAAACTGAGGTCCAAAAGGGGCAAGACTTGCTGAGGATCACGTGCAGGGCTTCGAAGGCACAGCCAGGCTTTAATCAGGGCACACTTGCTTCCCCCAGCCAACCTGGACAGCTGCCCTACCTGTATCAATGTGGCAGTGCCCTATGGCATGGATGGTGTGTTGGCTGTCTCCTCCACGTTGGCCAAAGAACTTAGAGGCCAGGGCCTGGGCCACTGGGAAGGTCTCAGGCTGGGCAGGGTCACACACATTCACCATCTGGTTGGCTGTATACAGTGCCTGGAAACTGCGCTGGTTGTCTTCTCCGAGGCCCTGCAACAGGATTCCATCCTTTAATCCCCCTTTCAATGTATCTAGCCTCCAAAATCAGGTGCCAGCTGATCTCCCAAGGGTTCTCACCTCTATTCCTACCTTCAAGCCTTTGCTCCCACTGGTCCCCCTGCTTAGCACTGTCTCCCCCTACTCCCCTGTATACAGGGAAATCTCTCAACACTCAGGCAGACAGAAACACTCTCCCTATTCTAGATTTCCAGAGCTCTAATTATGTGACCCCAAAACAGCTTGCCTTGAGCAGGGCTCTAGAGGTGTGTGGGGTTGTGTCAGATACCTTGGCAATGCCCAGCAGCAGCTCCAGATCCACCAGAAGCTTGTAGACATCCTGGTGGAACACGGCCAGCTCAGCCCGGCTCACCTGGAACATCTTCTCAGGGTCAGGGGCTGCGATCATGCTCCCCTTCCCAGCTCCCAGGAGCCCATTACAGGCCACTTCCACATACAGGATCAGGCTACAAGGGTGAGAGGCAACCTCAGGCTAAGGTACCAGCCAAGATCCTGTGGGCTTGGGGAAGGAGAACTCAGAAGGTCAGCTGACCCCTCTTCATTTATCGGCATTTGCCAGAGAATCTCAAGTTCATTGAGAACGTGCACAAGGTCAGTGGTTCATGGTGGAAAAACAGACCAAGCCCACATCCTGTTGATGAGGGTTTCCCCTCAGTCAAGGATAAATAGCCAAGTTTGTAACCATGTGAATTGCTCAGCTGTTGAACCTTTTATTTCAAAAGCTGCCTTGGCAAAGCACTGCTATTGTCTTAAGGAACTATGGTGGTGCAGTGGTTAAGAAACTAACCAAAAGTTTGATGGTTCAAACCCACCAGTCACTCTGCAGGAGAAAGATATGATAGTCTGCTCCTGTAAAGATTATAGCCTTGGAAACCCTATGGGGCAGTTCTACTCTGTCCTATAGAGTCACTTTATTTGGAATCTACTTGATGGCAAAGGGTTTTTATGGGCTTTGGTCCTTCTACCTTTCTGCATATTAAAAGCATGTTTGGATTTCCCAGGTCCAACTTTTCAGACCAGAGACCACCAGTCCACCAGCACTCAGACCTATGAACCATCGTGGGACAGGCCACTCATTGGAGCCATTCTTTATGCTCAAGCTTCTCAAGAAGGGCATGGGGGGCGGGCTGTGATGCTGTTCTACTCAGTCTTCCAAGAGCAAGCACAACTTCCTTAAGGAAACCCCTGATCCCTCTCCTTCTTTCTCCCCTGAACTGTCTCCTAAGTATCCTAAGTCTCATATTAAACTCCCAGTATTTTCTTTAAGAGCCTTAGTCAGCTTTGTAATGATATGCATATGTCATCTGTCTCCTGCTGTCCAGGACCTTGTTATTCACCACCGTACTCTCAGTGTCTAGAAGGATCTGACATACAGTGTTTAATAAATACTATGAAATGCAATAATAATGTCTAAGAAGCACTTTAATGGTATCATAAAATTCCCATGTTATAATATGGAATAAAAAATCAGGACACAAAATATCAAAGAAATAGCATCTCAACTAACAAAACCATGCATGGAAGAAACACTGAGAAGAAAAACTCTGGGATGTTAATGATGATCATCTTTAGGTGGTGGAATAATGGGAGTTATTTACTTTGTGCTTTTCTGCATTTACCACGAGAAGGGAAAAATTTTTATAGTCAGAAAGAAAAATCATGCTTTTTAAAAACAAATGATGGGATTTGAGGGTGGCTGTCCTTGAAGGCCAAGTGGGAAGCTTCTGAGATTACCCTGGGCATCGCCCCTCCTGGCTTACTGCTTTCCCCCCAAAAAACAGCACTGGCCTACCAGGACACAGGGTCTCTCACTCACCTCCGGGGGTCTCCTTCCCCAAGCCTGTCAGTCAGGACATAGCTGGTCTTCTCCCCTTCTTTGGTCAAACCCTGGTGGGGAGTGGAGTAAGAGTCAGGTGTGAGGCCTCTAGACAGTTCAGGTAAAACATAAGCCAAGGGAGGGCAGGACGCTCCACCCAATCTTCAGCTCTAGGTCTTTACCTCAGGCAGGGCCAAGATTGACAAACCAAGAACCCTTGGCGGCAGGTGCCCCCTGCTGGCAATCAATGCCATGCCTCTCAAATGACACCTGTTTTTCAGCAAAAAAGCCACTGGTCTTACAGGTGTCCCAGGTAGGGGTAAAGATTCCTGGATGTGGCTTTTGGTGGTCTCTGCACCTCTGAATAAATGCTAAAGGGAAGCTCCATGAAGTCAGGGCCAGGTTTGCCTCATTCTCTACTACATTCCTAGTGTTTGGCACAGGGTCTGGCCAGAAGACATCTGCTAAACCAATGGAAGGAAAAAGGGAGGGGCTCTGCCTTCTTTCAGTATAAGAAGAACAACAGTTGTAACCCAATGGTTAATAAGACATGCCAAGCAGTAAGAGTTAACCTTGTGAACTGGTCTAACATGGAATGGAAGCTGTGCGAATCTAGGGAAGTACACTAACTGCTATATACTTTAGTTTCTTAATCTGTAAATGGGCATAAAGATTATCAGGTTATCAAGACTAAACCTGATAGGGTTGGATGTATAAACAAGAAAATAGTGGTTATATTTGGGGAATAAGGAGCTCTGGTGTCCTAGTGGGTAAGGCATTTGGCTGCTAATCAGAAAGTCAGCAGTTCAAACCCATCAGCTGTTCTCTGGGAGGAAGATGAGGCAATCTACTTCCACAAAGTTTTACAGCCTTGGTGAATGATTAGGTGTGTCTAAGCAGGGGGGAGTGTGTGCATGACCACGTATAGGGTTGGCTGACAATGTTTCTACAATTGTGTTTGTATGTTCTGTAAGAATTTCCACGTATACAGGAGAGCTGACAAGGGACATGGTTGTAGTCACTTCTTGGCCACTGCTAGCTACCTGGAGGGAGCAAGTGGTTGGACCTGTGGGTTTGGGACCATGGTTGCAGGGGGATACCAAGCTCAATTGGCATAACATACTATACAAAAATATTGTTCCACCTCCTACTTTGGTGAGTAGCAAAGGGGATCTTAAAAGCTTGCAAGTGGTCATCTAGATGCAACGATGGGTCTCTCCTCATCTAGAGCAAAGAATGAAGAAAACCAAAGACGTGGAAACAATTAGTCCAAGGGACTGGTACACCACGTAATCTTCAGCCTATATTACTGTGAGACCAAAAGAATTAGATGGTGCCTGGCTACCACTGTCAACCACTCTGAGGGAGATCTATGTAGGAGATCCTAGATAGAGTGGGAGAACAATGTGGAACAAAACTCAAAATCATAAAGAAAAAAAAAGAGGGACCAGGTTTGCTGGTCTGATAGAACCTGGTGGAACCTGTGAGACTATGGCCCCTAGCTGCTCTTCAGGTCTGGAATTGAACCCACTCCTGTGGCTTCTAGCCAAGCAAAAGACAGGCATATGAGCTGAACATTTACATTAGGTAGATACACTCCTTGGAGACATCAATCATGGCAGAACAGAAGGGCTGTGTATACACAGGGAGATACCTCGGGGGGCAGGAGTGCATGGGAGGGAAGGATACAGGGAAGAGGTGGCTATGGGGAGGAAGGTGGAAAACAGTTGTTGCATTGTGGGAAATTGCAGTCAATGTCATGAAAGAAGGGAGTTCTGGTGGTGTAGTGCCTAAGGCATTTGACTGCTAACTAGAACGCTGGCAGTTCAAACCCACCAGTAGCTCCTCAGAAGGAAGATTGGGCAATCTAATTCCATAGAGATATGGCCTTGGAAACCCAAGGAAGGGTCGCTATGAGTCAGAAACGACTTGATGGCAGTGGGTTTGGTTTGGTTTTGGTCATGAGACAAAATGTATGTGAACTGCTATATGGAAAATGAATTTGCTCTGTAAACTTTCACCCAAACCACAATAAAAATTAAAAAAAAAAAAAAAAGATTTATAGCCTTGATAACCCAATGGGGGCTCCTCTGAATTTGAATTGACTTAATGGCAGTGGGTTTGGTTTTTTGGTATATCTGGGGAATGGGATGAGGTGATGAGGAGAGATTCACTACTTTAGGGGAACAGGACTTAAAAATTTCACTTTATACCATCCAGAGCTGTTTGAAAAATTTCCCCTAAAGTATATATTATATACAATAAAATCTAGGTCATTAAAAAATAAAAAATGATATAGTCTATAAAGCCTCTAGCCTGGTACCTGACATTATTGTTGTTGTTGTTAGATGCCATCTAGTCGGACCCAACTCATAGCAACCCCTCCTTGGGTTGCTGAGGTAGTATCACTACGGAAGTGGATTGCCCAACCTTCCTTCCGAGAGTGGCTGGTGGATTTGAACCGCCAGCATTCTGGTTAGCAGTCAAGTGCCTTAGGCACTATGTTACCAGAGCTCCTATGCCAAACATTATTAGCTCCTATACCTGACATTATTAGAGGTAGATAATGTGGATCTGTCATAATTATTATTACTGTACTTGATTCGTAACTATTTTCAAGCCAGATAGGGAAACTAGTCAATCTGGGATAGGGTTGGTTTAGCACTAATTATGTTGAGACCCATAGCCTCTCATCCAACTTCCCAGTGTGAGAGGAACCAGTTACACAGGTAAACAAGTGGCAGTCCTGAAATTTTGACACTGCCCTGCAGGCAGGATCACTCAGCTGTCACTTCTCCACAGACCAGAGCTAAAATGTGGCCATATCTGCCCCTGGGGCAGGGCTCCTCACCTGAACAGGTTCTCCATCACGCCACACCAGGCCTTCTCCATCACTTTCCCAGCGAAGGTGAATTTCCTGATCCATCCATGCCTCTGGGATGTTCAGCTCCACCCGGAACCAACAAGTCCACCATCTGCAAGAGAGCCATGGAGATGTGCCTAGAGGGCGAAGTTGTTGCCCTGTCATATATCTCTATGGATGTAGATTGCCCAATCTTCCTTCCCAGGAGTGGCTGGTGGGTTTGAACTGTCAGTGTTCTGGTTAGCAGTCAAATGCCTTAGGCACTACACCACCAGAGTTCCTATGTTGACATGTTGTTGTTGTTATGTGCCATCGAGTCAGACCCGACTCATAGCGACCCCTCCTTGGGTTTCTGAGGCAGTATCACTACGGAAGTAAATTACCCCATCTTCCTTCCGAGGAGTGGCTGGTGGGTTTGAACCACCAGCCTTCCGGTTAGCAGTCAAGTGCCTTAGGCACTATGCTACCAGAGCTCCTTATGTTGCCATACTTCCTTCAATTAAGTGTCAGCAAAGAGCTTGGGACCTTCTCCTAGCATCTGGAAAATAATAAGGTGCTCTGGGCTCTGAGCCACAAGAAAGGTGCAATGGAGCGGGCTGCCAAGTGAAGTCAAGAGGCAGAGAAGTCAAGGACGGGGTTGGTGCTTGGGTGATCTTTCTTAAGGATGTCCAGAGGCTGGAAAAAGAGGAAGATGAAAATTGTCTCAGGAAGACTCAGGGATCAGGGTGCTGCTCTGTCCTGAGAGGGGCTGTCTGGGCTGTGAGAAGTTTGACAGTGGAGTGTGGCTCTTACAGGTGGTGAGTTCCCAGAGCTTCTATGGGTTAGCAAGGCTCGAGAAGGGCCCTTCCTTTTGGTCCACGGGTCCCGCCCTCCCTCTGGGCGTTACCCACGTGGGTCCGAAGTGGTCGCCGACCTGCGCCGGGCGGAAGTCCTGCTGGACTGCCTGCTGGTAGGGAAGCCTCTCCGGCGTCAAGAAGCAGGAGAGAGCCACTGGACAGCTGTCCCTGAAGAGTCTGTGTGGGAGGGGTCGGTGAGCGCGCGCTCCAGGCCGCCCCCTTTCCACCAGTGGGCCGGCCGGTGGCTGAGGGCGCGCGTTCCCTCGATCCACTGCGGGGGAGGACTGCCCAAGGGTCCCGCAGTACACCGTCCCCATACCCTCCGGGTCTCCTGCCCAGTTCCCGGCGGGCACTTTATCCTGCGGCCCTGGTGTCTGTAGATTAGGTTTTCCCCCGGAAGAGAAGGCTGAGGCGTGCAGGTGCCGTCAGTTGGCTCCCTGGGAGAGGGTGCGCACCTGCCACGGAGATTACAGTCGGTAAAGTAGAGCGGCGAAACAAACTTCTCCACCCGCTCCAGCGTGGTGCGCCAGTGCTTGAGAGCCGGCGCTGCTGGGGCCTTCGCTGCCGCCATCTCCGCGCGGCGACCCCTCTCCCCGGAAGGCCACCAGCGCTACCGGCGCGGTCTACGGCTGGCAACCAAAGGTTCCGGAGTCCGAAGAGCGCCTTCCAACTCCGGGCAGCTTTTCTTGGAACACCGAGGGCTCTCGGAAGCACAACAGCTCTGAACTTTGAATCGGTGTGGGGAGAAAGTGGGTGGCTAAAGTTAAAGGCCGCGGCTTTGATGACCTGCTCTGCCACGTCCGAGCTGGTGGGCCGCTGGTTTCTCTATTATTAGAACGGGAAGCTGACATTCAGATCCCCGAAGGTGTGGGGACAACGACATGGGACATATTAGGCACTTGATTCCAGGAGGGCAGTGCTGGGGAATAGGGGCAGCCTCTGTGGCTGTACAGCCAGGTCACACCCAACCCCAGAAGCAGTAAGCAGGAACCTTCTTCCCCTCAGCCCAGCCTGACCCCCGGCTCTGGCTCTCTATGAACATGAAAACTGACATCTGCTTCAGGTGGCCCGGGATGGGAGCTCACAGAGCTTATTAGACTTGGAAACCCAGTAATCTCAAGCTTTCTCTGTACACGTTATATTTTATGTATATCCCTAACTTACTTATCACCAGAAACTCTGATGGAGATTTTGACTTCAGGAGGCACATCAGTCACAGCATTTAGGATCCCAATAGAATGCATTTCACCACAGAGGATTAAGTCTAGGGGAAGCCATATGCTAGAAACAGACCTCAAATTTTATCCTCGGGTTACCCTAGCACAGTAGCAGTCCACTAGCGGCTTTATGTTCTTTTTCCTGGGCTTGCCAGAGAATCCTTGTTTAAAATCATTAGGAAGAAAAATATATACACAACATTAGCCCTGATATTTTAATGGAAATACTGACCAAGTCAAGTTTACAACATCTCAAATGCAAATCACAGAAGGTAAGGTAAGTACAGAATACAAAACGTGATTTAAAATAATGATTACTTTCTGCTAAAATACAGGCTGGGTTTATTAGAGCTTAGAGCTCAGATGTCAGGCAGCAAGAGGGATGAAAATGCTGTGAAAACCCTGGCTACAGATGAAGCTACTTCTACTGGTTGCACTGGTGGGTTGGGGTTTTCTCTTGAACTGGCTGTGAAACGCCATCCTGACCTGCAAGTAGGTGCTCTGTCTGGATAAAACACTGTGCTGGGGCAGGAATAGCTGGCACTGCCCCTCACCAGGCCCCAACAACTTCCTGCAGGTTCCAGGTCAACATGATCCTTCTAGAGGGATCAGAGGGGGAGAAGTGAGTTATTGCTGGGAAAACCTGAAGATAACAGTCATCATTCCATCCCAGGTTGGGTACTTCCCCAGCTTCACCCCATAATCTCCTCCCACGTGGCTGGCTCTTCTTGCCATCCTACACTTTTGGGCTCATAGTCCTGTCTTCCTACATGAAAACTTTAAAAAAAAACTCTAAAATTAGAGAGCAGTCTAAGCACCAATTCCCCTCCCCCCTTTGTTGGTGGTGGTGGGGATCTGCT
The DNA here is from genome assembly GCF_000298275.1 of Orycteropus afer afer. Lineage (NCBI taxonomy): Eukaryota > Metazoa > Chordata > Mammalia > Tubulidentata > Orycteropodidae > Orycteropus > Orycteropus afer. Next base: position 2,609,037 of record NW_006921820.1, on the reverse strand, counting down.
GGAGAAAGATGTGACGTTCTGCTCTCACAAAGATTTACAGTGTTGGAAACCCTATGGGGCAATTCTACTGTCTATAGGGTTGCTATGAGTTGGGATTCAACTCGAGTGGATTGGGTTTGGTTGACGATTTTTAATTAAAAAACAAAAACAAACACAAAACACTATTGGTTACTCTATCTCTGACTAGGGCAATGGCTGTTGAAGAAAATTTCACCAGAGTGCTGGGAGGAGCTTCAGTTGGACTTTGTTCAGAAAGTCCAGGCCGATCACATATAAAAATCCTCATCATTCATGTTAAATGTCTGCCAGTTTAAATTTATGTAGTTAAAAAATATATATCTCATTTCCAGTTGCTAATGAAATGTATCAAATTCTCTCCCTCCCAACCCCATTTAGACCACACACCTTTATGCACACTTGTTTCAAATACTGGTTTGGTATTTAAGATGTTTACTCCTATTCCCAGTAAGGATAAGAAAAAATATATAGAAATACAAACTATGTAGCTTGACAACTTTCCCAAATATAAAGGATTTTCAAACAGTTGAACAGGTGGTGAGGGGAGACATGTACTAAAAGAATAAAGTATTCTATTTTTAAAATTTGGACTATCTTGATTTGGGATAAGTGCAAGTAACTGTTAACTATTTAAAGCAAAATCCTATTTGTACCCTGGATAAGGAGCTGAAGCCAAAAATCCCTGCTTCACAATAGTTCTCTGGTGAGGACAAGGGACTTGGCTGAGAATTTATTCCTTAAGTAAGAACCAAGCTTTATTTATTTACAAAAAAAAAGTTGGGGGGAAGAAGACAAGTTTTACACAAAAGTACTACAACAGTAACTCCCTTTGGTAAAAAGTGTAATAAATGTCTTGTACATCTGTTCATAGGTACTAAATCTGAAGCCACATAGTACTATGGTACACAAGAAGCTAGAGCAGTTATGCTAGCACATCAAAGCATATTTCTTTTAATAAAAAATTGACAGTATGTACATTATTTACAAAAAAAAAGTTAAAATTTGTGTGTGTGTGTGTGTGTGTGTGCATGTCAGAGAGTAAAGCTGGTGGATGGCACTAGGGCAGACTAGTAAAGAAGCAGGTACAAAACAGTTCCACGGGAGCTAAAAAGGACAACTGATTTAAACTTGAGGTTGAGAACCAGAGAGAGAAAAGGGTGGGCAGCAAAAGGATTCGTCAGGAATCAAATCCATAAGATGATCAATCCCAAAGCCAAACTGCAGGTCCCAGATAAAACCTAATGGTTCATCTAGATTTGAGTGACCAGGAAAAAAATGAAAATAAAAAATCCAGTTTGTTTTTCTCCTTTTGGGGGGGAGGGGAAGGAGCAGTAACCATCACAGTTACAATCCATTTGAGCTTTAAGTCCTTCCCCAGTCTGTTCTGTAAATGTACTCCCATCCGGTCAGGCCACAGGAGATTCCAGTCTTAGCTCTGCTGGTTTGTGCCAGCAAGCAGCATGTCTCTGTGCTTGCATGGACTTCGTTCCCCTCCAGGGCAGGGAGTGCCTAAAACCCCTTAGGAAAAGTTCCAACTCCGGCTTTGGAAGGTATCCACGTTCCTTGTATGTAGCCCACTTGGTACCAGGTTGCACCAGCCACACACACATCAGGTGGCCATGTCCCAGAGAGGCCCAGTGAGGCTCAAAAGGCATCTTCCTTGTTTTTCCAGTGCGTCTGAGCACACATGCCCACACACACACTCCCCCCTCAAGTTATCTGCTCTGGCTCTGCAGTTATGGGGCTTTGAATACTGTGCCGTATTTGACACGGTATTTGTTAATGCTCACAAAATGCAGGGTCTCTGTGTCACAGGTGGTGGTACAGGGCACCAGGCCCTCCAGCCCCTCACCCATGAGCCACTTGCTGGTCTCTGCTGCCATTTCACGGGGCACGTTCTCCTTGGTCCATTTATCTACCCATGCCTGGAACCTCTGATGTAGCCGCTTGCTTACCCGCTCATGGGACTGCAAAATAGAAAAAGAAAAGAAAACTTGAACTAGGACCCCAAAAGCCTTCAAACACAAAGTCCAACTTTCTCCTAAAGGAGGAGAGGAAAGATGTTAGCTCAAGTCTCAGATACCACTAGTTAGTAGAAAAAGCAGTAAGGAATCTCTGTTTAGAGAGGAGAATTGAAAGAAGAATACGAAGCATACAAAGAGACAGAAACCCATAAAGCACCAAAAGAAATGGCAACACAGGCTCTGGGCAGATTGAGCTAAGTACTTCTCAATTTTGCCAAACAGCAGAATCACCACATTCCACCAATATGCATTTTAAACCAACAACCCAGCTGATTCTAATGCACTCCACTTCTAAGAAAATGCCAAGAAAAAAACAAAAAGCCCATGCCATATGGTGGATTCCAACTCATAGTGACCCTACAGGACAGAGTAGAACTGCCCCAAGCTGTACATTTTTATGGAAGCAGACTGTCACATCTTTCTCCATTTGTGGGGCTAGTGGGTTTGAACAGTTGACCTTTGGTTGGCAGCTGAGTGCTTTAACTACTGAGCTACCAGGGCTCACAGAAGTGCAAAGAAAGGGCTTCAAAACCCATTCTCCCTTTCACCATGTACCTCATCCTGCTGAGCAGAATGCCAAGCATAGCAGATCACCAATGCAAGTTTATATTCCCACCTATGCACTTAGTAAATGTTTATTGCTGTCTATATAGTCCCTGGAAGGAAGATGGGGCAATCTACTTCCATAGTGATACTGCCTCGGAAACCCAAGGAGGGGTCACTATGGGTCAGGTCTGACTCAACAGCACACAACAACAACAACATATACAAGGTAGGGTAGGGGATACAAAGATGAACTAGGTGAGGTACAGATCCCCAAAGAATTTGATTGAGAGGAGTACGGGCATACACACAGCAGCTGCATTCAGTGCCATGAGAGAAGTACAATGAACTGCCCACCCAACATCTCCCAAATGAATGTTTTACAGTCCTTTCTAACTTTATCAGTTCAAAACATAGTTCCTGATGTGCCTCCCCACAAGCCTGATAACCCTTTTCTAGCAATACACATACCTCTAAACTTCCCATTTACTAGGGAGCTCTGGTAGCATAGTGCATAAGGTACTTGACTGCTAACCAGGAGGCTGACGGTTCAAACCCACCAGCCACTCCTTGGAAGGAAGGTTGGGCACTCTACTTCCGTAGTGATACTGCCTGGGAAACCCAAGGAGGGGTCGTTATGAGTTGGGTCTGACTCGATGGCACATAACAATAAACAAAGCCAAAACCAAAACACAAACCCATCCATCATCCTTTCATTTTGGTGGGGGAATGGTTTGGTTTGGTTTATTATTCTTTTCGGGTGAAAGTTTCCAAATTCATTTTCCATACAGGTTCTTACACATTTTGTTTTAGGACATTGACTGCAATTCCCCACAATGTAATAGCTCTCTTCCCACTTCCTCTCCATAGTTACCTCTTCCCTGTATCCTTCCCTCCCAGGCACTCCCTGTCCCATCTCTTGTGCAAACACTTCCCTGCTGTTTTCTTACAACTGGTCCCTCCAACAAGTGTATCTACCTGATGTAAATGTTCACCTCATATGCCTGTCTACTGTTTGGCTGGAAGCCACAGGAGTGCAGTTCAGTTCCAGGGTAACTAGAGGCCATAGTCTCAAGGGTCTTACCAGGCTCCATCAGACTAGTAAACCTAGTTTTTTTTCTTTTTTCCCCACGATTTTAAGTTTTGTTTCACATTGTTCTCCCACTCTATCCAGGATGTCCTGCACTGATCCCTTTCTGAGTCTACCCATTATCCTTGATTCTCTCCTTTCTCTTACCTCTCCACATCCAATCCATCATCATATCCTGTCAATTATATCTCAACATTATACCTACAATCTGTCTAGTTCTCTATAGTTCCACTGCCACTATGGCAGTCCAGGTCACCATCACCTCTCATCTGGACAAGAGTAGCCTTCTCTTCCAACTTTGTATCCCTTACCACTACTCTGCTTACAGCAATCCAAGCCATCTCTGTTGACAACGTACCTCAAAAAAATCCAAGCTGTAGGCCTGCAAGGCCAAAGGATATGGCCTCTGGCCACCTTTCCATCCTCACTAATTCCAGGTTTCTCATGGCTCTACATTCAGCCTTATTATACCTGCTCAATTGCCTTTCAAATTTACGACAATAATAAAAAATCTACTACCTGACTATTCTGCACATTAAGATGTACGTCTGGCAGTTACGAACGCCTAGGTGCAAGGGAAGAGTAATGCTATCTGTGATGTTTAAGGTTATGTGACAACTTGGCTGGGCTATGATTCTCAGTGGTTTGGCAGTTATGTAATGATGTAGTCATTCTCCATAATTTCTGCCTAATTCTGATTTCTTTGAAACCAAACCAGGTCGATAAGCAAGGAGTGGGTGCAGTTTCTTGAACATGCTAAGTCTTTTCCTACCTCCCTGCCCTTGCATGTTTTCTTTGCCTGGAAATCATCTCCCTTCAGCTCTACATATGCCGACTCCTCCTCATTACTGAGGCCTCAAGCATCACCTTCTCAGCACCTTCCCCCATGAAAGCAGGGCCTGTGTGCCAGTTACCCTTGATCACTTTACCTGGGATGTTTCTTTGGCAGTGCTTGCCACATGACCTTATTTGCTTTACACTTCACTGTTATAGGCCCAGGGCCTAGCACAATGTCTGGCATATAACTACAACAGGAAGGTTTTACAAATAAGACAGAATGTAAGAACAGGTCTGATTCATACAAGCAAAAGATCAGATACCACTTGAAATATAAATTCTGGGAGTAGCTATACTGAAAGGAGCCACCAGCTAACTGCACCTGTTTACTAAATAGTTCTCAGCTCTAAGACAGGTTTTCATAAAAAAGAAACAATCAAAGGACTCCGGGATGGGTCTGGTCCTGGTTGGAAGAGAGATGTGTAAAGAAATGCCAGTTACTAGTTCTCACCTGATGAGCCCGCAGCAAGGCCGTCCTTCGATACATGTAGTCCTCCGACTTGATCACATACACCATTTTGTAGGAATTCAGCTTGAATCTACACTCCAGCTTATCCAGGCTATCCACATTCTCCATGGTCTTCTTACTGTTTCCTTCCTTCCCTTCCTTTTCCTGTTGTTCTCGACCACGCTGACATTTCCGAATGCGCCGCAAATTCCTACAAAGCAATGTGAGAGTTTGTCTAGATTGTGCCATGACTCCCCTCAAATTAGTTCTCCTTACTAATATTCCTTCACAGTACTTATTACAATTTTGGTTATATACACATAAAAATGTTCAATGGTTTCATTGTTTAAAAAAATTAAACATAAAAAATACATTTTAAAAAAAGTAGAAATCCCATTTGCTACAGCAGAGGTAGCCACTGTTAACAGCTTTCAGTTACAACCTTCTAGCCCTGTTTATTTACATATGTACTTAGCTGCTATAGTTCTATTTTAGGATTTTTTCTAGACAAACTAGGATTATACTGTATGCACTGTCTTTGGCACTTTGACACATGCTCTAGGTAAGCCCGTGGTGTAGCCGCCATACAAATCTTGAATTAACATCTTCAGAGGACTAAATAAATAAGTGAAAACCAATAATCTGAGAGTCATTTAACTCCCTAGTCCTCAACTATACACAAATGTCCACTGGGGACAGGTGATCTGGCTCACTCACCTTGGAAGAAACACTGGTTTTTGTGCCAGATGCTCACGGAGCTCAGGAGAGGTAGTATCAGAATTCATGTAACGTTCCACATAGTCTGACCAGCGCTAGGATTACAAACACGAAGTGGGGGTGGGGAGGATTACAAAAACAGAACTTCATCATCAGGTAGTCTAGCAAATTCTCTATGACTAAAATGTCTAAAATCAATAAATTTTAAGAACAAAAAAATCCTTTTCCACAATGACATGTTTATTATTTGGATTAGAACAAAGATTAAAAATTGTTAGATAACAAGACCTAAAGTTTCTCTTTTTATCAGAAGTCATAAATGGGCAGAAGCTGACTCACAACTTTTGTTTAAAAAAAAAAAAAGTATAGTGGCAAATGCTTGACAATTAGCACCTATCACATTTTGGGAGCTCTGGTAGCATAGTGTCTCAGGCACTTGACTGCTAACCAGAAGGCTGGCGGTTCAAACCCACCAGCCACTCCTCGGAAGGAAGATGGGGCAATCTACTTCCGTAGTGATACTGCCT
>NW_006921820.1:2568423-2602463 GCF_000298275.1 Orycteropus afer afer | reverse complement strand
CAGTCACTCCTCGGAAGGAAGGTTGGGCAATCCTACTTCTGTAGTGATACTGCCTCGGAAACCCAAGGAGGGGTCGCTATGAGTCAGGGCTGACTCGACCGCATATAACAACAACAGCAGCCTTCTAAAAGACAGTGAGCTGGACAGACTCTCAGGACATGACAGCTCTGCTCAGCACAGGATTTCTGCAATATGCCCGACCCTACCTCTGCTTCTACAGGGTCATCTGAGTTCTCCTCTTCCGTGTCCAGAAGCTCAATGGTCAGCTGAACCTTGTCCTGGCTCTGAATGAACATAAGCTGCAAATAAGAAATGCTGAATGTAAATGAAAGAACATTTCCAAAGTTATAACCTAGCTTCTAAAGGGTTGGTGTGAGGCAGCAAGAATTTAAGACTTAATTTCTTTTTTTTTTTTGTTGTTACAACTAAAATGAGGAAAACACTCAAGAGTTTGAAAGGCCAGTGACAAAAAAGTCATTAAGTCCTATTTCAAATCTCAGATTAGCTAAAATAATCAGTGCCAGCCAAGAGTGCTTTAACAAACAAGTATTTTATTCATCAGAAAGAAAAAAAAGGGATATACAGCCAGCACTATAAAATGTCAATGTCCTCTCACTTGATTTCTAAGACTTAAATACACAAAGATGTAAATAAGTCTAGAGTAAATAACAAACAAAACAAAACAACAGTACATGGAAAACATCAATGAAAAAGAACAATTGCATGTACACTGTAATAAAGACTACACAAGGTATTAAACATGTCTTAGGACAAGGACCTAAAATATATGAACACGTTAAGATTTACTGCACTGGTATCAATTGTATTATAAACTTGAAATTCTGAATTCTGCTAACATTATGTGTAATTTAAAAAAATTAGCATTTAAGAACCACCTATGGAGAGAGGTAACAGTAAGCCATGATTTGCATAAGAGAACACTGAAATGATGACGACACATGAATCTCCCCTGTCAGAACCTGGGATTATCAATACTTTTACCCTAAGGGCTTGCTGCAGACATGATCACCATCAGAATCATAAGATCAGATTTTATAAGGAACCTTCTTTATTTTACATAGAGAAAAAACTAAGATTCAGAGAGGGAAAATGATTTGCACCCAAGGTTACAAAGCTGGTTTTAACACACAGGACCAAAAGCCAGGTCTGGGTCTCATAATTCTTCCAGCAAAACTTAAAAAAAAAAAAAAATGTCCTTTCCAGCTTCTAAATTTGAAACTTGACAGTACACAGAAAGACCCACACAGTTACTTCCAAAGTAGATCTGGGGGGTGAGGGAACATGACAACGGTGCGGGACACAGACACTTGTTCCGAGGAGTCTGTTACTGCCTTTCCTGGGTCTAGGATGACCTAGAGGGACAAGATGGATCCTATCACTGTAACAACTATAACCCAAACCCACTGTTGTTGAGTAGATTCTGACTCATAGTGACCCTACAGGACAGAGTAGAACTGCCACATAGGGTTTCCAAGGCTGTAATGTTTATGGAAGCAGAATGCCACACCTTTCTCCCACAGAGCAGCTGGTGGTCTGAATCACTGACCTTTCAGTTTGCAGGCAAGTGCTTTAACCACTGGACCACCAGGGCTCCTTGTAATAATGACTGTAACACCTTTCAAAGTGATATTGAAAAGACAGTCTACATATCTAAAACTGAACTCAATTTCATTTACCTGGCTCTTCCACCCATGTCACCTGTCTTGTAAGTCCTTGTACCATGTTTTTACCACAGCGCTGTCCCTTCTGCAACAGTCTCCAAATTTTATTGACTACTTTCATTATTACACGGTTCATATCCATCATCTCAATTCCATAACTCTCCAGCTGTAAACTTATCTCTAGTTCGTTTACTCTTCCTTACTCAGTGATGTCAAACTGATATTCCTGAACGCTCAATTCTGATAGGGCATTTAGTCCTATTAATGCCTATTGCAAAGTAGCACCAGTTTGTTATTAGGAACCATTGTATGTATCTCGAATTTTTAATGTAATAGGCTTCACGGAGAGCTGGTTTGTTAAAGGTCGTATGGAGAAGTTAAAAGTTTGTAACGTGGCTTACTTAGTATGGCTATAAAGCTCCTTTACTATTTAGATTTTCTTTCTACACACTTCTTTCATCAATATCCTATACTTACTTCATTCAATAGTCATTGAACGCCTATTATATATCAGGCAGGAGACACATTCAGAAGAGAACACTGTTTCTGCTTGAAGGAATTCCATTTATTAAAGAAAACAAGAATATAAACAACTATACTTAAACTATAAAAGTATTATTCTAGAGATATGTGCAATGCACTATGAGAGTAAAGAATTCTTCCTTAGCAAGTTGAGAAGGCTTTGCTTAACTACAGGGGCACTGAGCTGGGCAATGACGGATGTAGGGGAAGACCAATCAATTTTGGGCAGAGAAAACCATATTGACAAAAGTATATTTAAAAACAAAATAACTACACTCCAAAAAATAGGAGAAAAAATATGATCAATACACAGAAGAGGAAAAAGAAATGGCTAACAGTAGGCAGGGAAATGTAAATTAATATAATTTCCTACCCATGTGACTAGCAAAAATAAAAAAAAATCTGATAATACCAAGTGTTGACTAAGGGACCAAGTGTTGACTAAGGGATGAGAAAATAAATGTTCTTATGAAAGCATAGGTTGGTACAGACTGCCACTTTGAAGGGTGACATTGTGATATTCATTATAATTTAAAATATGCATAATCTGTGACCCAGTAATTTCATTTTTCCATCTTTACCCTGGTCAAATACTCATACATGCACATGAGGATGCAAGTACAATAAAATGCTATCCAATGCAGCACTACGTGGGATAGTAAAAAAACTGGAAATAGTTTTAATGTTCGTCCATAAGGGAATGAGTCTTTGTAACTATGGCATATCCATACTGCTAAATATAACAGTTATAAGAAATGAGGTGGATCTATATATAAATCAAATCAGAGCAAATTCTGAGACACAGAAATTGAAAAAAAAGATGTAGAGTATTCATAGTCTAACATCATTTATTTCTGCATATATACATATACATATAAACACACAGGAAAGGGTCTGGATGTATATGCATCAGAGAGATAAACATGACTGATGTGCACAGAATAAATGACGGGAGATGAGGCTGGAAAGGGAGGAGAGAACTAGAGGATCTGAAGGGCTGCTTATGACAAATTTTGCTGACTGAATTTTATTCTCTGTGCTAAACATTTTAAAGAAGGAGCACTCGGGCAGCAAAACTTTGTTTTATTCCTTTGTTCCTGTTATTCCCTGTGTCACCCAGAAACTATTCTTACTTTCATGGTGACTTTACCCATTCTTTTATAGGCCCTCATCTGCACAATTCAATTACATTGTTAACTCATTGTGGGTGGGGACTGCAATTTTGTTCACCATGAAACTAAACACACAGTGAATTCCAAATACATTTAAAGATTGAAAACCCTGAAGAGCTTAGGAAATATCTTCTGGAGTGAGAAAATCCTCTGGTGACTGATAATCTGAACAACAGATCTGAGACTGAATTAGAAAACTCATTTCTAGTTCTCTGATTCTAAATCAGAAAAAGGCACAGGTGATGGGTTAAAAATTGAAGACATTAGCTGACAGTATAAGCAGACAACTAAGTGAATATTTTAGAGTCAGATCATTGAAGTACATTGTTAACATAACCCAATGAAGTATTTAGCTTAGGTCTCTTTACTCTGCCAACAACAAATCTTGCTCTGAGCTATTTGCTCCTGCCCTTATGATATAAATACATACAGGCTCTGTCATCTGTGTCCACTTATTATATAGCTGCAATCATAGTGCACACACTTTTGTATCTTTTTATTTGTTTCAGTATTTTTACAATTTATAATTTTCAGTGACTGCAAATATGCCACCTAGTATTTACACTATAGGATGCAATTAATAATAACCATATGGGGTTGGACATTTAGATTTTTTTCCAACTATTTGCTTTCATAATAAACTGGAAAGAACCTAGATGTCCAAGAAGATAGGCATGATTCTCTATAAGATATTAAGTAGCCATTAAAAAAGATGTTGAAGATCCTGATTGATTTGGTGCTAATTGAGCAAAATAAGTTATAGAACATTGTATCCAGTATAATCTCTTTCAAATATATACTCAAACAGAAAAGTCTAGAAATGTCATTGGTGACTATTAATGGGAAGAATTACAAGTGATTAATTTTTCTTTTGCCTGTATTTTCTATCTTTTCTATAATAACCATGGATTATATGTATAAATACTTTTAAGCAATATTTACAGTTATAATATGGACTAATGCTTAAAGAAAAAAGAACACAAAATTGTTAAAAATCATACAACTAAGTTTTTTCAATATTTTTTAAAATATTAATTTTTTAATATATATTTTTTAAAGATATAAAAAATGGCAGGAAAAAAACAAAGTAGAATGTCCACGGGGGACTTTACTTCCACTTCAGCATATTTTCTGTATTTCCTCTAATGAATGGGCTCATTAGAAACTAAGGATTACCAGGAGTGGGACCACTGGTTCAAAGTACCCTGTTACAACTTTTGACTTCTGACCAAGGCAGTTCTAACAACTTACATTGTCAACAGTAACTCTCACCTTGAAGCAATTCTCATCTGACATGAGCTGCTCAGCCTTCCTCTGATATGTTGACTCTAGGAGGCTCCTTGAAGTCTGGGTGCTCAGCTGGCCTCCAGTGGCCCCATTATTGTTTTCTGACAGGTAAAGGTCAGTCACCTGCACACAGATCTCATCACTCACGATATGCTGCAGCTAAAATCAAGCAACATGGTCGGTCATCAGTTAACCAAGAAAACACCTATTTCTCCTTGTCATACAATCCATCTTCCTTTGACTGTTCCAGTCAGTAAGCTCAGAAAGGTTTCTTTGGTTGGAAATTTTAGAAAAGTACACATGCAAAACCACTCTTATTTTCTTAGAGAATAACTAAACCAAGATCTTTAACCCTATCACTAGTCCATAAACAAAAATTTCACATCTGTTTAAACACAAAACTAGAGGTAACTCAGGTTAATATGCTTGTGAAGGAAAAACACAAATGTTCACTAATTCCCAATAAAGAAACTTCTAAAAAATATTTCCCATGAAAGAAAATTTCCATGGCTTATATATTTTTTTCTAACTCCTCACTCCCCTCTCGCCTAGCCCCTGGGTAATCATTAATCTACTTTTGTTTGACTGCATTTACTTGGCTTATGTTTTTATGTTGTTTTTTAAAAATCATTTAAAATGTATTCACATATATTCTTATTTGATCACATCCACCCTGGGAAGGAGGCAGGTGTACATTTATGAAACAAATGTATATGTTAGATGAACTAAGGTGAAAAGTCAGGTCTTGAAGAATCTTAAAAGCAAGCTCCTCATTTCCACCTTCAGCCCGGGTACAAATCCTGAACCTCATTAGGTGTTTAGGAAATGTTTGCTGAATTAAATTTGCCCAGAGGCCCTCAGCTAAAGAAGCAGAGTTGACACTAATATTCAAGATTCCTGACTCCTAGGCCTCATACTCTTTTCCATATGTCTGTTTTACTTTAAATTCTTATAACCACTAAGGCATCCTATTTTTAGGAAGCTATATTCTTTTTGAAGTGCTAGTAACTATGACAACTACCTATTTTTAACATTAAAAAAGGCTTAAATGACACGTATATTTATTTGTAGATAATTGGACATAGCACAAGGTCAGAAAGGTGGTAGAAAGACTACTACTTTCAGCAACTGGAGGCAGTTAAATAAATTACAATCAGTCTAGACACAGATTCTGATACAACCATTAAAATAACACTTATGATGACTTGATAACATGGGGAAAAGATTATGATACAGAGTTTGGAGAGAGAAAACGCAGGCAAAAAAGAAAACAAAAAATACTTTTCCTAAGTATATCCAAAGCACACCATACACAAAGTTATCACTGTGGTAGTTTGGTTCGTGTGTCAACTTGGTTGGGCCTGGTTGAGAGGCTGGGCAGCTGGTGGTAATTAATCCCCACGAGAAGACTGGCAATCAACTCCACGGTGGGAGCTACCACAAGCAGCTGAGTAGCTGCCTTTGGGAATGTGGTCTGCTTCCTGTATTTAAGGAAAAGCTTTGAGAATGGTCTCGAGCCTATGGCATGCTTGGACCCTGCATGCAGCCGTGTCATTGCTCAGCAGCCTGCTATGCTCTGCTGACCTTGGGACTTACAATGGACTTAAGTTAATGGCCTGCCATGTGGTTTGGTAACATCGGGACTATGCCTTTTTATTTGTCAAACTTGGAGTTTCTCAGCCTCAGCAGCCAGCAGCTGTCTGAGTGAAGAAACGTCTCTAGCTCCAGTGGGCCGGGAGCAGGAGGCAAAGCTGGACCCCAAGGTTGAGGGGCTTTCATCCAATCCCTAGAGCCTGGCACTTTGAATTTGGACTTAAAGCCTCCAAACTAAGAATAAACTCGTTTGTTACAGCCATCCCATTTGTGGTATATATTCTCGTCAGAGCGGCACTAGGTAACCAGAACAACCATGTAGATAATTCTCCTGCTTTGTACTTCGAAGTAGACCATACCACTGATTAGCCACTTACACCCTCTTCATGGGTAACTGGACAGTTCCAGAGTGTTTGGAAAGGGCATCACAGTTCTACATGTCTAGGGACAATCAGGCAACCTGTACTCCCAAACTAGGTTGATCAGATTCTCTCTCTGGTAATCTGAAATGCCACACTAGAATGTGGTTGGGTTTCTGAGGAGCATCTGGATGGAAAGGTCAGGTAATGCTGACTCTGCCATGGCAAGCCAAAGTCTCAAGGGGCTGGAGAAACTCTGAGTGCAAACGTCTGTTGGCAGAGTTAGAATGGAGCAGATGTCCCGAAATAAGGTATGTAGGAAAAGAAAAATCTTCTAGTCCAGTCCCTGCATGGTCTGGCCATTTTTTGAGTGCTAGACTTGGATTGTCTATGAGACTGTCTATTGTATTCATGTAACACAATAAATAAATTTCTCTTAAATTAGCCTAGAAGAGGCTAAATAACTGTATGCCTTGACCTTGAAATATGTTCTACCTCTAGACAGCAATGAACTGGGAAGGAAGAACATCAAATGAGATGAGAATAAAAGATACACCTCCAATGGAAGCCTGAGCATAATTTTAAGAAACTCATTGGATTTGTGTTTTCTGGATTAAACCTCTATTTCCATTAAAAAAAGAAAACCAACCTCAGGCTTATAAACAGTAAGTTTTACTTAATGGCTTTTAAAGTTGTCATTTTGGTGGTATCAAAGACTGCTCTTATTGTAGCAAGAGCAGTCAAACTTGAAAGCAGAAACAGAAGCATGAGGTAACTGGTGCTTGTATTTTTATGTAAATTTAGAGTATGTTAGTAGGTGTTCCTGTTACCTAGTGCTACTCTGACAAATATACCACAAATGGGATGGCCTTAACAAACAGGAGTTTATTCTTCCAATTTGGAGGCTTTAAGTCCAAGTTCAAAGTGCCAGGCTTTAGGGGCTGGGTGAAAGCCCCTCAATCTTTGGCTTCGGCTCTGCCTCCTGCTCCCGGCCCACTGGATCTAGAGGTGTTTCTTCACTCAGAAAACGGCTGGCTGCTGAGGCTGAGAAGCCTCAAGATTGACAAGTAAAAAGGCACAGTCCCCATGTTACCAAACCATACAGCAGGCCATTAACAGGCTGCCGAGCAACAACACGGCTACATGCAGGGTGCAAGTGTGCCATAGGCTGGAGACCATTCCCAAAGCTGCTTCTTGTATACAGGAAGCAGACCACATCCCAAAGACAGCTACTCAGCTGCTTGTGGTAGATCCCACCATGGAGCTGATTGCCAGTCTCATCATGGGGATTAACTACCACCAGCTTCCCAGCCACTCAACCAGGCCCAGCCAAGTTGACACACAAACATAACTACCACAGTAGAGATTAGCTGTTCAAAAATTATTACTGTAACTGATTATATCCATATAATGATTTCGGTCAATCACATACACACCTTTTACGGGAAGATCTAGGAGCATCCTTGACTTTCAAGGGAAAAACTGCCCTTCTGCCAACTTTCCCCAAGATATAGTCATGCAAAAAGCTCTACCTCATTCTTGAGTAGGTACTGGGGATTGAGGGGATGCAAAGGCATTCAAATTCAAGGCAGAAACATAGGTACCTCGCAAAGGATTCAAAAGGGCAGCCCAAGGAAGCACCAAGCAACACACTTTTTTCTTCCAAAGTGGCAGTATGGACTCTAGAATTAGACCTGGCTTTGGTTTTCGCAAGTCTTACTTTGAAGAAGCAGTGTACTAATATCTCTGATCCCTTTCAGAGTTCAGAACTCAAGGCAAAGGAATCCAAACCTATCTATTACAAGCTATTTTATTAATAAATTATATTGTAATTGTTGTAACTGACTGCCGTGAAGTTGGATCAAACTTATAGTGACCCCTCCTTGGGTTTCCAAGGCTGCATCACTACAGAAGTAGATTGCCCAACCTTTCTTTGGAGGAGTGGCTGGTGGGTTTGAACTGCCAGCTTCTGGTTAGCAGTCAAATGCCTTAGGCACTATGCCACTAGAGCTCCCAATTGTTGTAAAGAATAACATATTTACAAACTCCCAGGGTACCAAAGGAACAAACCACAAAGCCAATCAGAAATCTAACTCAGAGGTAACCTCAGATGAGTGAAGTATAAGACGTTATATGAAACCTTTCCTGTAAAGAGAGCTCCGAATTATCAAGTGAGAAAAGTACACGGAATTGCCAACACCTACAGAAGAGGAAATGTTGCACACTGCGTGCTTGCCCCTGGCAGACTTCATATACTCTGTTCCCTGAGAACAGTAAGGGCCGGTAGCACAGAGAACTGGAGCCAGGACTATTGTTCTCTCTACAGGCGGCCACCAAGAAAAGGGCAAAACACTGGGTCTGAGGTAGGCTTATATTGTACTGAGGATATAGTAAGTTTTTTTTAAAGTCAATCATTTGGCTGAAACACTCCTAGTTTATTAACACAGCCTATCAGATATCTCATGAAGGCCTCCTCTACCCCTCCACAGAACCACGTTCATAAACACTGTTACGTGAGAAAACTGCCTTTACTTTCCTAACAGAAATGGTGCCCTTTCTCTTTACCAGATTTATCTCTAGGTAAGGAAATCTCCCCTTACCTGTCTGACAATGCTCTGGATCAGTTTGTCCATGGTAAAGGCAATGTAGGCATGAATGGTGAACATCTCTCTCAATGAATCTTCATACTGTGATGAGTCTATGTTGCCATCCAACAGGCTCCGCACCATGTCCAGGAAAGCTGGGTAATAATCTTCTACCTCAACATCCACTGTGGGAGAGATGGGACATCCACAGGTGAGGCCTTACCCTGCTTAAAAAAAAGACTGGGACAGAGGGCAGGGCAAGTCCCACACTGGCCTAACTAGCATTTGTAAGGGCATACTTGGTATTCAAAATATACCCACTCAATCAGCTGCAGACAGAGATGAAATCTGACAGGTGGCTATAATCACCAGCCCTGTCTATCAGAGAGTGACTCTGCAACTTTAACAGTAGCTTCTAACATTCCGACCTACCATGCTACAATGACACTTATTTACAGTACTGCTGGGCTCTGCATCAAAGAAGAGCAAAATAGCCCAGAGAATAAGAAAGTCCTTCAAAAAGTTGTCAGCTCCCCAGCTGAGAGAGGACCTGCTCGCCCTGCCTGCACTAAAACAGGCCTCACATGGGTCACTTGCTCATAAGGCTATTTTAATGCAGCATAAAGTACAGATGAGAAAAGGCAGATAGCCATAGTCTACCACGGGGAAAGCTCTTGGGAAGAGAATAGGAGGGCAAATTAAATCCTCTATGAATAATGAAGTAATCTCCATTTGTCAAAATCCTTTTGTTTAAAAATGGATTCCCAACCTTATACTTCACAAATTACATAACATGATCTGTACCTGTGGCACATGAATCACTTCACCCACTAGCTCAATGAATCTTATTAGCTGCTGAATAGATATCTGGCAACTAGTGGTGAAAGGACTCTGCCTTTAGCTTACTAAAAATAAGACCCATTTATGTAAAGTTCAAAAACAGGCAAATCCAGTCTCTTCAGTCTTGGAGATCAAGACAGTGTTTACCCATGGAGTATTAGGGGCTGGAAGGGGACACCGTAGGAGTGGGAGGGAGGAAGCTACTAGGATGACCATTATGTTCTATCTTGACCTGAATGCCGGTTACATATGTGTGTTCACTTTATAAAAATTTACTGAGCTATACAATGCTGATTTGTATACTTTTCTGTATATGTGTTGCACTTAAATAAAAAGTTTATTAAAATGAAAAAAAAATTACAGAGACAATGCTTCTTCATTGACTAATGAGTTACATTCTATTTGTAGGTTTTTTTTGTACAAGGGAAAAAAAGTTAAGAGCAAAAGCCAAGCCATTCATCTGAAGTGTGATGGACTCACTAAAGACAGGCCAAATAGGGCAGCTACTGTATAAAACAAGCAATTGGCTTGAGTTTCATCACAGAGTATCATCTTGTTCAGACTCATAGTACAGGCATAGGTTTCAGAAATATACTGTCATAAGAGTGCTTTTATGCCAGAATAAAGCTATGGCCCAAACCACAGACTTGCACACAAGGGCTCTCCAACAGTGTGAGAGTTGATATTATCACCCAAGACCAAACTGTACTATATTTTCACATAAACAATGCATGTTATAATGGTGTTTTCAAACCTCAAACCCCCCTCACATATTAGTTTTCTCATGCCAGTTATTTACATAGGTCCAGTATATGGAAAAAAAAAAAAAGTTAAGTCTTAACTTCATTAAACCAGTGGTCAAGTCAGGATTAGGCCATTATCTACTTATTTCTAATTTCCACCCACGCAGATGGAATTTTCATGTTGAGGTCTAGAATTTGTATCTCTCAAGTTAGGATTAATATAGATAAAGACTTTAAAAATGAATTCCCAGTGTGCTTCCTACATAAGCTTCACTTTAAAAAAAAAAAAAAAAAATTTTACTCCACAGACTGGCTATTTCCTCAAGAGCCTAGAAAAAAGGTTTTATGCAAAAGCATTTGGTTCACAGCTCAAGTACCTAATTTATGATTGTAACAATTATTTCAAAGCAGGCAGTACAGAATTACTTAAAGGATACGGTGGCTTTCTTTAACCTCATCTATTTTCCTTCTCCTTAGTTCTCTATCTTCATTCCTATTCTGTTTATTCTGTTGTGTCTCATTTAGAAGTCCTCTCTGTATTTGTTTACACATTCATTTTACATACCACCTCTTGAATTCCAATGTTCCTTTTGTAATTATTTCTACTTACTAGGAATAAGCCATGAAACCTGTTGGTTAAAGAGAAGTCCTGACCAACCGTTGTTGTTGTTATGTGCTGTCAAGTCAGACCCAACTCATAGCAACCCCTCCTTGGGTTTCTGAGGTGGTATCACTACAGAAGTAGATTTGCTCAACCCTCCTTCTGAGTAGTGGCTGGTGGGTTTGAACGGCCAGCCTTTTGGTTAGCAGTCAAGTGCCTTAGGCACTACACTACCAGAGCTCCAGACTAAGTACACCTATGAAAATTCACATTTATCTTAAGCAACTTAAGAAAACCAGGAATTTATGTTCTGCCATGGAGTGGAATTGACCATGATATTTTAGCCCTTCTCGGTCATTTTAAACACTCTGCAATAACCCAGAGAACTGCCATTTGGAAAACTGAGAGCAATTGATACTTGCCTCCCTGGTATTCATGGTACCAGCCACTGACCTGACGTCTGTGATCCAACTACTTTGTGTATTTTCTGTAATTCTCCTGACAACTTCGAAAGTAACAACCAGCACTTCCATTTTACAGGTAAACAGTTTCAGAGAGTTTAAGCAAGATTATACAGGAAACTGCAGAGTGAGGATTTGAACCCTAGTCTGGCTCTAAGGTCTATGCTCTGTGCACAAAAGAAAGCAGCCCTGTGTCTAACTAGGATCTGAAGAACTCAACCTCACACCCCCTCCGTATATCAACCTTGACACTCACTAGGTTCTTTGAGACGTAGCTGGATGGCAGGGCTGTCACTCTTGTCTCGCCTTACACCCGGCATATCATGTTCCCATACCCTCTCTCGGTTTTCTTCTTCAATTTGCCGTTCAGCTTGGGAACAAATCCGCATCAACCTCAAACAGAGAATCTGGTGCAGTCGCATAAAGATGTACCAGTTGTTATTGACATAGAAGAGGTTATATACTTCATCCATTCCTTTTAACTTTTGAGCTGCTGTGTTACTAAACAGTAGCTTGGACTTAGGGGGGCTTCCCCCAACACCATTGTGCTTTTTAGCTGCCCCTGTGGCTTCATCTACATCCATCTCTTCTTCTTCCTCTTCTTCTACATCTGAGAGATCACCTCTTTGAGCAAAGAGCAGATCTGGAATGAAATGATGCATGATTTGTTTGATTTTATACTTGTCCTCCTTCTGAATGCCTGTCTGCCTCTTCACATGGTGGATAATCAAAGCAGCAGCATCTTCCAATATCTGTTTGTCTTCATAGACAAGTGAGAGGTGTGGGCCCACAGGTACACCAGCATTCTCTTCCGTAGCCTGCTCTTGCCTCTGATGGGAGAGAAAGACATGACATGTTTAAGTAAACAACAGGCAAAATGTGACATGACATGTTTAAGGAAACAACAGACAACTTGTGAGGATACATCAGTAGTATACTCCATTACTAACCATCCAAAACCAAACCATACTCACTGCCATAGAGCTGATTCTGACTCACAGCAACCCCCACTGGGTTTCCAAGGCTCTAAATCTTTATAGAAACAGACTGCTTCATCTTTCTACTGTATAGTGGCTCGTGTGTCCGAACCACCGACCATTTGGCTAGCAGCCAAGTGCCTTCACCACTACACCACCAGAACTCTTTGTTAACCATAGTGGCTGTATTTTTTTCCAATCTAAACATTAAGACTTGATCGGAATAATTTTGGTGCCTCTTCAGTTAACACAATGGTAATGTGGGAGGTGTGATTTGGTGCCAAAATACTGGCACCTTCTAGACTTTTATAGAAACAATGGGACAGAACTGAGAACATCTTTAAAAATTGTGGATTAATATTTATAGAGGGTATGATATAAGGTCTGAGATTTATTTAAAAATACTTCCAGGGTGGGGTATGAGGGTGATAGACAGAGCAAAATTGACAAAATATGGGTAATTATTTAAGCTTACATGAGAGCTTGTTTTACTACTCTCTCTCCTTTTGCATATGTTTGAAATTTAGGATTACGCCACTTCTGAAAATTCTCAATTGCACTATATTTCTGTTTCTATCCATCCTGTCTCTAAGACCGTGAGCTCCAAGAATGCAGAATTAGTTTCTTATTCATTTCTGCAGCCTCATTCCAGTACTACGTATAGTCCTGGTAAGTGTGCTGAATAAACAAAGATTAGAGAGAGTGTGGGAATCAATGATAAGTTTTTAAGTTGTGGGAGGTGAGATGGTATATACAAATACAAAGTAATGTTCAAGGAAATTAAATTGGGTATGGGGGTAGAAGATGGGGAAGGAGGCAGGGTGTGTAAACTAAAATGATAAATTAGGAGACCAGTGAAACAGCTTAGGTATATAAAGGAAATGGTAGAATCAGGAACAGAAAAAGCTATGACAGTTATGAAGCAAGAATCAACAGGTCTTGGAGGATCTCATTTTCATATGACAAAGGTAATTTCCAAGAATCAAAGCTATGCTGAACATAAAGGCGGCAGAGTTTTCTCATAGACACAGAAACCCCCAGCTCACCTCGTCATAAATACTCTCAATCTCACTGAGTAAACTCTTGGACCTCAGGACTTTGGTGTCATTCTGTTTAAAGTTGATGCCCTGATGGTCCAGAGACTTCAAATAGTATTTCTCATTTTGTTCTCTCCACACCTTGTTAAAGCCTCTCTGAGCTTCTCGCCATTCTTCTTCTTTCATCTTCAACCTAGTGAGGTGGGGAGAAGAACAGAGACAACAACGTGGGGGGTACTCAGAGGGTTTAGAAGTGAGATATATGCCAGGCTTACTTTAATTCAAAAGTCAGAAGATACATGAGGCCAGTCAAAAATTATGGGCCACTTGGGATAACTGTTATCAAACCAGCCTTGAACAGTTACATGAGCAAAGTTATTCATTCTGGACTTATTCTGGGGAAGTAATTTATCCCAAAGTCAGAAATCTTACCTAAAATAGTTATTTCTCAAACAGCATTACACAGAATACCCTTGAGATGTCAGTAAGTATTCCTTGAAAAAAGGGTTCTCTTCCTTGGCCAGCTAAAATAAAGTTAAACATGTTCTTTGCTGTAGGACTTCTCAGAATATGTACTATGCTAACGTGAATGCAAAATTCCCAGAGCAGAGAACTTGCACAGTAATGTTCCTCTGGATATCGTTCGAGAAGTTCTGATCAGAACTGATCCTAATTCTCCAGAAGAGAAGATTAGAAAAAGAAGAAACAGCACTGGGACTGAAGAATAGCCTACATCTCAGAAGTTCAATGTTACTGGCAATAAGAGAACCAACCATCAATCTGTGCCAGCTCTTGAGAGGAAGACTGAGAGGAACAAAATGTGGGTTATCTGTTGAACTGTGCAACAAATAAAAAATTTGCCAGATAAAATGAGAGAGGATCCAGCTCTTAGCAAGGGTTCACAGTACAGTCACAAGAATGTCATGGACATAGGGGAAATGGGCTCAGTGTGGTCTTTGGCCTCCTACCTACTAGATGCCCGGCCTTTAGGTGGGTACAAATGTCCCTCTACCCCTCAGCCTGACATGAAAGGTCGTTAGGAGAAAGAAGTAAAATGTTACTGGTAAAAATGGTAACACAGAAGTCTTTTTTTAATGAGTATGTATCAGTTTCACGAAGATAAAAATTTTTACTAAGGGGAAAAAAAATTAAGATGTTAACAATACTTAGTGTCAAGTGGCAGTAATGTGGAAGGTTTTCCTTTGTTGTTTTCTATATTTAAAATCATCCCCCTCAAAGACACAGAACACTCTCTAAATTTAACATGTTACAAATTCAGAAAGGTCTACCTTCAGGTCATGGCTCATACCAGGTCTGATACTATGGACTTTCAAGGTCAGTCTCAAATGTTGGCTACACAGACGCCCATCATGAAGCTCTACTATCCCACTCTGCACCTGATTTCACAGGGTCAGGAAGAAATGAAGGTTTCTTTGGACAATTAGGTAAAAAACAAGGGCCTGAACCTGTCATGAAGTATACTAAAGTACAATGGACATGTTAATTCAAATACCTTTTAAGGACAATTGGGACGGCAATAGAGGGATTCTTCCTTAGACCATCGATGATGTCAGCTGCTTTATCAGCATATATCCTCTGGAGTGCTTTTCGGTGAATGACTTCCGATGTCCCTCCCAGGGTGTTGTCCAAGCGAAATTTGGCTTGTTCCTCAGCAGACAAGCGGGAGAGCTTCTTCTGTATTGCTTCTAGAACCCGGATTGTTGCCAGATTGGTCTCTAAAACTACATCAAGCTGAAGAGGAAGATAAGAAGCATGCTCAACATCCAAAGTAGAATAAGAGTGGATAGGAGTATACAGTAGGGAGTCAAACTCTCTGGATGTGTGGCACATAACAAACATCCAGTAAATGAGATTTAAGTAGTAGTTACTATTTCTACCATTACCATATGGCGTGCTTTGGCTAGGACTGCCAGACCAAAGGAATCCAATAGGAGGTAACTGTAATGACCCTTTTCCCTGATTGCTAACATCTGTTACAAATAATAATAAGCAAAACAATCTCAAGCCACTCAAGAGGATGAATCAGTCTCATGGATAAGTTTTTTCAGGATAATCCAGGCTATTCAAAATATTCAATAGCCTTATCCCATATCTAGAGCAGCAACTATCAGTCTTAAGGAGTTTAATGTTCTATCTGTGAGTAACCACTTAAATTCTTACTGAACTCCTAGCACTAATTTTTTTTAACCTGGTGAAGGACATGACAGGCAACCTTTGAGTTTACAACTTTTGCCCTAGCCTCAACACTAGCAAGATTCTCTACGGTACAGATAATGACATAAATGAGCAGTCTCAGAGACTACGCCCAAATGTCTGCACAACAGTGTTCCCTAGGTTTTCTAGCTTTGGGACTGTGATAGTTATTATGTTTTGTAAAATATTTTTGGTCTTCCCCGGTCCCTGCAATTATGGACAAATAATATGGATTGGATTTCCTGGCTCACTTGTTATCAGAAGGGGCCATGTAACTAGTTCTAGCAAATTAGTCATGAAGAGGTGAGTAGAAGTGATGTTTGTTACTTCTAAGATAGACCATTTAAGGATGTGAGAGCCTTCTGAGCTGTCTTTTCCCTCCAGTAACTGCCAATGTTCAAGATGGTGGCACTCTGTCAGCCTGGGTCTCTGAGGGCCATATTTTTACACAAATAACACACGTGTTACACAGTTACCAAACCACACGACCCCCTCAATGTATTAATTTCCTATGTGCACTATGTGTGTGTGCATTACTTATGTGAGCACATTATTTGTGAAAAATATGGTAATTCTGATGAGCAGAGCCCTTTGTCAAACAGCAAAGCATGATCAAAAAATAAACTTTTGTTTTTTCAAGTCACTGAGACTCAGGGATTTTCTGTATTGTATCATTACCTAAGCTATTCCAATAAAAAGAAAACCCATTCAAACTAGCACACCCCACAAATCCTAAGCATATATGCACATGTAAACACATACACACACCACTTCTTTTCTCTGCATCCTTGTACTCACAACTATAAAATAAGGATGTTGCCTCCCATTTGCAGGTATAGCACCTGAGAGTTAATAGGGCATTGGGTCAAGAAAAGGTGACAAGCTCTGCTCTCTCTCATCTAACATTATTAAATACAGGTAAAAGAGAAATGCTTCCTTTAGCCTGATCAAACTTCCCATGATAGTTAACATTTGTCATGATTTCATGTACTGGGGCAGAGACAGCCAATGAACAGCCAGTAGCTAGGTAACATGTGGCTCTTCATTCAAAACTAGAAACAGCTGAAGGATGTGTGAAGTGGGTAAACTGGCAGAACTAAATCAGTACAGACTAAAAAAAAAGCATAAGATGTCTCCCATTCATGTGAAGGAGAGCTAGTTTCATTTGATACAGTAAATACACTGAATAGGATACACATACTTTTACTTCTTTGAACACAATCCTTTTTGTTAATGATATCAATGAACTAGACATTCACATTCACATTCACTAGGGATTTTAAGCCAACTGTTCAGGAGTCCCACCAGATAGAGGTGCTCTCTACCAACTTATTATTCACTCGTTCCAGCTTTTCCCTTCCCAACTATTTCAAAATAGTCCCGAATTTAACTTTCTTTCAAAAGTAGCCAAATCAATACCAGAAGAAGGGAAAAATGCCAGTTTTCACAGCAAAGCTGGTTTGCTAACTAGGATACCTGTTAAAAATAACAATACACACAGAACTTAAAAGAAATAATTAAAACTATCTTCAAAAAAACATTATAGGTATAATTTTATATACCCCATAAAATGTATGCACAAACATTTTTTAAATGCCATTAAAAATTCAAAGTATTATTATTCAGCTATCAATGGAAAATTTAGGCGCTCTGGTAGCATAGTGGCTAAGGCACTTGACTGCTAACCAGAAGGCTGGCGGTTCAAACCCACCGGCCACTCCTTGGAAGGAAGATGGGGCAATCTACTTCCATAGTGATACTGCCTCGGAAACCCAAGCAGGAGTCGCTATGAATCGGGTCCGACTCGACGGCACATAACAACAACAACAACAACAACAATGGACAATTTCAGTTAAAGGGTTAACATGTACTAAATAAATCACAGTTGCTATAAAAAAAAAAAAGCTACTAAATGTATTTGCCAAATTTGTAAAGCATGTTAAGTATCACAACAAATACGTACCACAGAAGAATGTGATTCTCAAAATATCAGAGCTCTTCAGTCTTAAAAAGTGAATCCTCACAGACATATTTAAGATATCCTTTCATTTAGCATCTCTTATTTCCCTTCAAAAGAAAAAGGAGCTTGTACCTCAAAGCGCTCATCTTCACAACGATAGATATGTTCTTCATACTGCGTCTTCTTGGAACTAACAAAGGTGGAGTCCTCTGACCATGAAGGGAAGGAAACCCAGGTATCATTTAAAACCTATGGGTAGAAGATTGAAAACCATTTTCAATAAAAAGACAGAAAAACCGTAGGGGAAAGGAGAAACATTACTCTCAACATTACTTTGCAGTTCACATTACTCTAAGTTTCATAGTTAGCAAGTTTACGAAAGAATATGGAAAAGGTTCACGAATATAAGTGACATTTTCTTTTGAAAAAGAGTTTTTATTTCCCCATTCATATAAATTCTATAACCCCAGTACTGTTTCCTTCTGGAGGAAGCTGAGGATTCAGGGCTGATTTTTGCTAGGGAGGGCCTTACCTCTTTACAGAGAGGAGTCCGTCCTGTACACTTGGGCTGCTGGTAGCTCTTTGGTAGGGCCCGATAGCTGGAGCCCAACCGTTTACAGGAGGCATAATCTATCTCCATGGCAATGCCCTCTGTGGCTCGTTCCTTTGGAAACGTTTCCAGATGCACAGACTCCTTATAGCCCAGAAAGTTTTTAAACCAATTAAACAATTCAGGGAATTTCCTGAAGAATCAAACAAAAACTGGTAAGCAATCAGAAGCATGATATGACCACCACCACCACTTAGTGTTGGGTCAAAATTCTACTACTACTAGAGGCAAATTCTAATGACAGTTAATATTTCCTGCCAAAGCAATCCAAAGCACTGCCTTTGAACATCCGGCTTCCCTTTTTCTTATAGAATGCTCTCAGATCAAATAGAGTAGTGATGGAAGAATTGCAATAACCAGCCATTCTTCTGATCAAGGACACTGCTTCAGTGTTCAGTTAATTCTTAGACTGTGAAACACAGTCAAGATTCTAGAACCCTGGGTTATACGAAGCACAGGTAAGGAGATCACCAATCCTGGCCATTAGTCAACAAGTATTTAATCCCTTATTTTCTCATTTCTAAAGCTGGACTAGAAAACTTCTAGGACGACTCTTTTGATACTGACATTTTATGGAGTCAGTGGACCCATTCCAATTAAACTAACTGCTTTTCATATACACTCACAAACCAAGTATCTCACTTTCATATTATACATCAGGGCTAAGCCCCTCACTTACTTACCCTAGGAAGGGAGAGACTAGCTGTACTAGCTCAGCCCGAGATATCACCTCCTGGTTAAAGATAACAAGACAGCGCAGGAAATTTTCATAGGCTTCTGCACTCCGCAGAGCCTTTCGAACCTTATGGAGATAACCGTAAAAAAAAAAAAAAAGTTAAGTGGAGGAATCACAAGATCCTGAATTGCTTAAAAAAAAAAAAATTGAGGAAATGTGACCCATCAGATATTTGAAGACACTAAAGAATCAATGTCAATTTTTTTAGATGTGACAAATTACGTTTGAAAATAATTTTAAGGAGAAAATTACTAAAATATTTATGGATGAAATAATACAACATTTCTTGGATTTCTCTCTAAATCATCTGGAATAGGTAGAACACATGAACATATTTACCGGCTAGGAGTTGGGAAATGCTGAAGCTGGATGAGGGATCATTCTACTTTTCTCTTTCATTTTATGTATGTTTAAAATCTTCCATAATAAAAATTTAAAAAGTGAGATCATAAAGTAGTTAATACTTTTACTTTCTCACATGCTTTATTCTCCAGACTATATCAGAGTTACCAAAGCTTTTGTTACCCATCATAACAGGTATTTACAGAAAGACTCTTGGTTAACAAGGTTTCCAAACTCTAGTAATCTTGAATATTTTAAAACAAGATATTTCTGTACCATAATAATGGTCTTTTCCTTCCTCCATTTACAACATTGAGCATTTTAATATCAGAAAGTTTAAAAATGGTCAATGGCATAAACAAAATAAAACCAGCCTTGATAGATGACCAATCTGGAGCTTCAGTTCCACAAATAAATATTCAGCAGTGTGGTCCTTTGGAGGGGATTGCAGACTCTCACCAAATCAGTAACCCCAGCTTCAAGCTCTCATATACTTTTCTTAACAGGATATCACATGGAAATGTACTTTTAAAAAAATTATTTTTGATATATACATATATATACACACACACACACACATACATACACATAATATATGACAAAAAGTTTGCCAGTTTCATCATTCTTAAGTGTATAATTCAGTGACATTAATTATATTTGCCAGGTTGTACTTTCACCATTTCCAAATGTTCTTGATTACCTCACAAAGAAATTCAGTGTCCCTTAAGCAGTAACTCCCATTATCCCTTCCCCAGCCCCTGGTAACCACACAAATCAACTTTTGTCTCCATGCATTTGCCTATTCTAGACATTGGCATATGTTCTTTTAAAGCTAAAGAGTAAAGAACACTGCACTTTTTGTTCTATACAGTGTATTTACTTTTAATTTTTTATTATCTTTTAGACTTACACAAAAGTAAACAGTCTAATGAATCCTATGTAGTCACCGAGACACAATGATCAATATATAGTAACTATTTCATCTATTCCCCTTTCTTCTACTACTGAATTTTAAAGCAAATCCCAGATATTTCATCTACATATGCTTCAGTATGTATCTCTAAATAAGTACTCTTAAAAAAAAAAAAAAAAAAAAGCATTATCACTCTTAAAACATTAAGTTTTTCTTTTTAAAAATTCTTTAACAGCATCTAATATTGAGGCTATGTTCAAATTTCCTCAATTATCTAATAAAAGTCTTTTAAAATTGGGTTTTAAAAATCAGGATCCAAATAAGGTCTGCATGTTGCATTTGGCTAATGTATTTCTTAATTCTTCCTTAAATTCTAACAGTGCCCCTCCTCCACTCTATTCTTGCCATCTGATGATTGTGACCTTAGTTAAATACATTTGCCTTAAAAAATACCAAGTGCCCAGGTAGTCCTCAGTAATGGTTCAAGTCAGAGCCAGGGACTGTGACTATTTCTCAGGGTAACTCCACACAGGCACAGTTGGCAAGGAGATCAGGGACAGCCTGCTTTTTGGAAGTACAATGATTGTGGAGATGTTAAATCATTTTGCTCTTCTGTAAAAATGCAGAGGTGCAGAAGAGGGTAAATTACCACCAGATCAATCCAGGCTGGTTCATGGGTTTAAGAGGTACCCTGATGAGCAAGACACAGGGAATAGAGAACTATGGGGAGGAAGTGGGAAGGGAGCTGTTGCATAGTGGGAAATTGTAGTCAATGTCATGAGACAAAGCGTATGTGAGCTGCTGTACGGAAAGTGAATTTGCTCTGTAAACTTTCACCTAAATCACAATAAAAATTTCCAAAAAAAAAAAAAAGCTACCCTGATGAAAGGAGCCTGCTAATCACCAAGCTGACTTCAGACACAGGAAGAGAGCCAACTTGACACCATATATAGTTTACACCAGTAGTCTCAATTCTGGCACTCATTAGAATCACCCGGGGAGTTTCGAAAACATACAATTTAATCAGAATCCCTATGAATCCTATCTGTGCATACTGCAAATTATATTATCAAGCTATTATTATAAGATTACAAGTCATTCATGTCTCCAACAATGAGTGCAGC
The DNA here is from genome assembly GCF_000298275.1 of Orycteropus afer afer. NCBI lineage: Eukaryota > Metazoa > Chordata > Mammalia > Tubulidentata > Orycteropodidae > Orycteropus > Orycteropus afer. Next base: position 2,580,705 of record NW_006921820.1, on the reverse strand, counting down.
ACCAATACTCCCCCCAAACATCATTCCAGCAGAACATCACGCTTATTTTTCTTTTGGAAAAGTGAACCTCCACTATGGAAAATGCTTTATTTTGCTACAAACCACCTCACAACCAAAGGAGAATATTACACCATTTATCTAGTTTTGCTAATAATTCTAACAGATTGAAAGAATTCACAATTTGGAAGCTATGCTAGAAAAGTAAAAAGTCCTAATCACTTTGATGCCTCTAAAATAAAACCTTGTTGGAGGTGGAGGTGATTTTCTTTTAGTATTAGTAACTGGTATCAAATCTAAGTCATCCATCACTCACCTTATCAAAAAATAAAGATTCAGTTCCTACACCATGCTTGCTGGCATCTGCCATAGAGGAATCCTTTAGGCTGAGCAATTTGGGTTTCTTCTACAGAAAAGGAAAAATACAAACATGTAAGTTTCAGACAGTGGACTTCTCAACCATTTTATTTTCATCATGTTCAATGGTTCCATCACTGACCATAGATAGCTAATTGATAATTTGGAACAAACAAGAGAAGTCAAGTCATTAACTCAATTTATACCCTAAAAGATTTCCACATTTCTCTACTTCAGTTTGCCTGTCAATTTCTTTTTCCAACAGAGGTTCACCATTCTACTCCCCAAATGTTCTCTACACAAGCGCTCACAGCATTATCGGTGATAAACTTTTAGAATTAATGTCCTTTCTTCCTTTTTCCAGGGGCCAAAAGAAACCTTATCTGGAACCTAATGCCATGGCTTTATTTTCCTAGTTGCTAGAGACAGAAAGGATTTATAATAAGAGCTGAAACACACTGCCTGGAGTGGATAAGTCAATCTTTAATTTTTACCAATAATTCCATTTAAATTTTTCATGGAATAAAAAGAGGTTTATTTTCCTCAGCAATATCTATTCAGATTAATTTTAAAGGAAGTGAACAGACCATGACATAACCCAAGTAAGAAGAATTTACCTTTAAAAACCCACTTCTCAACTATCTGTGAAGAAATGCACAAGCATTATGAGAAGCAGCAGCATATTACCTTTGGAATCTCAGAACACACTCGCTTAGGAGCCATAGCCTCCGCTTACACTGCCTGAGAACAAAGTAGGTGGGGGCATTTATGCCCCCACTATAGTGATTTCACCTGTGAGTAATCAAGTGTGGAGGAGACCAATACAAGACTGGAGCGTAACTGCTAAGCTGATTCTTACTACTAAAGAAACACAAACCATTACCATGTTCAAGGTGATTGTGATTTCAAAGGGAGAAACCACCACACGAACACTGAAAAGTAGAGTCAGTAACACCTAACATGTCAGTCTTTGCAGTTAATCACTTTTCCACCAGTCATCTCTTGCTGCTAGAAATTCCACTTGCTTTTGCTATCTTTAATTCTGCACACATCTCTCTTCCATGTCACACATACCAATATACTATTCCATGTAACATGGAATCCACCAAAGCAATGTTTAATCCCTACACCTAGCTCTCTCCTATCATAGTTGCACTGTATCAAAGGAGACAGCAAGCTTAGCTTTCCACAGAATAAAATCTGCTGTAAGAGTAAAATCATATATGATAGGTCACTAACAGATGTTTAAGACCTCACTTCTATAGTCAAAAGGTCCTGCCTTGAATATTAAGATTATATTGATAAGATGTGGCAATTCTGCTGAGTGAAATAAGTCAATCACAGAAGGATAAATATGGTATTAGTTCATTACTGTAAAAAAATCAAGTAAAGGTTTATATATGGAAGTAAACTTTCTTTGTTGGTTACCAGGGGTGGGAGGGGAGGGAATACTGCAAAAGTTTAAAAAAAAAAAAAAAAAAGATGGGGCAACTCAAAAAAAACCTTGGGCAGAAAAGGCCTCCAAACCAAAGAGATCTCACAAAGCACAGGAGGACCTCAAGAGACCACTGACTTATATCTGAAACTACTACCAAGCTCAATAATCTTCTTTCTTAGCAAAAGGCAAGTTTAAAGCATCAAGTAAGAGGAGAATATTAAATAAATCTTAGAAACTCTTGGCAGCAAACAAGAAAATAAATGACAGCTAGTAACAAAAAAGATAGAAAACACAGAGAAAATCATAAAAACTGAAAAAGGCACAGTAATCCAAGCAATTAATGTTGGTCTAACGTTCTTTTGCAAAGCCAGATAAGAAGCTTTGCATTGAGTTTTCGTGACATCCACCACCTGACTCCAAATACCCAGAATCCAACCGTCAACATGGTTTGGATAAGAAGCCACGAACACCCTCAGAATCCTTGCCCACCAAAACTGCTCCCACAAGTCAAATGAGCAAGGATTGCTAATTCTCACCTTCACTGGAGGAGTAGTTCCCGTTCCAGAGTGTCGGCGGATCTGGCAGCCGTTCTGGCTGGGCCTCTGTGGCTTGTTGTTCAGCTGGGGCTTCTTCACAGTGCCTCCATGGTCATTTCTCACAGAATCAACCTTCTCAGCAGTTGTTTTGCTTAAGAGCTGATTAAAACACATGAAAGAGATTAATGCAGTCATCAAAGCAAGTTAACTATCATCTAGGTAAAGTCTCCTTCTAATTCCAGCTTTCTAAGAATATAATAATCCTAAACAGTGTAGTTTTTGCAAACAAAACGTACCACAGAGCTGTTGGCATCTGGTAGGAATTGTCCAAACTCAGATAGCAGATCTTCCTGATTTTTGAAGAGCCGAGCCACTTGAGCATACACCTCCTGCTCAGTCAATGCTGGAGTATAGTTTCCTCCAGCTTCCTTGGCATTTCGCTGCTCTTTCTGATAGAAAATCACAAATGGGAAGAGATAATATTAGAGGGTCACTGTTTTAAATGACTCACCTTGTATACTCTCTGGGATATCTGATAGGAGCGCTGTATGTTATCTACTTACTTAGGCTGCACTTAAGAAGACAGTCTACGTTCTTATTTTTAGCACCTGTTTCGAATGCAAGCATTTAAGTTGAGAAAGGAGTAGAAGATGGCGACTGACAAATCCTTTTAAAACTAGGAAAGCCCACTGCCACTGAGTCAGTTCCGACTCTTAACTGTGAATGCCCAGAGACCACTCCCAACTGATAAAACACAAAGCATTAGAGAAACTTCTTCCTCTTCTATTAACTATACTACACAAATCGTAGTCCAGACTTCCCAGATAAACAAGCTTTCATTTCACAAGGCAATAACTTTAAAAATCCTGAGTGGGTGCTGCTGCAGGGCAATTAAGTTAGGCAAATCAAATCGGCTTCACTCATCATACTTTCTAGCTGGTTAATTCAAATTATTTTAAGCCAAATGCCCTTAGTGGGTGATCTGGTTAAGACAGGCTGAAACAGCAACCCATTTACCTGATATGTGTGCAAAATCTCCAGGAATGCTTTATAGATGTCTGGTTGGCCCTGGAACCTGTTCTTGATCTTATTAACATAGTTGATGGCATGATTAAACTCCACAGGCTGATTGTTCTGCAAGGATGGGGCAGTTCCCAAGGAGATTGTCACTGGTGTATGAGGCTGGACTGGTGGGGAGCGTGGTGATGCATATGGTGGAAGTGGGGGCGTCTGCTGACTGGCTGGAGTATGTGCTTGTAGTTGAGAAGGCTTAAAAAAAAAAAAAAAAAATTACACACACATACACATATTCTCCTCAGGAGCATATACAGGTGGACAAAGGAAACAAAGTTCAAACTACAGAACTAAAAGTATCTGATTAACTTATCTCCTTTATTTATTTGTTCAGGCCAAGCTGTTTTAACTCAATTTAAATCATACTAGAAGGGAGTGAGAAGTGTGAAGGGCTAACACATTCTACTACAAATATTTTCATTTTAATTTTCTAAATGACAACCTTAAAACTAGAGACATCCCAATTACAGGGAAGAATTTTTCATATGTGATTTTTAAGTTCACTAGGTCAACAGGTGCACATAGAAAGGAAGTCATTATATATAAATCTGTAACACCAGAAAAGATAACACCTCAGCTGCTGCATGATTCCACAAAGAAAATCTTCTAGACTATTGCTTTCCAGTAGGACTCTCTCTTTTTTTTAAAACATATTTTACTGTGTTTTAGGTGAAAGTTTATACAGCAAATTAGGTTCCCATTTAACTATTTTTATACAAATTGTTCTATGACATTGGTTACAGTTTTCACAATGGGTCAGCATTCTCATTATTCCCATTCTTTTTTCACTGATCTAGCTTCCTTGCCTCTCTTTGCCTTCTCATCTTTGTTTTTGGGTAAATATTGACTGTCTGGTCTCATAAAGTTGACTGTTTAAAGGGAGCACATTATCATAGATGATATTTTATATTATAAGCCAATCTATTATTTGGCTGAAAGATGAATCTCCAGGTGTAGCTTCAATGACAAGTTCAAAGGGTATCTTAGAGCAATAGTCTCAGGGGTTCTTCTAGTCTCTGTTAGTCCAGTAAGTCTGGCCTTTTTTAAGAATTTTAATTTTTTTCTACTTTATTCTGCTATTCTGTCTGGGACCTTCTATTGTGTCCCTGCTCAGAACAGTTGGTAATGATAGTTGGACACCATCTAGTTCTGGTCTCAAGTTAGAAGTGGCCATGGTTCATGTGGTCCATTAGTTCTAAGGCCTAGTTTCTTCTTTAAGTCTTGGGTTTCCTTCATTCTCTTTTGCTCCAGCAATAGGTCTCTCTCTTTGATGATGGAAATGTTCTTTATTTGTACTATCCTGTATAATGGTCACTAGCTACATATGGCTATTGAGTAATTGAAATGTGGCTACTGCAAATGAAAAACTGAATGTATTTTAATTAATTTAAATATAGTCACATGTGGCTAGTGGCAACCTTCTTGCAGTGCAGTTCTAGACTAAGAACATGCCACCACCACCAATCATCATCATCAATAGGATCTTCTGCTCAGCTTGCCTTTGACCTAATCTGGTAAATGGAGTTAAGTTTTTTATAAGATGATAACCACGCAGGCAGTAGCCTAATTTGATCATGGTAAGATGATCATTTCTGCCTGTACTGACAAAGTACTATTGTACAAACAAAGTCACCAACTGCTAGGATATTCATGAGCTCAAAAAACAGAAGACAGGGGAAAAAGAGTCCTTGTAGATTATAGTGTTGATTTAAATTGTTGCTTTGATTGTGGATTGCTGTCAATACTGACTCATGGCAACCCCATATATACTGAGTAGAACTGTGTTCCATAGGGTTTTCAAGGCTATACCCTTTCAAAAGCCAATTGCCAGGCCGGTCTTCTGAGGTATCTCTTGGTGGGTATGAACTACCAACCTCTCAGCTAGTAGTCAAGTTCTTAACCATTTGAATCACTCAGGAAATCCATTAATTTAAATACATGAATATTTAGGGTGTAAATGTGAACTATTTTACAGCAATGTGATGACTACATCTTCTCTGATGAAATCATTGTAGCTTGTATATCTACCAAGTATTATATAAATGGGAAATGTTAAAGAGGTGCTTTCTAGGGATATAATAAATAAACATGATGCAAGACTTTCCAAGTGCTCACCTTGCTGACTTTGGCAGGTGGGGGCTGAGGAGCAGGCTGGGCAGGAGCTGGCGTTGACTGGGCTGAAGGCTGGGAAGGATGCTGGGGTGGTGGCTGAGGCTGGGGCTGAATGCCATGGGTGGGGATCTGATGAACCTGGCCAGGAGTTGTAACATTCACCATGTCATTGGTTTGCACCTCAATTTTGTAGCCAGGGGGCAAGAAGGTATTGAAGCCCATGATCAGGTCAGGGTGGCCTTTGAACAGCTGGGACACCCGACTAATCACTCCTGGAGTGTCAATGCTGACAGAAAAACAAAAAAAAAAGTTATGGCATGCTTGAAAAATACTCTACTAAGAAAAAAAATTCACTTTCCACTAGATTCTCTAAACAAGATCATAGATAGAGATCAATGGGCGTAATATAAAATTAGTAACACAGAAAGAACTCTAAATTCCAAAGCCATTTATTTAATTTTAGGTTCAAAGAGGATTGGTCACAATTTTCAACGAAATATACATTCATGTCAACAGTCCTATCATACAGATGTTCAGACAGTAAATCCAAAGCTGCACTTCCCAAGCAAGTGCAAACTTTGATATACCTGTGAATTATTTACTGGACACATGTCTACAATGCTCACATAAGTTGGTCTCCTGTATTTGTGAACCATGCCAAAATATCAGTGTCTTCAGCCAATTCAAAAGTTAAACAGCCTACATCATTACCAGTACTATCTCCATGACACAGATGATATACTTAAAAAACATTTTAGCAACATGGAAAAAACAAAGATCCAATTCCTATAATTTCAATCAATAAAGCAATACATAAAATAAAGGCATGACCCTGAAAATTAAACTGTCACAATGAGGCTTTCTTTATCTTCCAGCAGATAAAAATAAGCTATAGCCCTCCCGCAAAATCAACACTAAGCACAAAATCTAAGTACAACTTATGATGTCATTTACCTCTGAGATTTAAATTCCTTCATGATGTCAAGGAAATCATTGTAGACCTGAGGCTGACTACCAAATTGCAGCTTCACCTGGTCAAGATAGGACAGCGCATCCTCCACCTGAGACAGGGATCAAAGGAAGTAAGCCAAAAATTATTTAAAAAAAAAAAAAAAAATGTGAAAAAATGTAATCAATAAAATATAAAGATACAGTAAATGTACAAAGTGATTATGACAAATAACCCATAGTCCCTGGCCTATGGAAGTCCCTTCTGTGTCTAGAAGTTAGTTCACATCTAGTCAGGAATCACAACACAGTGGTAATTCTAAATGCCGAGAGCACATGGAAAGGGCACCCCATCAGTGAAAGCTTCCCTAGGACAGGATCTAAACTGAGTTCTAAGGATGAGTACAAGTTAGCACAAGTGAACTTATGTGAAGAGAGAGCAACCAGCATGGACAAAATCCCAAACAGGACACCATAAATGAGAAAGCACTGGGGGTCAATTGCAACTGAGTCTCAACCAATTGACCTGCTGTCAAAGTCTCTCCACTTTGCTAACAGTCCTTTAGATTGGCTAAAACTAAACCAAATCAAACCCACTGCCATCCAACTAAAAGAGAGGTGGTAAATCTTTACAGAAGTAGATTGCCCAGTCTGCCTTTTGTGGAGTGGCTGGGGGGTTTGAACTGTCAACCTCTTGGTTAAGAATCAAATGCCTTAGGCATTGTACCACCAGAGCTACTGAAGTTTTTTTTTTTTCCTTTTTTAATACAATGATTATCATTTATTATGTGGTCACATATCATTTAGTATGTGACCTTCTGTCCTACAGGGTCACTGTAAGTCAGGAACTGACTCAACCTAAATGGGTTTATACCAGTGGATATAATCCCATTTGGGAATAAAGTTTTCTTTGTTATATTCATTAGGCCATATCAGCAGAGGGTGTGTCTTAAACCAATCACTTCTGAAATACAAAAGAATAGATTAGGCACAAAAGACAGGGGGAAAATAGGCATTATCTGAAGACCACAGAGACAGAGGAGTCTATAAGCCCAGGAACTCCAAGGACTGCCAGCTACTAGAAGCTGAAATAGATAAGAAAGGAATTTTCCTACAACTAGTGCCCTGAATTCAGACTTCCTGCCTTCTAAACTGTAAGAAAATAAATTCCTGTTCATTAAAGCCACCACTTATGGTATTTCTGTTATGGCAACATGAAGAAAATAAAACAGAATGTAAACATGATAGGATTTGGAGACTGACTGGATATGCGAGATAAGGGATAGTAAGCATTCAAGGGTGATCCACCACAAAAGAAACAGGTTGAAGGCTAGAAAACTGAGCTAGATTTAGGACAATTTAGTTTTCAGTGACTTTGAGACACCCAAAGGAAATGCTCAGTAGGTGTTGCCTATATACTTTGGGATAGATACTTTAAATTATACAAAATATCAAGTTTAGAAAAATGTCAGAAATAATCATTTAATTTGATATGTGCCTTATTTTTACATTATGACATATAACATTTATGTTTAAATAAACTACTAAATAGCATTTCAAGAGCTGCCCAAAGTTCACACAGAGAGGTGCACAAGCAGTACAGAAAACAAAGGTAAATACTATTACACACACAATACTTCATTAGCCATAATTACAAACATTGACTTATAGATGGATACACAGGTAGACAGGCAAGATGACCATATATAGGTTTGGCACATGATATTTTTACATATGTATTTGGATGTGCTGTAAAAATGTCCATACGTATAGTGGAGCAAACAGGGGGAAAAGTCATAATAACTGCTTGGCCAAACACCTTGAGGGAGTGAGTCACTGGGCCTAGGGGCTCAGGGCCACAGTCATGGGGGACAATAAGCTCAAGTGGCATAACATACTACACAAAAACATTGTTCTATGTCTTATTTCTGTGAGTAGTGACTGGGGTCTTAGAAACTTGTAAGTGGCCATCTAAGATGCAACTACTGCTCTCCTCATCCAGAGCAGAGGAGTGAGGAAAATCAAAGACTCATAGAAACAATTAGTCCAAGGGACAAATGGACCATGGGAACCTCAGCCTACAGGGCCATGAGACCAGAAGAGTTGGGTGGTGCCTGGCTATCACTGTCAACCATTTGGAAAGGGATCAAAATTGGAGATCCTGGATAGAGTAGGAGAAAAATATGAAACAAAATTTAAAAAAAAAAAAAAAAAAAGCAGGCTTAGTGGTCTGATAAGGAAAATAGTGAAATTCATGAGACTGTGGCCCCTGGTCACCCTTGCCTGTAACTGAATTCACTCCCATTACTTAACATTCAGCCAAACAACACACAGGCCTACGAGGTAAACAATTACAAGAGGGAGGTGTACCCCTTAGAGGAGTCAACTATGAGAGATCAGAAGGTAGCATTTGTCTAGCGAGAAAGCTCAGAAGGAAGGAATGCATAGAGAAGAAGAACACAGGAGAAAGGTAATCACAGGGAGGAAGTGGGAAGAGTGCTATTGCATTGTGGAGACTGCTATCAATATCACTAAACAAAGTGTGTATGAACTGGTGAATGAAAAATGAATTTGGTCTGTAAACTTTCACCCAAATCACAATAAAAAGGTTTTGTTTTTTTTTTTTTTTTAAAAAAAGAGCTGCCCAAAGTTCATTATGGCCATGGTTAACCAAGAGTATTTCATTGCTGCTAAAGCACAGTTTATATACTTGGTCAACACCCAGTCCTTTGATAGCTGGTTTTTCTATACTGTACAAATAATATGACCATTTCTGTTGAAATTAATGACCAAGTTAAGATAACACATTAATTTTGTAGTAGGAGCAAAGATGTTAAAAAATGATTAAGAATAGCACTCATGATCAAATGACAAAGGAGGAAAATAAACAAACATGATGTGGTATAAGTACTCTAGCAAGTAAAAAAAATGCAGAACCCAAAAGAAAGAAATGCTATGTATATGCTAGGAAGAAAAAGGCATTTGATGGTCATAGTGAGACACTGTTTAAATATTAGTTATAAAATAACACTGTGCTTAAAAAACCCAGCATGACACCTACATTATAAATGAGATACTTGCATCTAAGAACAGTGAGCAAATTCTCCCACTGCCTAAAAGTACAACTCTCTATAAAACATGTGTACAGTTCTAAGAACCACAACTTTAAAAAAAAAAAAAAATCCTTGGAAGTAGTAATTTAGCAGCTATTGATTTAAAGGGTCACCTGAAGAAAACCTTAGACTTCGCTGGTCAATTTTTCTAGCTCACTTCAACACACACGTACTAAGGTCCTTAACCTCCTGAATCTTGTTAGGGATACCAACACAAACAACTGTAAAGACAATTTGCTAAATATTTGCCAAATATTTATGGTGCTAGCATTCAACAACAACCATGCCTCAAATTACTCAAATTCTCCTTTTCATCAATCTGCCAAAAGAAAAAAAAAAAAAAAAAAGTACATACAATCTGATACTTGAAATAACCTAAACATTCCCGCTGAGTACTTCCTTATTATAGAATATACTAAATAGTTTATTGAAGTTGATTCAAATGGTTATAAAGCATTTTAAGACTGATCCAAATATGGCAGGGAATGTGGGAATACTGAATTAAATTTCATGGAGGCACAAGAAAGCATTTTACTTCCCCTCATTAGAAAGGAAATTCAACAAGTTATTGCATTTAGGAATCATATTCAAGAGCTTGTAACTGAAAGAACAGAGCAAGAAACCCTAACTCTACCTGTGATTCACTCTATAACCCTGACTCCAAAGCTCATCCTTGCTTCTTTGCCAGTTTTTATAAAACAAAGTACAATCCATATACTTATACCCAAGACTCCTATGAGAAAAGTGAGTAAAATAGGTGCTATGCTTTGATAGGAGTGGTTGAAAAGGCTACAGAGAAATATTTTTGTTACTTTAACAGTAAATTTAAACAAACAAACAAAAAAATCTTTTGAAACATTAAGGTATTAACTGTTGAATACAATATTAATATGAAATTAAATCACATCAAACCAAATTTTAAGAAATATTTTCAGGACTTGGTGAAGTGCTAAGTCCTCAATAGTAACACATTTTGGCACAGAGCCATTATTACTCTACAAGCAGAGTAATAATGTCTGAAGGAAAATACTAGTGGAGCTTGATACCAGTTGTCTCAAAGACAGAGTCAAGAATGAAGTTCCAGGTTAAAACAATTTGCACTATCTTTAACAACAAGTGTAGCTAACTAAAATACAAGTATACTCTTAATGCCTAAGCTTATGTAGAGAAATCAATTTTTATAAAATTCCTTTACAGAGTTTGGCTTTGGTATGCTTTATGATGTTGGGTAGCATTTTAATTTCCTTAAGCCAATATTAAACAAATTTCTGAGAACTCTAACCAATGAGAGAGAACAGAAGACTACAAATGGATGCATACTTCAAGAGGGTATTGTTCATTCCTACCTTCAAGCAATGTGGTAAAATTAAGCTGATATGCCTAAATTAAGCTCTAACATCTTATCTCTTTCTAGTTCTTATTTTCTGTATTCACTTTTAAATTTTACATAAATGTAAAATTAGAAAAACTGAAATCTGGAACACTCACTGCAACAATCACACATTTTGAAAAGTAACACTCAAGTAAGCAGAGCGACAAGGTTAGCTGGGAACACAAGCTTCACTTCTCCACAGATGTCTCATGAATTTCAAAGCACTAAAAAGCTACCGCACGTACTCAGCAGAACAGATGAAAACACTGACACTTCATTCACAATTATAGTTTCCCCAAAACTTTAAATGGAGCATGTGTCTTACTAAGAATGGACTTGAAGATGCCAGCCAATTCAGCTATTCGTGAATACGAATAAAAAGATTACACTGCAAGATATTACTGGGCAGTAAGACTTACTGCTCAGGCCTGTTGCCCATCATGTGTGCACTCAATAAAACCTTATGCTCAGAACTAAGAGTTCAAAAGAAGGCATCCTGAATAACAGACTTTAAGGTTTATTTTGTATGAAAATAGCCCCTCTATCCTGGTACGTTTGAGTACTATGCATTTGTACATTCCACAAACATTTCTTGAGTATATTCTTCTCTGGATCAAATATTGGTGCTAAAATGAGAAATATTAAATAGGTTTAAAAACAAAAACAAGGTAAAACTTCTTGCGACTCAATCATTTAGTCTAGATGTTAAAAGTGGTAAAATCACCACCAACAGGTTGAAGGCAATGTTTCTTATTTAGATAAAAATAAAAAGACTAAACAAAAGGAGCTGAATAGCACCTTGAGCCTCTGAAACTGCTGCTGTCCCTGCACTGGTGCAACTGGTGGGGTGGGATGAGCATGACTCTGGACCACCTGGCCCCCATGGGGCTGTACAGTTGTGGGGTGATGATGGCTGCTGTGAACCGCTGCAATGGTAGGCCCATGACTGCCAGAGCTCTGTGGCACAGCTGAAACCTAGGTGGACAAAACACAGACAGAAAATGTCAAGGCTTATACAATCTTCCCCAAATGTGTCCTAAAGAGATAATTAGACAAAAATTCAAAGTACATGCACAAAGATATTTAGAAACAATCCAAATTTTCTATAAAAAGGGACTGATGACATAAATTATAGCCCATCCATGGACAGAATTCTTTGCAGCTATTAAAAACTGTATCAATCAGTGCTTCTCAGACTATCTGTAGTGAAGGACCAGTTTTCTTTTTTTATTGTGATTTCGGTGAAAATGTACAGAGCAAATTCACTTTCCATACAGCATTTCACATACACTTTGTCTCATGACATTGACCACAATTTACCACAATGCAACAGCT
>NW_006921820.1:2556050-2568168 GCF_000298275.1 Orycteropus afer afer | reverse complement strand
CCTTTTTTTTTTCCCAAAATGATTTTGAGTTTTGTTCCACATTGTTTTCCCTCTCTATCCAGGATCTCCTACATAGATCCCCTTCCAAGTGGTTGACAGTGGTAGCCGGGCACCATCTAGTTCTTCTGGTCTCACAGTCGTATAGGCTATAGATCGGATGGTGTACCAGTCGCTAGGACTAGTTGTTTCCATGAATTTTTGGTTTTCTTCATTCTTCTTTGCTCTGGATGAGAAGAGACCCATCGTTGCATCTAGACGGCAGCTTGCAAGCTTTTAAGATCCCGGTGGCTACTTGCCGAAGTAGGAAATGGAACAATGTTTTGTGTAGTATGTTATGCCAGTTGAGCTTGATGTCCCCTGCGACTATGGTCCTGAGCCCACAGGTTCAACTATTCAGTCCCTCTGGGTAGCTGGCTGTGACCAAGAAGTGACTACAACCTTGCCCCTTGTCTCAGCTCTACTATACACCTGGGAATAAAATGATACAAATAAACTTACATGACCATTGTCTGCCAACCCTATTTCAAAAGATTAGATAGGAACCTCAGGGGGCAGTAAATTTATGTTAATGGGTGAGGAACTCAGAAAAGAAGGGTGAGAATGGTTGCACAACTCAAAAAATGTAATCAAATGTCACTAAATGGAAGGTTGGGCAATCCTACTTCTGTAGTGATACTGCCTCGGAAACCCAAGGAGGGGTCGCTATGAGTCGGGGCCAACTCAACGGCAAATAACAACAACAACAACAAATGGTACATAAAGAAACTGTAGAATGGGTGTATGTTTTGCTGTGTGTATTCTCAACAAGAACAAAACAAATTTGTTTAAAAAAATTATAATGCTTCATAGGCCAATACTTTTATAAAATACAATAAAAATAGGTTACTAGAAAAGTGGAATTAAAGATACATAAGCCACATATTATGAGATTTCATTCATATGAAAAATCTAGAATAGGGAAATCTATAGAGAAAGAGATTAGCAGTTGCTTAAGGCTAAGGGGCTATGGAGGATGAGGGGGTGACAGCTTAAGAATACAGTTTCTTCTTGAGGTGAAGAAAATGCTCTAAAATTAACTGTGGTAATGGTGGCGTATATCTGTGAAAACACTAAAAAAATCCTTGAATTATATACTTTAAATTGGTGAATTATATGGCATATGAATTGTATCTCAATAAATTTGTTTAAAAAGTGAAAAAAAAAAAAGTCAAATACGTCCATAATTTGTATTATTACATTTCATTAGATGCAATTGCTACAAAAGTTTCTAAACACTCTCAATTTCTGTATTTATCTCATGATAGACTAATTCTCATAAATTTATAAATATCCTGAGAGGAAATAGAAACTATTTATAAATCCAAAGAATAACACAAAACTTGTTAGAACTAAAAGGAATGTTATTTGGACAATTCTAAAGGCTCTAATCTAATCTATTTCTTGCAAGAAGGGTTATTATTCTGAGCAGTTATATTCTACTAACATGTATGTGTTGAACAGGTTTTCCTAAGATTTAATTGGAGTTTGTAAATATTTGAGATGGCTGGTTTTATATGGCACATTATAGTTTCTGTAGGAATAGATTTAACTACCCTAAGTGTAGAAAACAGCTGTGACCTGTTCAGAAAATAAAAGCAATCACCAAAGGAAAACTTTCTTTCTTCTAAGTCCTAACTTTAAAGATTAGATCCATAGCAGTCCTCAGGCTGCTGCTCCAACCCCATATTAAGGTATTATACTGTTTTCAAGGGGGTCTCCTCAGGAAGAATGGCACTTAATAAATCACCATTCCCTACTTCACTTGATTGTTTCCTTAGTCCTACAAATGGAATGGATGGGTCAAAAAGTAAGTAAAGAAACTGACACTAACTGCCAAATTTCTCTCAAGAAAGATTATACCAATTTATACTCCCAGTACTGACCATATTTTTTTAAAGTCACTACCAAGTTAGGTTTAAAGAAGGTCTCTCCAGGCCAGTTAAATAATAATTATGGTTTATACCGACCTGGAACAGAATACTATGTATGCAACCCTTAAAAATAATGCAGTTACACAAACAGTACTTCATTGCCAGTGATGGCAAACATCAATCTATATGGGTGGACATATGAGTAGACTGTCTCAACAATTAGGTATGTCTATGCAGGGGGGAGTGTCTATGACCATGTATAGGGTTGGCAGACAATGTTTCTACAAGTTTATTTATATGTTCTGTAAGAATTTCCACATATATAGTAGAGCTGACAAGGGACAAGGTTGTACTCACTTCTTGGCCACAGCCAGCTACCTAGAGGGAGCAAGCAGTTGGACCTGTGGGCTTGGGACCATAGTTGTAGGGAATATCAATCTCAATTGGCATAACATACTATACAAAAACAGTGTTTCATATCTTATTTTGGCAAGTAGTGACTGGGATGTTAAAAGTTTGTAAGAGGCCATCTAGATGCAATGATGGATCTCTCCTCGTCCAGAGCAAAGAAGAATGAAAACAACCAAAAACGGATGGAAACAATTAGTCCAAGCAATTGGTACACCATGTGATCCTCAGCCTATATGTCTATAAGACCAGAACTAGATGGTGCAGCTACCACTGTCAACCACTCCAAAGGGGATCCATGTAGGAGATTCTGGATGGAGTGGGAGAACAATGTGGAACAAAACTCAAAATCATTAAAAAAAAAAAAAGAGGGACCACGTTTGCTGGTCTGTTAGAGCCTGGTGGAACCCCTGAGACTATGGGCCCCAGATGCCCTTCAGGTCTGGAATTGAACCTATTCTGGTGGCTTCCAGACAAACAAAAGACAGGCATATGAGCTGAACATTTACATTAGGCAGATACACTCCTTGGAGAGATCAATCATGGGAGAATAGAAGGGCTGTGTACGTACAGAGAGACAGCTTGGGGGGGGCAGGAGTGCATGGGAGGGAAGGACACAGGGAAGAGGCAGCTATGGGGAAGGAGTAGGAGGAGAGCTGTTGCATTGTGGGAGACTACTGTCAATGTCATAAGACAAAGTATATGTGAACTGCTGTATAAAAGATGAATTTGCACTGTATATCTTTACCCAAGTCACAGTAAAATTTTAAAACATAATAATGCAGTTACAGTTATTTAATTAAAAAAAAAAACTGGAATCTGTCCTTATATATTCAAAGGAGCCCTAATGACACAGTGTTAAGTGCTCAGCTGCTGACCAAAAGGTTAGTGGTTTGAACCCACCAGAGAAAGATGTAGCAGTTGGCTTCCATAAAGATTTCAGCCTTGGAAACCCTGTGGGGCAGTTCTACTCTGTCCTATAAGGTACAGGATCACTATGAGATGGAATCTACTAGATGGCAATGAGGAGGTATCCACATATATTCAAGCAGAAAGTTGTCCACTATATACTTGGCAATCTACTTCCATTGTGATATCACCTCAGAAACCCAAGGAGGGGTTGCTATGAGTCAGATCCAACTCAACGGCAGCAGTGAGTTTGGTTTGTGTTTGGTATATATTAAGTAAAAGAGCAAATTGCAGAACAGTGTGTATTATATGATCCAATTTGTATAAAAAGAAAAGTGTATCTAGGCAGGTAAGTAAATATATTCTTGTATCTGATAAAAAAATTTTGGATACTCGAAAAATGCATCAGTGGGAGTAGTCAGAGGAAGAAGTCATTTTATATTCTTTTCTTTCTTAAAAAACAAAACAAAACAAAACAAAACAAAACAACCCACAATGGCATATTATTTTCATAATTAAAAAAGACAATAAACATTTAGGATACCAGGCACTACACAGAGAACTAGGAGGTAGAACAGAAGCACTGAACATGCTGTCAGGCCACTAAATGGGGATGTCCCATGAAGCTGTGATCTTAAACCTCCAAACCACCAGATCCCAAGAGGTGTTTGGTTGTGCACAGGAAGCTTTAGCAACTCTTGCCCTCCCACCCCCATCATTGCTGTTGTTGTTGTTATTTGCCATCGAGTCGGACCCGGCTCATAGTGACCCCTCCTTGGGTTTCCGAGGCAGTATCAACTATGGAAGTAGATTGCCCAATCTTCCTTCCAAGGAGTGGCTGGTGGGTTTGAACCACCAGCCTTCTGGTTAGCAGTCAAGTGCCTTAGGCACTATGCTACCAGAGCTCCCTCATTGCTGTAAATATATCTATCATATAATTTTTGCCAATTCGGCTTTATGCAGGTGTACAATTTTTTGACAGCACTTATAATAATGTCAGTTGGCTGTGCAATCCTGCCCTTGATCAGTGTCATTTTTCCATTATCATAAACCAAAACTCAGTACTCCATACTCCATAAGCAGTAACCCCACCCTACTTCCCCCATCTCTCCTGCCCCTGGTTTATTAACTTTGGTCTTTTGAAAAAGAAAAACAAAAGGACAATACTTTCTTTTCCCAATTTCCATACAACAGAATGGATAGACGAAATGTGTGATCATTATTATTCGGTATGTGGAACAATAGGAATAATTACATACAATGCTGATGGGAATGTAAATTGGTACAACTCGAGAAACAATTTGGATTACCTATTAAAGTTCAGACATGGACACTCTATGATCGAGCAGTCCCTCTCCTAGATGATCAAGAAATTCTTCCTCATAGGCAGTCAAATATGCTGAGTGGTCTACAAGATAAGGGCCTTGCTCCAGAAAGAAATCAACCACTTCAATAATTAGCACTCTTCTTAATTCAGCTGCCTTTTTAAAAATTTTCATAGCAACACTCTCTTGATAAAAGAAGTAGTGCATTAATTTATATGCTGGTTCAAGCTTATCTTGTAGATTGCCACTGTGAGTAACAGTACTGCACTATGAGAAATGCCTATGAATGTCCACAGCAGCATCTTTGTAATATGAAAAAGTAACAATCAATTGTCCATCAACAGTAGAATGAATAAATATATTCATATAATTTATACCAGAGTGAAAATGACTCAATTACAGTTACACATAAAAATATAGTTAAAGGCTAGGAACAGTGAATCGAAGAAGAAAATATGTAACATTTATATAAAAGTTCAACAATATCCAAACTAAACAATAATACTGTTTAGAGATATTAAAAAAAATAGTAAAAATTAAAGAAAAGAGAATGTTAAACAAAAAGTTCCAACTGGTGGCTACCCCTGAGAAGAGGGGATGTGAAAAGGGATTAGGGAGGGATACCCAGTAAACTTCAAAGGTTATGATGACATTCTTTTTTTTTTTTTCTTAACCTGTTTAATGGGTCCACAAGTGTACATTCTATTTGTTATTTTTTCATACTTCACACATCATTTTTTAAATGTCTAATTCATTGTTTAATAAAAAAATTTTAATTGGGTGAAATCACTACCCCTCCTCCCTCATCTACCTGGTTGGCTCCAACTTACCTGATAGCTGGGTGTCACAGAGTACTGAATTCCCGTGGCTGACTGCATAGTGTCAGACACTGCTTCATACACGGGAGGAGCAGGGGCAAGTACCCGGTGCTGGTGAGGAAAAGCCTCTGTGCTGCCAGGGATCCGACGTTGCTGGGCCGCATACACCGGTGACTCCTGGTCATCCAAACGTCGCTTCATTCTGCGCTCATGCTCAGAGATGCACTACAAAACCTGCAGGAGCCAAAAACAAGGGCATCCAAATGAATTCCCACTCCAGTATATGGGTACAACTTAGGACCAGTCAGTCATCTATAAGCTTGACTCCCAGACTGAATATCTACTTTATCTTAGATACAATCAGTGGGTAGTTCAAGCATATAAACAAATACACAGTGGACAGGTTATCATAATTGAGAAAAACAAAAATTTAAATGTCAATAGTTTTAACAAATTCGATACTGCAGAGTTAAAAAATCCAATTTAAACACACACAGATCATCTTCTTTAGTCTCTAGTTTTCTCCCCAAATGCAATCCTTCCTAAAATTAATTACATATACATATGCTACTCTCAAAACTTGGTACTATAATTGTGGTCTAATTTTAAAAGCCTCAATTATTTCGACAATTAAATGGTGTGATGGAAAGAACACTGGGCCAGCATTGAGGACAAAGGCTCTAGAGACCTTAAGAAGCTATGGACATTTCATGTTCATGATCATAAGCCATTAGAGAGATGCAAATCAAAACAACAATGAGATCCATCTTGCCCCAGCACCAATAGCAAACAAAGTTCAACAAGACAGAAAATAACAAATGTGGGCGAGGATGTGGAGAGACTAGGACTCTCATACACTGCTGGTGAGACTGGTAAAATGATAAAACCGCTGTGGAAAGCAGTATGGCAATTCCTTCAAAAGTTGGAATTAGAAATACCATTTGACCTAGCAATTCCATTACTAGATATATATACTAAAGAAGTGAGAGTCAAGACAAGAAGAGAGCTATGCACACCCATGTTCACGGCAGCACTATTTACAATAGCCAAAAGATGGAAACAACCTAGGTGCCCATCAACAGAAGGGATAACCAAACTATGGTACATACATACAACGGAATAACTATGCAACCCTAAAGAATAATGGAGAATCTGCAAAACACCGCATAATGTGGATGAACCTGCAGGACATTATGCTGAGTGAAATAAGTCAATCACAGAAGGACAAATACTGTATCAGTCTGTTATTGTAAAAAGTCAAGGAAAGGTTTATATATGGAAGGAAATTTTCTTTGTTGGTTACCAGGGGTGGGAGGGGAGGGGAGGGGAGGGAACACTGCTAGATAGGTAAACAAGTGTTGATTTGGGTGAAGGGAAGGGCAATGTACCAAATGTAAATGATCAACACAGTGGCACTGAGGAAGAGGAAGACATGGAGAGGTGCATGGGAGGTACAGACAACAAAGATGAACTCTTCTGCACATACAGTACTGCATTGTCAGTGATGGCAAACACTGATACACAGGTAGAGAGATGGGTGGACAGGCTAACCTATTAGGTATATATCTATGTAGGGGGGAGTAGGCCCAGGACCATGTACAGGGTTGACAGACAATGTTTCTACAAGTGTATTTGTATGTTCTGTTAGAATTTCCATATAAAGGAAAACTGACAAAGAGACAAGGGTGTAGTCACATCTTGGCCACAGCCAGCTACCTGGAGGGAGCAAGTAGTGGGACCTGTGGGCTGGGGACCGTGGTTGTAGGGGATGTAGGGGACATCAAACTCAAATGGCATAACATATTACACAAAAACACTGTTCTAATTCCTACTCTGCTGAGTAGCAACTGGGAGCTTAAAAGCTTGCAAGCAGCTCTGTAGATGCAATGATGGGCCTTTCTTCGTCCAGAGCAAAGAATGAAGAAAACCAAAGATGCATGGAAACAATTAGTCCAAGTGACTGGTATACCATGTGATCCTCAGCCTATATGTCTTTGAGACCAGAAGAACTAGATGGCACCTGGCTACCATTGTCAACCACTCCAAGGGGAATCTATGTAAGAGATCCTGGATAGAGTGGGAGAACAATGTGGAACAAAACTCAAAATCATTAAAAAAAAGACAACCAAGTTTGCTGGTCTGATAGAGCCTGTGGAACCCCTGAGACTATGGCCCCTAGCTGCCCTTCAGATCTGGAATTGAACCTATTCCTATGGGTTCCAGCCCAACAAAAGACAGGCATACGAGCTGAATATTTACATTAGGTAGATATACTCCTCAGAGAGATCAATCATGGGAGAATAGAAGGGCTATGTATGCAAAGGGAGACAGCTTGGGGGGCAGGAGTGCAGGGCAGGGAAGGACACAGGGAAGAGCTAACTATGGGGAAGGAGTAGGAAGAATGCTGCTGCACTGTGGGAAACTGCACTCAATGTCATCATGAAGCAAAGTGTGTATGAACTGCTGTATGGAATATTAATTTGCTTTGTAAACGTTCACCCAAACCTCACACACACACACACACACACACACACACACACAAGCAAGGAGCAGCAGCTGTGGACATTTCAGTAAATCCCTCATCCCATTTGAGCTTCCCTATCCCCAACCATAAAATAAGAAGAATTGCATACATAAATTCTTAGGTTTCTTCTGGCTCTAACATAACTTAACACCAAGGAGGTTCAAGAATACCTTAGCTTAATAATCTCTCCTCTGCGGAGGACTCTCTTTCTTGAAAGACAGAAAAAGTCTAATACTTCCTATGGCCAGACATCTATTTGGGTCTTTCGAAGTTTTTCCAATGCCAGTATCATCAACATAAGCATAATACACCATTAGTTTCTTTCTTAGAATGCTCTAGCCACCCAAAGATAAAACAAGGCCAAGGCTCACCACTTCTCCAGGCACACAAAATTTCTTAAATAAGCTATCATTCTCGTGTTAAGATGAAAACTACAGGAACAATGGGAGACCTAGTAAACCACAGTCTCATCTGATTTAAGGCCTTTTTGTAAATGAAGAAAACCTTCCATTTAGTTTCTAAGTCCACCTACCCCTCCATACAAACCCTGAAAGGGAAGAAGTTCCCATAAGGACACCCCAAGGATGCTTCATCTCTTCTGCGTCCTCACCATCTTCCTCAATTTGCCTGCTGCTCTAATCCTCAACATTGAAATATGGTGTCTTGGGTCTTTCTCACATCTCACAAACCTGAGTTTGTTAAAGCTGTAGTTAGACCCAAACACAGCAGCACAACTGGTTAATTTGAAGTTCACTATTTTATTCTTATCTTTTTGTAAACCTCAAACATGTACTCTTCCTATTACTGTAACTTTAGATCAAAGCACTAAGTTTCCTAAGTTCGTGTGATAAAAAGTAACTCAGTTAACTGAAGTTGAAAACATACGGCTGACAGCTGTTTAAGGGAAACAATTTAAAATGTCTTCACTGGTTATGCTTTCCTAGTATGAAAAGCAGTGTATGTAGCTCAATATTTCTAAATTTCTCAGATATAGTAAGAGATTAGAAATATACATTTATACATGTTATTTGATACCTAAATGGTCACCAGTCAATTGACTATGACATTCAACCTCAACATGTTTTGGAATGAGGAACTGGGTCTAATAAACGGATGGAGTAAAATGTCTTAGAGCTTTTTTGGCTGCTACTTCTATGTACAACCATGACCTACAACATCGTTTGGTTTTGAGTTTTGTTAGTCTGAAACCTAGATGTTTAATTTACCGGAGATTAATCTCTGTAACCAAAAGTCAATTCAATATTCTATATATTGAAAACCACATTCATAACAGAAGACCATAGCATAAGACTATGGAAAAAAACAAAAACAAAACTAGAAAAAATAAAATACAAAACTAGACCTGGATTCTAGTCCTAATTCTGACTCTAAGCTTCATAGCCTTGGTACTGTTTCCTCATCTGCAAAAGGAGGTGATTAGACTACAATGTTGTTTCTGGGTGCCACTGAGTCAATTTTCGACTCATAGTGTGACCCCACGTGACAGAGTCGAACTGGTCCATAGCGTTGTCTAGGCTGTGATCTCTACAGGAGCAGACTGCCAGGTCTTTCTCCTATGGAGCCACTGGCATGTTCAAACTGTTAACCTTTCGGTTAGCAGCTGAATATTTACCACTGCAGCACCAGATTCCTTTAGACTACTCTACCCCCACTGCCACTGACTTGATTTGGACTACAGCAACCCTATGGGACAGAGTAGAACTGCAGGGTTTCCATGACTGTAAATCTTTAAAGAAGCTGACTGCCTAATCTTTCTCCCATGGGATGACTGGTGGGTTCGAACTACCAACCTTTTAGTTAGCAGCCGTGTTCTTAACTACTGTGTCACCAGAGCCCTTTTGACTACACAAACCAAACCAAACTCACTGCTGTGGAATCAATTTGACTCACAGCAACTCTTCTGTGGGTTTCCGAGGCGGTATCTCTACAGAAGTAGATTGCCCAATCTTTCTTCTGAGGAGTGGCTGGTGGGTTTGAACCACCAGCCTTCTGGTTAGCAGTCAAATGCCTTAGGCACTACGCCACCAGAGCTCCCTCTTTTGACTACAGTGACTTCTAAATGTTGGTTTATGGACAAATCCATAGGAAAATAAGAAAAATAAAGGGAGTAGTATTTTTCAGATGGCAAGTATTAAATACTTTATTCTGAGATCATGCCCTTTTTGCCCATTAAAGCATCACTTCTTTTATAAAATGATTGAGATTTCATAAAGTTTTTAACTTCAGTTTGTCTCCAGAGTTTGCCTTCCAGACTACTTCTATGACACTGAAGATGCTACCCAGTGTCTGTGCTATTTCTGAATTATACTTTACTTCTTTAACAATCATCACCTATAATTCTATTTCCTGAATGTCTCTCAACTTAACTGGTCCCTCTTATAAAAAATGGTGGTGTGGTGGGGACATGTGACTTTTCCTATCTCTGGGAGGGGAAGACAGAGAATTAATACCAACAGGCCAAGGCTGACTCCTTTGAGGCAGAGGTCAAATATACCTCTTCTCTTCATTTTTTTTTCTTCCCCACCAAATAAGACTCCAGCCATCCTTTCCATGGCATGCACTCTACTCCTAGCTCTTTCTTGGTGGTAGTGAGGTCCCTACTTTCTACCTCTGGGATTGCTCATTTTAAGCTTTGTTGTTGTTGTTGTTATGTGCCGTTGAGTCGGCCCCGACTCATAGCAACCCCTCCTTGGGTTTCCGAGGCAGTATCACTACGGAAGTAGGATTGCCCAACCTTCCTTCCGAGGAGTGGCTGGTGGGTTTGAACCGCCAGCCGTCTGGTTAGCAGGCAAGTGTCTTAGCCACTATGCTATTTTAAGCCTAGCAGGATGTAAAACTGACCCCCCTTGTTAGAGTTCCATATACTTTATTATCATGGTTCCACCCCCAGGGGGTCCCATGCAACTATTTGTATGGTCCCACCCCCACAAGAGTGCTTACTGCATTATCAACAAGTTGTCCAATCCTCTAGGTGTGCCACAAACACCTTATATGCATATTGTTGCTAAGTGCCATTGAGTTGGTTCCAACTCACCATGACCCTATGTATAAAAGTATGAAATACTGCCCAGTCCTGCCCCATCCTCACAATCGTTGCATGTTTGAGCCCACTCTTGCAATCACTGTGTTGCTCCATCTTGTTGAGGGTCCTCTTCTTTTTCACTGACCTTATACTTTACCAAGCACGATGCCTTTCTCCAGGGATTTGTCCCTTCTGACAACATGTTCAAAGTACGTGAGACAAAGTCTCACCATTCTTGCTTCTAAGAAACATACTGGCTGCATTTCTTCCATGACAAATTTGTGCATACTGGCATTCCATGGTCTACTCAATGTTCTTCGCCAACACCATAATTCAGATGCATCAATTCTTCTCGAGTCTTCTTTATTCATTGTCCAGCTTTTATGTGGATATGAGGTGAACGAAAATACTATGGCTTGGGTGAGGTGCACCACAGTTCTCAAAGTGACATCTTTGGTTTTTTTAACACATTAAAAAAGGTCTTTTGCAGCAGCTTTGCCCAACGCAATATGTCATTTGATTTCTTGACTGCTGCTTCCATGGGCATTGATTGTAGATCCAAATAAAATGGAATCCTAGACAACTTCAATATTTTCCCTGTTTATCATAATGTTCCTTATTGGTCCAGTTGTAAGGCTTTTGTTTTCCTTATATTGAGGTATAATCCATACCAAAGGCTGTATGTAGTTTTTGATTTTCATCAGTTAAGTGTTTCAATTACTGTTTGCTTTCAGCAGAGTCCCACTCAATCATTTGGTGGGAGTTACAAGAGCATGGCTAGGAAGGCTATGTAAGAGCAATCCACTGCACCACAGTCTCTATTCATAATGTTGTTCCCTAATTTCAGGCCCTTAAGGAACTCTGGTAGCATAGTGCCTAAGGCATTTGACTGCTAACCAGAAGGTTGGGAGTTCAAACCTATCAGCCACTCTATAGAAGGAAGACTAGGCAATCTACTTCCATATAAGATTTACCGCCTCAGAAACCCAGTGAGGGTCACGAGTCAGAATGGACTAGATTTTTTTTTTTTTTAATTTCAAGCCCTTGTTGTTGTTGTTGTTAAGTGCCGTCAAGTCGTTTCCGACTCATAGCAACCCCATGCACAGCAGAACGAAACACTGCCCGATCCCGCACCAGCCCCACAATCCCTGCTATACTCGAGCCCATCATCGCAGCCACTG
>NW_006921820.1:2551862-2555115 GCF_000298275.1 Orycteropus afer afer | reverse complement strand
TAGTCAATAAAACACAAGTAAACATCTTTCTGGTATTCTTTGCCTTGAGCCAAGATCCATCTGACAACAGCTATGATATCCCTTGTTCAAGCCCTTATCATGCCTTTAATCTAGATTGTTGCCAATACCCTCCAGTCTCTCTCCCTCTCTTCCAGTGGAGCCTCTTTCAAAACTATTTGTGAAAAGCAAATCTGATCCAGCTGTTAAATTCATGCTGGGCTTCCTATCACTTAAAATATAACTCAAATTCCTTAGTTTAACCTCTGAAATTCTGTTTTGATGGATGATGAATTTAACTTATCAATATCTCTTCCCAATCTTTACCCTGTCATACAGACCTGCCAAATATCTTACTATATTCCTGAACAAGTCTCAAGTCTATAAGCTTCAAGGTAGGGTCCTTTTCAACTCTGCCTGCATTTCTTCCCATAAACTTATCACACTACAGATACTCAAATACTGTATATGAGGAAGAGAAAGCATAATAAGAGTTAATAATAATAATTGATATATATTGCATGACAACTCAAAAAAAAAAACCTCACTGCTGTGGAGTCAAATTCGACTCATAGCAACCGCTCCTTGGGTTTCCAAGGCAATATCACTTCGGAAGTAAATTACCCAATCTTCCTTCCAAGGAGTGGCTGGTGGATTTGAACTGCCAGCCTTCTGGTTAGCGGTCAGAAGCCTTAGGCACTACACCACCAGAGCACCTACTGCATAATAAGCACCATTCTATACAACTTACAAGTATTAATTCTCACAATAGCCCTATAAGCAAGGTGTTATTATTCCCCATTTTATAAATGAGGAAACTGAGACACAGAAATTAAGGTACTGCTGATGTGAGATGACGCCTAGCTGAAAGCAAAGAATACTAGAAAGATGTTTACCTGTGTGTTACTGACTATGCAAAGGCACTGAACTATGTGGATCTTAATACCTTATTGATAACACAGAAAAATAGGAATTTCAGAACATAATGCTCATGAGAGACTTGTACCTATACCAAGAGGCAGAGTTGTTCAAACAGAACAAAAGGATACTGCATGGCTTAAAATCAGGAAAAGTGTGCATCAGGTATTCTTTCACTACACTTATTTGATCTGTATGCTGAGAAGATAATCTGAAAAGCTGGACTATATGAAGAAGAACGCAGAATCAGGATTAGAGGAAGACTCACTAACCACTGCAATACGCAGATGACAGAATCTTGCTTGCCAAAAGTGAAGAGGACTTTATCTTCTGATGAAGATAAAAGACTACAGCCTTCAGTATAGATTACACTCGAACATAAAGAAAACAAAAATCCTCACAACTGGACCGACAAGCAACATCATGATAAATGGGGAAAAGACTGAAGTTGTCAAGGATTTAATTTCACTTGGATTCACAATCAATGCCCACGGAAGCAACTGTCAAGAAATCAAATGTCATATTGCACTGGGCAAATGTGCAAGACGTCTTTAAAGTGTTAAAGAGCAAAGATGTCACCTTGAGGACTAAGGTGTGCCCAGACTCAAGCCACTGTCTTTTCAGTACCCTCATATGCATGTGAAAACCGGACAATGAATAAGGAAGACCAAAGAAGAACTGATGTATTTGAATTATGGTATTGATGAAGAAGACTGAATATACTATGGACTGCTAGAAGAACGAACAAATCTGTCTTAGGAAAAGTATAGCCAGGGTGCTCCTGAGAAGTGAGGATGGCCAAACTTTGTCTCATGTACTTTGGTCATGTTATTAGAAGGGATCATTCCCTGGAGAAGGATATCATGCTTGGTAAAGTGGAGGGTCAGCAAAAAGGGAAGATCCTTAGTGGGATGAACAGACACAGTGGCTGCAACAATGAGTTCAAGCATAGCAACAATTATGAGAAGGCACAGAACCAGAAAGTGTTTTGTTCAGCTGTACGTAGGATTGACAGAGTTGGAACAGACTCAATGGCACTTCATAACAACGAGAGATGATTCTGGCCCTTGCCTTCTAAAAGCTTAAGGACTAGTTGGGAATATCATATACAGCTTCAATAGTAACCAAAGAAATGCAAATTAAAATGAGATTTACTCCAAATGTCTCATAAAAATTAAAAGACAGTAATATTCAGTGTGGGTGAGAGAGTAGTGGGAAACAATACTGGTTGAAGGTTAAACTGGTAGAGCCTATGCAGAAGGAAGACTGGGCAATCTACTTTCATAAAGATTTACCCCCTCAGAAACCCAAAGGGGGTCACTATGAGTTGGAATCAACTTGATGGCAGTGAGTTTTTGAGATTATTTGGTTGGCAATTTGCAAACATCTATTAAAATTTAAAGCGTGCATATCCTTTAATATGGGAGCTCTGGTAGCATAGTGGCTAAGGCACTTGACTGCTAACCAGAAGGCTGGCGGTTCAAACCCACCAGCCACTCCTCGGAAGGAAGATGGGGCAATCTACTTCCGTAGTGATACTGCCTCAGAAACCTAAGGAGGGGTCGCTATGAGTCGGGTCCGACTCGACAGCACATAACAACAACAACAACAACATCCTTTAATATAGCAATTCCACTTCTAAGTCTCTATCCTACACATCTGTCAAATATATTTATGGCAGACAAGTATGAAAAATCTAAACATCTACCAAAAAGGAGCCCTTACAGCACAGTAGTTAAGCATGTGGCTGCTAACCAAAAGGGCAGCAGTTTGAACTCACCAGTTGCTCAGTGGGAAAAAAATGTGGCAGTCTGCTTCTGTAAAGGTAATAATCTTAGAAACTCTATAGAGTAGCTCTACTCTGGCCTATAGGGTCCTGCTTTGGTAATTAAATAAATCTGATAATCCTTATCATAGAAAACTATATAGCAATCAGAAAGGTTAAGGTTTATCTAATGTACAAGGTAAGTGCTCCAAGATGAACTATTAAATGAAAGAGCAAGCTACAAAATATATACAGTATGAAGGTATACATGTAAACACACAATGTACTCTAAAGACTTGTGCATTTCATTAGAGTACATTTTGCATCAGATGAAAAAATCTGTAAACAAATACTAAACTCTAGTCAATGATATGCAAGCTGAAGTACTTAGAAGAAGGTGTACTAATGTCTATAATATACTTTGAAATACAAATCAAGAAATTCATATGAATTGATGAAGGGATGGATAGATACAAGATTGTTGTTGTTGTTTGCCGTCGAGTCGGCCCCGACTCATAGTGACCCCTCCTTGGGTTTTCGAGGCAGTATCACTACGGAAGTAGGATTGCCCAA
>NW_006921820.1:2547859-2551762 GCF_000298275.1 Orycteropus afer afer | reverse complement strand
ATACTGCCTCGGAAACCCAAGGAGGGGTCGCTATGAGTCGGGGCCGACTCGATGGCAAACAACAGATACAAGATTAAGTACTGTAAAAATGTTAACTTTAAAATCTAAGTGGTGAGTATATAGGTGTTCACTATAAAATTCTATCATTTTGAAATTTTTCTTAGGAAAATTTTGGGAGGAAAAGCTAACATTATAACTATAAACCGTTTCACAAATGGTACAAATAAGCACTATAAATTCAGAAAGGGGTAGAGACGTGTACATTGGCGAAGGCTGCAGGGAGAAGTATTCAGTTAAATCATAGGGAAAAAAGGGATCAATTAGGATATAGGGGCTATACATCATGAAATTCAAATATCATAGAAACTTAAGACTTAACAAATAATAAAGAGCTATTTACAATCTTTACCAATTCATTCATGACATAAATAATTCCTCAGTGGTCACAAAACAAAACATGTATGAACTGTTGAATAGAGAAAACATCAGCTTTGTAAAACGTCACCCAAATCACAATAAAAAGTTTTTAAAAAATAAAAAATAAATGCTTGAGCTGCTACCATCTGCCTGACACTATGCTTGGCATATACTTTTTGTAAGCTCTAGTGGGATTATGTCACACCTGACAATTTTTAACAAGGGAGCTCAGCACTGTCAGTTATGCAGAAGATATAGCTACTTTCATTATGGCATGTGATTCACCTTTAACTCGCAGTATCTCAGGAAAACTTTTTACCATCTGGGTGAAAAACTTATTAGAAATTGTGAAAAACTTATTTAATTGGATTTAAATAGCTAATCCAAATTTATATATGTTCCTGAGTTTGAAGACATAAATACTCAAAATGGGCAACATCCTTTAAAATGCAACCAACTATTCTTCAACTGTCATGCATGAACCTAAAACATGGCCCTTCTGTAAAAACTGATCCCAGATTTCAGGAACGTCTCTAATAAGGTTCTAGCTTATTGTCAATTCTGGATCTTCGTTTTGCCCTTGCACTGTCAAATGCAATACTTTGAGAACTGTGATAGTTCATGATTTCTTGGAGAGGACAGCCACTTTTTTTGCTCCATAGTTACAAACATTCTCATTTTTAGATTACCAGTTAGTATGATCAATATCCTATGAACTTTTTAATTTCTACATCATTTGTTTCCTTCCAATAACCTTTGTACACACATCTATCTTCAGAAGCTGTCTGCTTACAAACCGTATCAAGTAAGCTTTGGTGCACAAATATCCTAAAAGATGAAAGAATATTGTTATATACCCTTTTAGCAAAACAGAATTAATTGATTCTTGTAGAAAAGCATTCTGTTTTGAAGTCTTTCCTATTGCATAACTAATTGGATAAGGATATCATATTATTTTTTCCCTCTGAAAAATATTTTTTTCACTTATAAACTCTTCAGTTTGAGAAAATTCATCTACGATATTATCATCTGAAGACACATAGTCTGTAATGTGGCTTATACAATCAATTTTACCATCATCACTATAGTCTAGAGTGCTGCTATCTGTCACACTGCATTCATCTACCAGTTCTACTAATAACTGTGAAACATCTTTCCCTGTCAGTCAGTTTTCTTCTCTTGGCCATTACAGAAGGAAAATGAAAAATTCTGAGTTGTCAGCTATGTTCAATAAAGGCTAAAAAAAAAAAAAATCATAAAAATAGTACAACCAATTGCCATACGCCCTTCACTCAGATTTCCCAAATGTTAACAACTTATATAATGTTTAAGATTGTTTCCTGAGTTCTTTTATACTTTAAAAAATGCTTTGGGCAAAGAAATAAGAAAACTGAAGAATGAATCTTATTTTTAAAAGTTTTTTTTTTTCCTTCTCTTGAAGACTTCCAATAAAAAATACAAATCATGAAAGGTAAGTATTTACTAATAGTACTGCCCAAGAAGGAACTAAAAAAATTAGACCCTCTAAAATTGAATCAGCAGACACTGATGTTACACAGTTACGAGAACTGATTTTTCCATCTTCTTCCTATTGCTGTAGGGAAAAAAATGAGCATGAAACTATTTAGTTCCATTAAAAAAAGTATTAATAATTGCATCAATGTTGATTTTCTGATTTAGATCATTGTACTATGATTATGGGGAGCTCTGGTAGCATAATGTCTAAGGCACTTGACTGCTAACCAGAAGGCTGGCAGTTCAAACCCACCAGCCACTCCTTGGAAGGAAGGCTGGGCAATCTACTTCCGTAGTGATACTGCCTCAGAAGCCCACGGAGGGGTCGCTATGAGTTGGGTCCAACTCGACGGCACATAACAACAATTATGGAGTCCCAAGGTGGTACAAATGGTTAACACTCTACTGCTAAGGGAAAACTGGAGGTTTTAGTCCACCAAGAGGTTGGAAGAAAGGCTTGGCAATCTACTTCTGAAAAATTTACCACTGAAAACCCTATGGAACACAGTTCTACTCTGACATACTTGGGATCATCATGAGTTGGAATCAACTCAGTGGCAATGTTTTTCTTAAACATAACATTACTATGTTATGTAAGATGCATTTGGGGAATCTGGGTGAAGGGCACAGGACAATTCTGCATTATTTTTGCAATGTTTTTTGAAATCAAATTATTTTAAATTAAATTTAAATTAAAAAATTTTAAAGTTTTAATAGTAGGAGGATACAAACAACACGTATCCCTTTTCTCAAGGATATTAACATTTAGTTAGAGTGACAAAGTTTCCATAAATTTACTGAGAATGGAACAACAGTATTCAGGATATATGTGGCTAAAACTATACAGAAATCATTATAAAGAATAGAACTTGAGATGGCTCCCAAGAGGACAGGTAAGATAGGTCACTCATTCATTACCTTTATCATGTTAGCAAGCACATCTTTCTCCTCCATTAGCATATACTGCTGGCTCCTACAAACATATCACACAACCTTAACCATCTTTGTATCCTCTACTGTGCTTATCGTACTACTTTGTGGTGGAAACCAAGTCATTCATTCATTCATGAATGCATTCTTCAGTATTATATTACAGCATTTACTATGAGAACAGACAATTGTTCTAGGTGCTGGAGATATAGTAAAGAACAAAACCAAAATCCCTTCCCTCATGAAACTTACATTTTAGTGGGAAAAACAGACAATAAATAAGATAATAAGCAAAGTGTTTACAATATGAGATAGGGATAAGGCTAAAAGTAAGAAAAAGGACTTTTTAAATTTTAGATAAGAATGGCCAAAAAATACACTACTGAGAAGGTCACTTTTGAGTAAAGAGAGGGAGACAGCCATATAGAAATCAGTGGGGGAAGGATTCCAGGCAGAAGGAACAGAAAATGCAAAGACTCTGAGGCAACATGTGCCTGAAATTTTCCCCAAAACAGCAAAAAGGCCATATAGCTAGACAGTAAGAAATGAAGTCAGAGACGTAATGCGAGTGGGGGTGGTAGGCTGTAGATAATAATGGCTGGTTCTCGTAGGTCATAATCAGGACTTGGACTATCACTCAGGCTTAAATGGGAAGCCAATGGAGGGTTTTAGAGAGATTAGTGACAAGGTCTAATAGGTTTTTTCATTTGTTTTTGTTTTATTATAGTGGTAACTGACTCAGGTTTTAAAAAATCACTCAAGTTAACATGTTGGAAAGAGAGTGACGAGGGGGCAATAATAAAGCAGAAAGGCTATTGAAATAATCCAAGTTAGAAATGTTGTTGGCACTGACTAGAATAGTAAAAGCGAGGGTAGCAGGAAGTGGTCAAATTCTGGAAAGCACTTTGAATACAGAGCAGAGAGGATTTGCCATGGACCACATATGCAAAGAGAGAGAAAGAAAAGAGTTAAGAATGCCTACTAGATAACCAAGAGGAGACATTAAGGAGCCACTAGGTATATTAAGGGAGCTCTGGTAGC
>NW_006921820.1:2544364-2547213 GCF_000298275.1 Orycteropus afer afer | reverse complement strand
AATTTACAACCCTATGGGGCAGTTCTACCATGCCCTATAGGGTCACTAGGAGTTGAAATCAACTCTAGGGCAACGGGTGGTTTTTTTTTTTTTTTGGTTAGATATATTGGTGTGTAGTACAGGGTGGAAATCCCAGCTAGACACAGAAATGAGTCATCAGCATATAGATGCTATTCAAAGCCGTAAGATTGAATAAGATCACTTAGGGAGTATAGATAGAAGAGATTCAAGGAATGTGCCCTGAAGCCCTTAAACATTTAGAAGTTGGAGAAATGAAGTACACCAAAGCAGCCAGTAATGTAGGAGGCAAATGAGGAGAACATGAAATCCTGAAAGCCAAGTGAGGAAACTGTTTCAAGAAAGAGTGTGGACAACTAAGCCAATTACTGCTAAAAATTTCAAGTAAAATGAAGATTATGTTTTTGGAATGAATGGCAAAGAATTATAGAGAAAGCAATGAAATTAGAGAAGACTTGGTAGGGTGACTCTGAACACTTTCTGGGTCTATTCTAGTCTGTACAAAAGACTTTTTATCCACCACATACGATGTTGTAAGTTTATTCTGGGTATTTTCTAAGAATTTTTATTTCTACAACCAATACATATTTGAAGGAATCACAATTCTGAGAAATAGCTATGAAGAAAAGGAATGGTTTTATAATTCTGACTTTCTTCACTCATAGTCTAGCCCTCCAAGTCGTCCCCCCCGCCCCCCAGTATGAATGTCATGCTTCTCTGGGGACAGAACTTGCTTCTTCTTCTCAAGGTCAAAAGTAGAATAGGGCTTGTCAGGAGAGACGGAGTAAAAAATCCCTATCATTTTGATACTTCCAAAACCTAAAGTCAGCTACACATTCAGGAGAATGAGTAAAATTCACAACTATAGCAACGATAAATGAACTAAAATCTCATCTTCTTAACTACATGTCACCAACTGATATTCTCACAGGGAAGTGCAGCAGAGAAGAGTACAGGCTTTGAAGTAGAAGAGCCTTGGACTCAACTTCCACTTCTGAAATGTACACCTATGCCTCACTTATCCTCGTCATCCAACATTTCATGTTTTCGAAAATAGTACAAAAGTCTACTATCCCAACTATTTTGGGATATATGTCTGGCAGTTAATGAACATGAGGTACAAGGTGAGGGTAACAATGGCTGTGATGGTTAAGGTTATGTGTCAACTTATCTGGGCCATGATTTCCAGTGTTTTGGCAGTTATGTAATAATACAGTTTGGTAGTTACATAATAATGCAGTCACCTTACATTTTGTGATCTGACGTAGCAACCATCCTCCATTTCCACATAATGACTATTTTACATAATGACCTGGTCTTCGAAAACTAACCATGTAAGTTTTCAAAGTAAGGAGTTTTCCTAAGTGAGGAGAGGGTGTACTAAGAAATATGCTTTAGGTAAGTCTTCTCCATGCCTGTTTGCATGTTTGTAAAACAGAAATAATTCCAATTATAAAACTTGAGTTAACACGAGTAATGCACTTAGCACAATGTTTAATTCCTAATATCCCTGGAGCTATTATTGATGGCAAGCAACGTTATCAGGTTAAAAACTCTGTAGCCTGACATTTTGGTTGGGAGTCTCTGTCCTGTCATTTACTAGGTAAACCTGAATAAGCCATTTCATCTTCCTCACCTGTAAAATGAGATTACTAACACCTACCTCAGAAAGCCATTACAGTGAAGCTTGTGAAAGCCAGAACCTGTATGTGAGAGTTGGAGCCATGTGTCAACTTGGCTGGACCACAATTTTGTGTGGTTTAAGCTGTTGTGATGTGGTTATTCCCATATGGGATCAGATTATTATGTTTTGAGCAGCCAATCTGTTGAAAGGGAGTTTTGCTAGAGGTGTGGCCTGCTTCCAGTATATCTATTGACATTCTGGGAAAAGAGACATTCCTCCGTGGATCAGGATTCTGTTGTGCTGCCTACAACTGTCCGTGAGCGAACAATCCACCATTCGGCCAGGAAATCTTGGATTTGTCATTTGTTGGAGTCAATAGCCCGTACACTGCCTGCCAACCTTGAGCTCCTCAGCCCCTGCAGCTTCAAGAGTCAGGAAAAGACTCCAGCTTGACGTTTGATCCAAGAACTTTGGACTTGCCAGCTTCCATAACTGTGTGAGCCATTTTCCTAAGATAAATTTCCCTCCCTCTCTCTCTCTCTCTAAGCTTTACTGGTTTTGTTTCTCTAGAGAACCCAGTCTAACACATTTGGTACCAGGAGTGGGGTTCAAACCCACGCAGACATATGTCCATTGGATCTTGGCTGAAAGCAGATAATATCAGAAAGTTGTTCACTTGTGTTTTATTGAGTATGCAAAGGCATTTAACTGTGTGGATTATAAGAAATTATGGATAACATTGCAAAGAATGGGAATTCCAGAACACTTAATTGTGCTGATGCAGAACCTGTCACAAGAGGCAGTTGCTGAAATTCAGCAAGGGGATTCTGCTTGGTTTAAAATCAGGAAGGTGTGTGTCCGGGTTGTATCCTTTCACCACACTTGTATAATCTGTATGCTAAGCAAATAATCTGAGAAGCTGGACTATATCATCAAGACTGGAGGAAGCCTCATTGTGTTTAGGCCCACTGAGTACAGATTCTTCATTCAATGTTTCAGCTTGAAAGGTTAGGAAAGGATCTAATAGTTTATTTGGTTGGTTTACTGAAGCATGGATTATGTGGTGGCCTACCTTAAGTCACTGATCTGCACTGAACACGTTCCCTTGTTACCCTACCGAGAGGGACCGGGTCTTCGGGAGCAAGGTAAGCACAGGCGTAGCACAGAGTAGCAGGCCGGAAGAGCAGGAGGAAGGGGTGGAACCCAG
>NW_006921820.1:2494842-2539509 GCF_000298275.1 Orycteropus afer afer | reverse complement strand
AGTGGGTCCCTGAACCCATCCTGTACTGATTTCCCCAGTGCCAGAATGCATAATTGGAATAGATATACTGAGCAATTGGCAGAATTACTACATGTCCCTGACATGTGGAGTAAGGGCTATTATGGTAGGAAAAGCCAAGTGGAAGTCATTAGAACTGCCTCTACCTACAAAAATAGTAAATCAAAAGCAGTACTGCATCCCTGGAGGGGTTCTTGAGATTACTGACACAATCAAGGACTTGAAGGATGCAGGGGTGGTGATTCCCACCACATCCCCATTTAATTCACCTATTTGGCCTGTGCAAAAATCAGATGGATCTTGGAAAATGACAGTAGATTATCGTAAATCTAATCAGGTGGTGATTCCAATTGCAGCTGCTGTTCCTGATGTGGTTTCATTGCTTGAGCAAATTAGTACACATCCTGGTACCTGGTATGCAGCTCTTGATCTGGCCAAATGTCTTTTTCTCGATAGCAATTTCAAAGGACCATCAGAAGCAGTGTGTCTTCAGCTGGCAAGGCCAACGGTATATTTTTACAATCCTTCCTCAGGGGTATATCAATTCCCAGGCACTATGTCATAATTTAGTCCGTAGGGATCTTGATCGCCTTTCCCTTCCACAAGACATCACACTGGTCCATTATATTAATGACATTATGCTGCTTGGACCTCGTAAAGAAGTATCAATGACTCTAGACTTACTGGTAAGACATATGTGTACTAGGGGAGCTCTGATAGCATAGTAGATAAGGCACTTGACTGTTAACCAGAAGGCTGGTGGTTCAAATCCACCAGCCACTCCTCGGAAGGAAGATGGGGCAATCTACTTCTGTACTGATACTAACTCAGAAACCCAAGGAGGAGTCGCTATGAGTCGGGTCCGACTCAACAGCACATAACAACAACAACAACATGTGTACTACAGGTTGGGAAACTAACCCAACAAAAATTCAGGCACCTTCCACCTCAGTGAAATTTCTAAGGGTCCAATGGTGTGAGGCATTTAAAGATATTCCTACTAAAGTGAAGGGTGAGTTATTGTATCTTGCTTCCCCCACAACTAAAAAGGAGGCACAACATCTGGTGGTCCTCTTTAGATTTTGGAGGCAACATATCCCCCATTTGCTGCGGCCTATTTATCAAGTGACTCAGAAAGCTACTAGTTTTGAGTGGGCCCAGAACAACAGAAGGCTCTGCAACAGGTTCAGGCTGCCGTGCAGGCTGCTCTGACACTTGGGCCATATGATCTGGCTGATCCAGTGGTGCTTGAAGTGTCTGTAGTAGATAGAGATGCTGTTTGGAGTCTTTGGCAGGTCCCTATTGGTGAATCACAATGCAGACCCTTGGGGTTTTGGAGCAAAGCCCTGCCATCCTCTGCAGATAACTACTCTCCTTTTGAGAAACTGGGCTTTACTATAGTAGAGACTGAATGCCTAACCATGGGCCACCAAGTGATCATGAGGCGTGAGCTGCCCATAATAAACTGGGTGTTGTCTGACCCACACAGTCATAAAGTTGGACATGCACAGCAGCACTCCATCATTGAATGAAAGTGGTTTATCAGAGTTTGGGCTCGAGCAGGGCCTGAAGGCACAAGTAAGTTGCATGAGGAAGTGGCCCAAATACCTGTGGTCTCCACTCCAGTCACATTACCTTCCCTCTCCCAGTCTGCACCTATGGCCTCATGGGGAGTTCCTTATGATCAGTTGACTGAGGAAGAGAAAACTCGTGCCTGGTTTACAGATGGTACTGTGTGATATGCAGGCACAACTTGAAAGTGGACAGCAGCGGCACTGCAGCCCCTTTCTGGGACTTCCTTGAAGGACAGTGGTGAAGGGAAATCCTCCCAATGATTGGCAGAACTTCGAGCCATGCATATGGCTGTTCACTTTGCATGGAATAAGAAATGCCCAGATGTGCGATTAAATACGGATTCATGGGCTGTGGCTAATGGCTTAGCTGGATGGTCTAGGACTTAGAAGGAGCATGATTGGAAGATTGGTGATAAGGATGTATGGGGAAGAGGTATGTAGATAGATCTTTCTGAATGGGCCAAAGGAGTAAAAGTATTTGTGTCTCATGTGAACACCCACCAAAAGGTGACCTTGGCAGAGGAGGACTTTAACAATCAGGTGGATAGGATGACATGTTCAGTGGAAACCAGCCATCCTTTCCCCCTAGCTACTCCTGTCACTGCTCAATGGGCTCATGAACAAAGTGGCCATGGTGGCAGGAATGGAGGTGATGCATGGGCTCAGCAACATGGACTCCTGCTTACCAAGGCTGATTTGGCTACCGCCACTGCTGAGTGCCCAATCTGCCAGTAGCAGAGACCAACACTGAGTCCGTGATATGGACCCATTTCTTGGGGTGATCAGCCAGCAACCTGGTGGCAGGTTGATTACACTGGACCACTTCCATCACGGAAAGGACAGTGTTTTGTTCTTACTGGAATAGATACTTATTCTGGATATGGAATTGCCTTGTCTGCAATGCTTCTGCCAAAACTACCATCCGTGGACTTACAGAATGCCTTATCCACTGTCATGGTATCCCACAGCATTACTTCAGATCAAGGGACTCACTTCACAGCAAATGAAGTGTGGCAATGGGCTTATGCTCATGAAATTAACTGGTCTTACCATGCTCCCCATCATCCTGAAGCAGCTGGCTTGATAGAGCAATGGAATGGCCTACTGAAAACACAAATATGGCGCCAGCTAGGTGGCAAAACCTTGAAGGGTTGGGGCAATGTTTTCCAGGAGGCTGTATATGCTCTAAACCAGTGTCCAATATATTTCTCCAATAGCCAGGATTCACAGGTCCAGGAACCAAGGGGTGGAAACAGGAGTGCTACCACTCACCATTACCCCTAGTGACCCACTCAAAAAATTTTTGCTTCCTGTCTCTGCTACCCTATGCTCTGTGGGTCTGGAGATCTTAGCCCCAAAGAGAGGAACACTCCTACCTGGAGACATAATACTGATTGCATTGAACTGGAAATTAAGAATGCCACCTGGCCATTTTGGCTTCCTCGTGCCTCTGGATCAACAGACAAAGAAGGACATTACTGTACTATCTACTGTGATAGATCCTGATTACCAAGGGGAAATTGGATTGACTTTACATAATGGAGGTAAAGAAGAGTATGTCTGGAATACAGGAGATTCTTTAAGACATCTCTTAGTACTACCATGCCCTGTGTTAAAGTCAATGCAAAATTATAGCAACTCAATTCTGATATGACTGCTAATGGCCCAGACCCTTCAGGAATGAAGGTTTGGGTCACCCCACCAGGCAAAGAACCATGACCAGCTGAGGTGCTTTCTGAGGGCAAGGGAAATATAGAATGGGTGGTGGAAGAAGGTAGTTCTGAATATCAGCTACGACCAGTGACCAGCTGCAGAAACGAGGACTGTGACTGTTATATTTCTTCATTGTATATGTGCATCAAATATTTTTGTTTCCTTCTGTTATGAACTGTGAAATGTAAATAAGGTTAATGCGTTTTGGTTGTATGTGTGTTAGCGCATCATGTTAGGCACAAATATGACTTTATAACTGTCCTTATTTTGAGATTACATATGGTTAAGAAGACGTGTACAACTGCCAAGTTGACAAGGGGTGGACGGTGATAGTTGGAGCTGTGTGTCAACTTGGCTGGACCACAATTCTGTGTGGTTTAAGCTGTTGTGATGTGGTTATTCCCATATGGGATCAGATGATTATGTTTTGAGCAGCCAATCTGTTGAAAGGGAGTTTTGCTAGGGGTGTGGCCTGCTTCCAGTATATCTATGGACATCCTGGGAAAAGAGACATTCCTCTGTGGATCGGGATTCTGTTGTGCTGCCTACAACTGTCCGTGAGCGAGCAATCCACCATTCGGCCTGGAGATCTTGGATTCGTCATTTGTTGGTGTCAATAGCCAGTACACTGCCTGCCAACCTTGAGCTCCTCAGCCCCTGCAGCTGCAAGAGTCGGGAAAAGACTCCAGCTTGACGTTTGATCCAAGAACTTTGGACTTGCCAGCTTCTATAACTGTGTGAGCCATTTTCTTAAGATAAATTTCTTTCTCTCTCTCTAAGCTTCACTAGTTTTGTTTCTCTAGAGAACCCAGTCTAACACACTGTGTAAGGCAGAAATCTGTTAGAGAAGGAAAACATAAATATTTCCCACTAACATAAGCAATAGAAACGTGTAAGGCTGTACCCTGTGTAAGGTGCAGAACTTGGAAGACCCAGAAAAGCAAGGCAGTCCCATCAAGTTCCAGCTCTCATAGGTTTCACTGTATATAGATTGAAAGAAATAATGTATATAAAGAACGATGCAGTGTTAAGAACTCAAGAAATGGTAGCTACTGTGATTACTATGATGCTGGCTGCTTAAAGGACTAAATGATAAGAATCATCATGAATCTAAGAAAGCTAGCAGGGAAACTGTTTTCAGAGAACCAAGAAAAGTGCTTTGGTAAAACTGTCTTTTCTTCCTATGGAAATCAAAGGGACTGAGGTAAGTCAGTAAACCATAGGGTTTAAGGAAGATCTAATTCATTCTGGCTTGTTAATATTTTAAGGCTATTTCTAAATTTAAAAATTACAAAGTGATACCCCATAGTTCACATTGTAATGTTAGTTATGATTCCCAATAGAAACTGCCTCCCTCTTCTGAATTACAGCACAATCTACTAGTCCATTGCTATGTTCAGCATGCTTCTTTACAATAATTATTTCTCCACTGTCTATGCCATTATAACCACCATGTAAGCTCCCTGAGGACAGGGATCATAATTCATCCTTTTTTGTACCTAAAAATGTTAGTACACTGCTTTGCAAGCATAATGGGAGCTCATAATCATTTAGAACATTTATTTAAAAACAAAACAAAACAAAAAATTCAGCCAGGAAGAGATATGTAAATTCACCAGTCTACCACCTTTTATACTTTGCCAAAAAGAACTGTCTGCCAGCACCACCATGCTGATTACTGTGGGTTTTATATTTTGTGTGGTTTCACCTTATAATCATATAGCCTTTGGTTTCTAGGTTATTTGTACATGACATATGTGTCAACCATCAATGAATCCAAAGCACTCCTGGCCATGTTGAATATTACTCTCCATCTCCACAGAACCATAGAATTTTGAGTCCTTTATCTTTAGCTCTTTGCTCTAACATTGTGGGTTGGAGTCTCTGTTCTGTAAAGTACCAAGTGGGAAGTTAAGTGACTTGGCCAAGACCACAGTTATTCAGTGCCAGGGTGAAAACCAGACTCCAAGTCTCTTGACATTGGGCTAAGAACCTGCTTGCTCTAATGTGCTGCCTACTGCAAGGCCCACTCATCCCTAGACAGTACTGCTGAAAATCCTCAGGAGTCAATGCTTGCTGTGGCCCTGCCTCATAAGTAGATCAATCAAGAGCCCCACTGAATTCTGGATGTTCTTTCCTTTTTATCTCAAAGTAGGAAACGGAAAGCTGGTAGTTAGAGTAGGTTGGTTGGAAAAGTTGGAAAATTTCTGTACCAATCCAAGACCATCATTAAGATCTTAAGGGAAATTATGAATTCTTTGAATAAAGCTGTAAGTAAGATAAATTTATGTAAAACAACTCTGAAATACTCTAAGTGGTCATTTAATACTTAAGTTTCTTTTAAAAAAACTTATAATCATCTTTCAAGCTTTAAGAGTTTATTTGTATCTCTGCTTCCTTCTTCTAACAGACCTATGCAGTAAAATACAATCAGGAAATCTATGTTCTCCTTTCCTTGTGAACTTGTGGCAAATAGTTAAACCATAATATAATAAACAGACCATCACATCACAAAGTATACTACATGAAACACTACTGTAGTAGGATGCTAACAGGCATTGAGGATGACGGGGAAATGTTGTAAGGTCAAATAAACTTGGAAAATAGTGTTGAAAAGTTTCTCTGCTACAAAAATTCTCTGAATCTTTAATATGTTAATGAACTTTATGAATCTGGAAGAAGGAGTTATTATAGTACATAGCATTTCCCATGTTCATCTGACCATTTTCCTTAGGCAAATGTTGATTTGGTATGGCTCCATGACCTGAATTACCTTAGATTCATGAGAGAGTCCCAGGGGCCACCAATTTACACTTAAGTGAAACTTAACAAAGAAGAAAGCATAGGAGGGTTCTAAGATGCCTAAAAGGTCTGTATAAACTATATGTGCAAATTGTGATTTATCAGCAAGGAAAAAGCATCAACAGTCAGTGTTCAAATAACATAGAACCCACCTACCACAGTTCCCAACTTTCTGAAAGAAGATAGAAAACAGAATTCATATTGGCAAAAGTTAAAGTAACCCACACTACACAATGGTATGCAGCTGTGAAAAGGGATGGCATAGAGCTATAGACATAGAAAGATGCTACTGTGATTTATATAGAGAGTGTAAAAAGCATGGCACAGAAGCAGGCAGTTATAAAACTCTTCACTGTATATGCCAAGGTATACAGAGATGTTTGAAAGGATGCTCACCAAAATGTCAACATTACTGTGTATCTCCAAATGGTGAGATTTTGAGGAATTTTTCACTTTTACTTTTCTATATGGTTTCAACTATTTATAATAATTTTTAAAATAAAAAGTCTAGTTTCTAAAAGGTTCATGTGGCCCATTAAGCCCTGATTTTCCATAACAATCACGTGTATTTAGCAGAGTTAATTTGAGCAAAACTATCCTGTTATACATATAGGATATTCTCAAGAAGTTTAAAAAATCATGGAAGATAAGATGAAAAAGTTACTATGAATGATCGATGACACAAGACTATACAGTATTCAATAGCCCTTACTTAGTATTCCATCCTCTCAGTCTAAAAGTGTTACTCACATCACCCCTATCTGACTGCAATTTTACTCCTCCTTCAAACCCCAAACAAATTAAATTGTCAGGAGTATGTCTTCCTGCCTTTTTTTACATCATACATTATACCTCACTTGCTGTGATTAACTATAACATTTGACATTCCTGTTCAAGTATTACCTCCACTATTAGATTATATGTTCCTTGAGAACAGAGGCAGTATTTTATTCTGCTTTGTATCCCTACAGGATACATAATAGATACTCCATTAGAATGAACTGTATAAAACAGCTTGTATAAAAAGAAAGGTGTCCCAGGTGTGCAGATCTTTGACAAAGATTCCTGAATTGCAATCATCAGAAAGTTTATTTCAGAAATGTACACAACTGGGTTTTGATTTTGCCAAGAAATCCACCAAACAAAACATGAAAGCAAAATTAACATAATTATCATGAATAAATGCTGTCACCTCTTAACTTGTTAAATAATTTTAACTAAAAGTTAACTACAAGGTATAAAGTGGTAATCATAAAAAAAAATGAACAAAATCTTCCTGCAAGTAGTGTTGTAGAGGATCAAACACAAGGAAGAGATTCAAAGCAAAGGAACCTTTCATAGCAAAAGCCTGACAATTAAATTGTTACAATGACAAACAGAATCAATTCCCCTTCTTGAGCTTCATAAAATATAGCAACAAAGTATGTCAATCTTTGCACATCACCTAAAAGTTTAATGCAGGTACAAGTCCACAGAAATCAGAATTCAGCATTGTATGGATTTTAGAAAGGTAATACAGCATATTTTGGGGTAGCTACCCAAACACATTAATATTTTTGAAGCAAAACACATGAAGAGTTGCACCAAACAGGACAGCCTAGATCAGGTTATATCCCTAAATGAATCATGGGACCAAATGTACCCCACTTTCCCCCCCAAAAAAACACCCAAACGTCTTACATTTTAGAATTCCAAATAAAGGATTGTAGAACAGTAGTAGAACCTTCACAGCAATAAGCAAGCCTAGCTGGTAGATAGCAGCAGGAATGAAGAAAGGTCCACAGTCATGATGCTAGTAGTAAACACAAGTAGTAACATTCAGATGCAGAAGCAAAGAGAATAGGGAATGTAAGAACAAAAAAAGAGAGAGGTTTTTTTTTTTTTTAAAAAAGTATCAGTTGGGAATTGTCACCAATAAATGCCTATCTCTGAAGCCAACTGTAACTACACAGAGATAGCAAACTTTAAAATGCCATCAGGGTTCTGCTTGCAATCTATTTATTTATCATCTATAGTATGTCAACACTGTCCTGGGCACTGAGGTTAAGGAAAAAGTTAAATTCCAATCTAGATGTATCATGAACCACTGGTGCAGCGCTCCCTGAAGACCACTAGTATCTGGTAGTTGCCCTGCAAATGTGTGAGGACATAAACCTCCATGTGTTGAGTTGTAACAGACAGACAACAAATCCCACTGGGTGTGTTCTTTGAAGAAAGAGCAACAAAGAATTTAAATAATTAAAGCCAAGTTTTTTTCTTTTTTTAAAATTTTTAAAATGGAAAGAGAATTAATTCATATTTAAAAAGAAAAAAAAAATGCCAGGAAAATAAACTTTTTTTTAAATATAAGAGTATAATGTGATACTGGCAGAAAAAAATGATTCACAGACCACCATTAGGTATACAGCTGGATAAATTACTACATTTGACTT
Source organism: Orycteropus afer afer (assembly GCF_000298275.1). Lineage (NCBI taxonomy): Eukaryota > Metazoa > Chordata > Mammalia > Tubulidentata > Orycteropodidae > Orycteropus > Orycteropus afer. The sequence goes on along the minus strand of NW_006921820.1, from coordinate 2,530,970 downwards.
TCACCTCAACAAAACCCAAATGTCTAGAATTATTTACTAAACTGCAACAAAGAAAAGATGAAAATCCTAAAATACTTTTTTAAGTAGCAGAAACAAGAAGGCATGTGAAGGAGTAGAAGTATTAGGAAAGAAAACTGAGAGTATTAATAATATACCTTGAGTTTGACAGGGTAATGGTAACAGATATGTCAAATCCATAACTTTAGTGTGAATCTTAAATACCTTCCAAAGTAGCAAAAGGGATCTGATCTGCAAACCGAAGAGAACACAACCCAAACACTCTAGAAGAGATACTTCAATTCACATGCCAATTTCAAAATAATGCCATTAATTCTAACAAATATTCCAAAGCGCTTCTGAGACGACTTTGAGTGAGATGTCTAGGAACATTTAACAACTCACTTTGGCTGGATCTATGATTTCAGAATTCTCACTCCTGTTTCTCATTCACTGCCTGCTATTTCTCCACCCAGAGGTAGGCCATCCTCCTTTTACAGCACTCAACCCACACTGAAATGCAGTTAAATCATCATGTATACTTGCCTTTCCTCTTAAGAATGTACACTTATTGGTGACAAAGACTCTTCTAGAGTCAACCCATTTAAGTAGGTGGCCAATGGCCTCAGGCCTAAGCCAGTTACCTGCCACACCCAAGGCTGGAGGTTCAAACCCACCAGCCACTCCTTGGAGGGAAGATGGGGCAATCTACTTCTGTAGGGATCCTGCCTCGGAAACTCAAGGAGGAGGGGTTGCTATTAGTCAGGTCCGATTCGACGGCACATAACAACAAGAAGATACATCTTTATAGTCTACGCCCCAATTTTTTCCCTCAAAGGTGCTTTCAAAAACACACTGCTCTTTCACTGTTTATGTTTAGACCAGAGGCAGTCAAAGTGTAGGGTTAAGAGCATGGACTGTGAAGCCAGACTGCCTGGATTCAGATCCTGGCTTTGCCATCTACAATATGTGTAACTTCTGTGTGCCACTGTGTTCTCATCTTTAAAATACAGATTTTAGACCACTGACCGCAGAGGGTTTACATAAAAATTTACATAAAAATTAAGTGAGATAATAAATGTACATTCCTAACACAGGGTCTGGGACAGGACACAGTAAGAGCTCAAATATAACGTTAAGATTCAAGAGGGAGAAGTGGGGCATTAACTATTGTCTTCCTAAGAACTTACAGAAAGTAAAAAGCTTAACAAACTCTTGTGTGGTGGAGTTACCCAGAAGAGTGAGAAAGCTTTGAAAAGCCCTACTCGAAAGTACTGAATGCTGTGGACATAACCTTTTAATTCCAACTAAAATTCACAGGCATGAACAATTGCCTTACACAGTTCTCTGGTGTCTTTATTTGTACTCAAGATATAAACAGAAGGAAAACTCATTAACTACAATATGCAGATGACACAACTTTGAAAAGAGGACTTGAAGCACTTACTGATGAAGATCAAAGATTACAGCCTTCAATATGGATTACACCTCAGAGAGAAAACAAAAATCCCCACAACAGCACCAATAAGCAACATCATGATAAACAGAGAAAATATTGAAGTTGTCAGGGGTTTCATTTTACTTGGATCCACAATCAATGCACATGGAAGCCGCTATCAAGAAACCAAATGATGTATTACATTGGGCAAATCTGTTGCAAAAGACTTTTTTAAAGTGTTAAAAAGCAAAGATGTCACTTTGAGGACCACAGTACACCTGATCCAAGCTATGGTGTTTTCATTCAATCACTTCATATGCATGAGAAAGCGTGACAATGAATAAGAAATAGCCAAGAAGAATGGATGCATCTGAATTATGGTGTTGGTGAAGATTACTGAATAGATCACGGACTGCCAGAAGAACAAACAAATCCGTCTTGGAAAACGTACAGCCAGAATGCTCCTTGGAAACAAGAGCGACTTTGTCTCACATACTTTGGACATGTTATCAGAAAGGATTAGTCCCTGAAGAAGGATATCATGCTTAGTGAAGTAGAGGGTCGTTAAAAAAAAAAAAAAAAAAGAGGACAACCCTCAATAAAATGGACTGACATTATGACTACAGAAAGGCCTCAAACATAGTAAAGACTGTGAAGATAGCACAGAACCAGGCAGTGTTTCACTGTGTTATATATTGGGTCACTATGAGTCTGAAGCGACTCTACCGCACTTAACAACGTGCTTTGCCAGGAATCTATCAAATCACTACACATTCCCCTCTGTAAGAAAACAATCTTACTCTTTAGGTAAACTATTAAAACCTTCTTAATTACAAAATGCCAGTCTATGGTCTTTAACTCTGAGCAAAACTATAGTATATAATACTGACATTTGGAGAGATGAGAAGCATTTACGAAATGCCTAATAGAGCATAACCAGGTCCTTTCTTGAGTACTTGAAGTCTATGTGGGATTTCTGATCCTGGATCACCAACTAGACCATACATCCTTTAGAGCAGGAAGTAGGTCTGTTTCCCAGCACACAACAAGTAAATGGGAACAAATGTGTTGATCAAATTTTCCTCAATGGTAAATTGTCCTTCACTATCTTTGATAGTTTACAGCAACACAAAAAACCCCTACATTTTCAGTGACTATTACACCTCTAATCAAAATAAAACGCTACTGCTGCCATTACTAGTTTCTTGGCTAAAAAGAAAGTGGGACTTTCCCTGTTTACAGGAGCACAGCACAGGGCACCAAACTCTCAGTCCTACCTGAAAGTTTTTATCCCAGATAACTGAAAACATAGGGCTTACTCAAATGTTAGTGCATAAACAAAAGTTTATGTTTGTTTCCTTTTAACAGCTCATGAGAAACGTCTTGAAAGATATAGTAATTTCCCTCAGTAAGAAATCTTATCAAGTCAGCAACCTAATTTAATGTGGTTCTGCAAATATTAAATCTGAAATGTCCTAAGCACAACTCCTCCAAGCAGGTTGGAGAGCAATGCTATTGAAGTCACACAGAGAAAGGTAGACTACTCCTGAAGTTCATTCTACTCTCTGTAATAAAAAGGGGTAAGGAACAGTTTTACAGAATATAAAGTGGCCTAGATGGTGTAATAGAATTACACAAAACCAGAAATGGAAAAAATTTCAGCAATATTTATAGTTACAAAAACTTGCAACTTATGATAGATAGTAAAACTATCTGAACAATAAAAGCATTAAAAAATTCAAGAGTGGGAGAAATCTGAGTATTTTATTCGGAGTCTCGACTTTTTCTGCAAGTCACCATACTTTATAAGCAGATCAGTTTTGACAGTAGATTGGAAAGCCACCCTTCCTTTTATAAATCTCAGCCTCGTGAAAAGTAGGAGTTTCCATTTGTCTCTTCATGCCTAAGTGATTTGAAGCCAAAGGCACCTGAACAATCACCAAGTCTAGCTAACTATGCACCACCCCACTGACTCAAAAGAAGCTCCGCCTCTTACGGTCAAGGTAACTGAATATCAAGGGAACTCTAGGAAATGCTGTCCCCCGCCACATTTCTAGTCTCGGATAACTCTCCGCCCCTGCCCCCGCCGTCACCGCGGCGGAAACGAAGCATGGTCAAGAGCACTAGCGGCACTCGACCGCTCAGTATCTTCCGAGAGGACCTTGAACACCTTACACCGATAATTACAGCCAAAAGATAAGTAGCAGTGACCATATTCCGACTTTCCTGGCTGTACAATGCCAGTCACGCTGCATGGAGCAAAGCGGAGACAACAGTTCCGGCGTCTGTCCCTAGTGCCAGGACGGCCCAGCCACAGGAGTAAGTCTTGACACCTCCAAAGCTCCTGGTCAGCGAGGGCTCCTCCCACCCCACGATGACACAGGGTAAGGTAGATCTGGGCGCCGCGACCGGCCAGCGGGCTTTCCCGAGCCCCGCCTCACTTGCCAAGGAGGCGGAAACTCGGGGAGAGGGGTGGCCAAGGGGAGTGGCATCGCCGCCCTGCACGGCCCCTCTGGCCAACAGGATCCCAAGGCTGAGGAACGCAGACTTCACGCCCCCTCCCTGCCGCACCCTAAAACCACACACTGAAGACCCTCTACTAGTCCTCCACCCTTGCAGGCCAGTGAGCGGCCGTCTCCCCGAGGCCCCGCCCACATCAGGCGGACCGGGGTGGTCTGCCGCAAACTGCACTTAGCGCGAGGCCGAGCCCGCCCCTTCCTCCACAATCGCACGCGCGCGCCGGCCCCGCCCCTGAGCGACGGCGCGAGAGCCCGCCCCCTCCGCGCGCACCGGGACTAGGCTCTCCTCCCCCTCCCGCACTGAGAGCTACCCCGCTCCGCCCCCCACTCCCCTCACGCATCCACACACCTCCCGCCCGCCTTCTCTACGGGAAGCCGGGGAGGTCAGCCCCCCTAAAAACAGACACACACACACACACACACACCCCCTCGAGTCCAGCGTTACCCGCCACCCAGGCTCTCCGCCCCGACCACGGCCCAACGTGCTCTCACCGCAAAGCTGCTTTAACCAGTCGTCACTGCGTGTCCCTCTCGGCGTGAGCCTCGGGCTCAGGAGGGAGGCCCTGAGAACGGCGCGGGGCGCAGGCCCGCCGAAGCGTACTGGCAGCCTCTCCACTAACGAAGCAGCCACACGCCCCCGTGTCCAGCCTGGGGAGGAAGGAGGGAGGGAGGGAGGGAGGGAGGGAAACTCCGAGGGGGGAAGGGGAGGGGGGGAAGATGGAGAAACCGTCTCCGCCGCCTCTACCGCCGCGGCCGCTTCTCTGTTACCCGGGAAATCCCGCCCACTCCTCCGGCCCGCCCCTCAGAGGGAAGACTCAACTTCGTTCCACCACAGGCTGCATTATCCGCCCGTCAAAGATTTGGCCAATCGATACGCTCCGCCTACCGCTTTCCCGCCCCTTCCCCCTCGACTGGTAGGGGAGGAGGAGCCGCTCACCTTCTCCACGCCCCTATTGGCAGGGAGCTCCCCCAACTCAACCCCGCCTATTGGAGAGGGAATGTTGAATCCCACCCCCAAGCCACAACGTTACTGGAGAAAGCAGGAAAGCTTTTCACATCTCATTGGAAGCCACCATATATCCCGCCCCGCACTGTCTCATCCATAGGCCCAACAAGTCGGCTCCCGCCCCCGCCGGTCATCGCCGGGGAAGGCGGCTACCTCAGGCTCTCCCACTGCCCTAGGAAGGTAAGTAACCGATGTGGGGTAAAATGTCCGTAAGAGAGATAGGCTCTTCCTATCCCACTGCCTGACGAGGCCCCGCCCCTAAACCTCTATTCCAAAGCTCGGCGCGGGTAGGAGCCGCCATTGGTCAAGAAGCCCGTCTAGGAAGGAGTTGACTCCGCCCTGCGCGAGGAGGCTGAACCTTAGCAGTCCTTTTGTGGAATGTTTACACTAGAGACTGAAACTCAGAGTTCCAGGGCCCGAGACGGGATGGCGCGGAGATCGGCAGCCGAGATCCTATGCGCTGGGATTTGAAGAGGAAAGGCAACCACCCTGGAGGATCCCCTTACCGAAAAATGAAAGAGAACCTTATCTTTTCCATTCAGTTCTCTCTGTACACTTTACATTTCCGCAGGCTGCCTCCTAGAAAACACAAATATATATCCGAACAGCTGGCAACTCCTTTCATCAGTAGAGTACAGAATTAAAGACTGGAAACCTAAACTAGAAAATAGCACCAGGGATTACCAGCTCGCCACTAGGGCTGCCTGCTCATCTCTTAATTCGGACATTCCGTAAACTTGAGTATGCAGTCTTAAGAGGGAGGAGATAACCAAAAGAAAGGCAGGACTTAACAGCCACCGCCCTAGCAAGCCTCTGGAAGGCGGAGCATAAGGCGTAAGATGCTCGCGATCTCCCGGGCAGGTCTGAAGGCGTCCTCAGACTAAAGAACTGAGGAAGGAGAGAAAAAGACCAAAACAGACCACGGCAGAAATGAACCTTGGAGATATACCCACACTTTAAGATGGGTAGAAGTTACAGAGTTTTGGGGAAAAGATAACCGTTGTTTTCTTCCTCCTTGGCTAGAGTGTTAATAGCAACCCCTTGGCTCTTTTCGGTGTAGGTGATGTGTCTTGAACAAATAGAAAGATAAAGTGCTTGCAATACTTAGGTTCCTTTTATTTATTCACCAGTAGGACAGAGGACTGACCCTGGCCTTGATTTTAGGGAGCTCTGGTGGCATAGTGCCTAAGGCATTTGACTGCTAACCAGAAGGCTAGCGGTTCAAACCCACCAACCATTCAAACCCACCAACCACTCCTCGGAAGGAAGATTGGGCAATCTATTTCCATAGTGATACTGCCTGGAAAACCCAAGGAGGGGTCGCTATGAGTCGGATCCAACCCGAGGGCAATAAGTTTGGTTATTTTGGTTTGGTTTTCTCCAAACGCTGGACAGGGGGCGGAACTAGAGCCTTCATGCTCTCTTCAGCAAAAAGGCTACCCCCACAGAGAGGCGAGTGGGTCTCCGCGAGTGGGTCTCCAAGTGGCAGGCCACAAAAAATTCACTCCTAGATCCTCCTATCCTGTCTTCCCTCCGCAATCCAGCATAGACGCCAGAAATGAGCACTGGCAACAGGTCGGCCTGACTCCAAGGATGGCTCAGAGCCGCGAGGCCATGGCAGCCCATTGTGAACTCCACGAGTAGCCGACAGGTGGAAGCAGCATCGCCATAAGCCAAGACTTGCCGCGGGGCGGAGTTCTAAAAATAAGTCAGGTCCACTAAAGCGACCCCGAACCAAACTTATCAGGGGTTACGAATAAATGGCATTTTGGCAGAATGGACCATGAGTTGCCTTTAAGCCTGGGCTGGTCCCACCTGGACATAGAGAACCACTCCAAACCCGCGCCACAGCTGGACTGCTCCTGGCTTCCTCTAACCACAAGGAGACGAACTGCCCTGGATCATGCCTAAGGCTTCCAAGCCAACCCCAGACAGCCAACTAAGAACGCCGGCTGGCGTGCACTGTGAAGAAGACATTGCCAGCGTCGGTAGCGATCTCTAGCTTAAGCTAAAGGCAGTTTCCTGGAAGTCAAGGGTCCGCTAGGGTGCGAGAATAGCCAGGTAGCATGGTCAGAATTATACCTAGCCCCAGCCGGGAAGGGCAGATCTCACCCTCCTCCTGGCAACTCCTGCAGAATCCTGGGAGCTACGCCCGCTAAAATCCACTCCACACACTCATCCCCTGGTTGCAGCAACCCGAAGGCTACCAATTCTCGATCCTTGGAGGGATCTTTGTGTGCCTTCTCCGCTAGCTCCCCCTTCCACACCAAGGGCACCGAGCTCAGGACTTCCGGGCGGGAGGGCAGTTCGAAGGAGCTGGGCGGGCCCCATACATGTGCGAAACGCACACCCGAGAGAAGGGAGGGGGCAGGGAAGAGAGGTTGACTTTTTTCCCCCCATCCTGCTCGCTCGGGGGAGGCGGGGCTATCAATCTCACCAATCAGAAATAGGGGCGGGACCTTGCGCCTCACGTAAGCCGCAGGAATCCTCCCTCCGCCCTTCACGGAAAAAAATCCTAGCAACTTAAACTCCAGCCCGGCCTCCCGATAGGCGGAGCTCGGGAGAATGTCATCCAGTTAGTAACCAAGATGAGTAAAAGGGAGTCTCGCCTGGCCAGTAGAAAACAAGAGAAGGCGGAGCCTCTGGAGGAGCCCGAAGTGGGTGGAAGAGACGGCCCCGCCCCTCAGCTACCCTCTCGGTCGGTTGCACAAGCCTCCGCCAGAGTATAGTAAACAGGCTGGGCCAATGAGTGGAGGTAGGGGCAGCCCCCGTGCTCCACCGGTCCGGTCCCCTCTGCCTCCTCAGCCGGCCTAGCCCCGCCCGACACCCGCAGTTCGCGCCGGTGCCCGCCTCCTCGCCTGCTGAAGGCCGCCATCCCGACTGACAGTCGCGCCCCCCGCGCCCCTCCCCGCCCGCTGATGCATTTCCTTTTCCCGATTCCGAGCGTGGAGTCTGTTTTCCCAGTTTCCGACCTTCACTGCCCCTTTCAAGCCACCTCTTTGAGGGCGCGCGCACACATCCGCGCCCGGGCTCCATTCGAGGCCAAGCGGCCCGCAGCGGCACCTCGCGGGAAAGGGGAGCCTGGCAGCGGCAAAGCGGGGGGAAGGGAAGGGAACAGCCCCCTAACGCTAACGCCGCCGCCGCCGCGGGGTGGGAGGGAAACGACAGCTCCATGTTTGCAGAGGGATCAGCTGGGGCTGCAGGTCGAAGCTTCCGAGTTCTTGGAGGTTTCCCACACCCTCAGGCCGAGTTCCGCGCCGGTTCGCGGCCTGGCGGATTCCGGCACCGAATGCTGGCTGGACCGCCACGGCCCGGGAGTTCCGAGAGCTGCGACCTGCGCGCTGGCTGATGCCGAGGCGCGGGGACTCTTTCCGGTGGCCTCTCTCGCCCTCGGCCGCCCCTCCCGCAAGTCCAGTGTTGCCCCCGCCCCCAGAGTCCCTAACAACCGCCAGCCCTCGGCGCCCGCGCCTCCTCGGGCGCGCCCACTGCCCCCTCCGACAAGTTTGCGGGCAGAAACAAAACCTTGGGGCGGCTGCCGCCTTCGTACAGCGTGGTTTGCCGCGGGCCTGGCTTGCTTGCTAACTCCAGCCCTCGATCAACTCCAGGCGCCGCGGGCTCAGTGGGCCCGGCCGGCGGGACTAGGGCCGCCACCGGCTGCCGATCCTGCGCGCCACAGCCCGGGCCTGGTTCCAGTCAGTGTACGGAATCCCCCATTTTTCTTTACAATATTTGTTTAGAAAGGAGGGACATTCCAGGAGCGGGTAATCTCCTCTTGCCTACCCCTTCCCCATTCCGCCGCCGAAACCTACCGAAACCGACTGCTTGATGAAATAAACTAGGCAGCACGGCTGGCGCCCGAGCGACCCCAGGCCGGGCCGGCCCCCTCCCCACGGCTCCCGCCCGGCTTGGAAACACACACACTGGCGAGCGGGCGGCGCCAAGAGCTATCCTTCCTGGCCTGCCCTCGCCTCCCTCGGCCGCCGGACTCCGAGCCTCCCCCTAGGTCGGTCTGGGAGCCCGTGGCGCCCAAACCGCGGCGGACTGGCCAAAGCGAGCGGCCGGCAACTAGCCCCCCAAACGCCGGAGATTGGGGGGACAAAATTAAAAGCAGCTGTTTAACATACCTTCCGAGCCAGGCGAGGAGTCCTGAATGGGGGGGAACGCCCCCCACGGGCCATTGGCTCCCCGGTACTCACGTCAGTCACCCTGGGCCCTCCTTCTCTGTTCGCCCCGCCTCTTCCCCTTCTTTGCACGCCCCCTCCCTCCAAAAAACACAAATGTGTATATACATACATACATATATATATATAAACTAGCCGCGAGTGGGAGGCGCATCCATAGCATAAGTCCTTCTTTTCAATCCTCGAGTTAGAGGCCCTCGGACTTGAGGGAAGCCTTCTGGCACTTGCCGATCCGCAAGGTGGACTCGGAGGAAGAGAGAGCGGGACTACCCGGCCCCCACTTTCTTCACTCACAAACACACACACATACACACCATTTGGAGCTGGACAGAATGGAGAAAGGGCACCCTAATGCCTGGCTGGAATATCTAGCTGTGACATAACTGTGTCAGTCCCGCTCTGTTAGGCGCTTAAAAATGAGTGATGCAAGCGGGAAGCCCTGCATCCAGGACAACAGGCACTTGTCTGAGCACCTACTGTGAATGAGGCAGACACATTAATACCGCATCTGCTGCTGGGTGCATTTACAGAGGCTGAATGAGATGCATACTCCATATGGTACAAGGACTCTCAATCCAGCTGAAGAAATGATATAGGAAGAGCTAACTCAATACAGGAACGTGTACATAAACAGACATCTATAGGAGCTCAGAGAAGAGAGATTGCTTCTAGCTGAATGAAAATTAGGAAAAGCTTCATGGAGGACATGGCATTAAAGTTGGGTCTCCAAGGCAGAAACAGAGGGCCAAGTTATTTTCAGCAAAGGGCACAAAGGGGTAGGTGCAAAACATTGTTATGGACCTTCAAGTGTAGCTGGAGTAGTTAATGAAAAGTAGAGTTGTAAAGATGGGACCAAATAGAGCATAGCTTTTAATTCCTGGTTAAAATACTTGGACCTGCACAGCTGAATGTTTCTGAGGAGGTGGTCAAAGAACCACACAAAAGGCCCAGAATTCTGGTCTAAGGTGCTCAAAATCACAGCAGTTGAATGAATTCTGAGGATGGGCTGAGTGAGGAGTGAGGAGTTGGAAACTGCAAAGAGGCACATCTTGTGTGGCAGGGGTGGATGGCCAGGGTGTGTGTGTGGGGGGGGGGTTGTCAAGAGAAGGCTTCTTTTCTCTCTCTCTCCACCAGCTACCCAAATCCAGTAAGCTGCTCTCCCTTCAGCAGTGTTCATCAAAGCCCTGACTCAGATTCTTTTTCCCTGCATCATTTTGTTTTTCATAACTCCCAACCAAAAGGAGTTCTGGGGGTTGGGGTGATGGAGGCCACTTCATATGTCTGTGCTCAGTAGAACTGAGCCTGAAGATAAGGCTCAAAATGTGTGAGCAAGACAGACCTGTTGATTCAGTCAGCCCTAACTACACGCAGGCAGTGAGGAAAGGAAATTAGTGTGGATAAAGTGGGATGTGCAGGGTATGAAGGGCCTTGGAGGCCTGCAGGCAAAATAGAGAGCTGCCACTGTTTAGGAATCTGCCCTAATAGTTCAGGTGAGCTGTAATGAAGACCTGACTGGGACAGTGAAGAAGAGAGAAATAAAATGAAACATTTGTTTGAGAAAGACTCAGGGAATGGGCGACTGATTCAATGTGGGTAGTGGAAGAAAGTAGCCAGTGGCCTGCTGTGTGAAGAGCTGCGTGAAGAATTTGGGGCTAAGTAGTTGGGTAATCTGGGCTCTAAGCCTGGAATGGCAAGTCCTTTTTCCTTTTAGACCTGTTTCCACCTTGTGAAATAGGGGTGTAAATTGGAGTAGAAAGACAGCCTTGAAGGACCCTTTCCTCTCTGAATTCATGTACCTGCCCCAGGTGTGTGTGTTATGTTGGGGAGGGGGCTTCTACTAAAGGGGGCAGGTAGGAAGAAGTGCTGGTTTGAGAAGTGGTGAGTCACCCCAGGAATTTCAGCTGATGGGATCATTGAAGGAAAAGGTGGAGAGGGGGAAAGGCCAGGAGATGAAGAGTGTGTGTTTAGTGGAAGGCCCAGCCCCTGGCAGGGCCATGGAAGTCAAGCTTCATTTTCAGGCTGGGGTTTCCTTAAGTGTGAGTTCCGGAGACCCCCTGATGTCTGGAGCCCTGTCACCCTTGCTAAAGGCATAGCAGATACCAACTGTGTCTATTGTGGGATGAACCAGAGAGGTAGAGCAGGAAGAATACTAGCTTGGAAATTGATTTCCCTGCTCCCCACTTATCATCTGTGTATCAGCCTCCCTTCTTGTGTAAGAGGATGACTTAATTAATAATCCTGGCCCTGCTGTCCTCAGACTTGTTATGAGGATCAAAGATGATGATAAAATGCACCTTAATACACCTGAGTTTCTGTGCTTCAGAGGCAGCCAAAGACCCAAGCATTTGACCATGAGCCTGGGCAGCAAGTGGTGTGCTGTGGATGAAATCAGGTGTGAACCATTTGCAACTCAGTTATCATCACTCAGAAAAACAGGTTTCCCTGACACTCCTAACCCCAAGTACACCACCTTTTTAGGGTATCCCTCAACATCCCCAAACTGGCCTCAGGAGGCCCCTGGAAGGGGTCCAGTGATTGTTTCAACTCAGTACACTGATGCCTGCAGAGCCAACCCCAGCCTCTTTAAGGAAGTATTTGATTTGGTGACAGTGGCCCTCCAGGTGCACTAAGGATTGCATCTGCATACTCCTCTCCATGCCAGGGAGGAGAGAGCAGTGAATGGATCTGGGTGAGGGCCTGCTTGGAGAAGTCATGTTGGGATGCCATGTTCTGATTTCCAGGAAGCTTCTTTTGTGAGTTAGAGATTCTTAACCTTATTTTCCAGATGAGTAAACTGAGGCTCAGAGACGTAGAGTGACTTTCCCATGTCAAGCAGCCAAGACAGGTCTGTCTGGGCCCAAAGCCTGAGCTTTGTCCCCACATGCTGTCTCTGTACACACTGGTGCCTGAGATGAGATCCAGGTTGGAACCCCTGCAGAAAAAAGTCTCCCCTCTTACTCCACACTCCTTCCCTAACTCTAAGAGCAGTTTGTCCTCAGTTAAATTCTGGGTTTTTTTAAATCATTCTCTTCAAAGCAAGATTTGTCTCCCAATCAGACACATATATGCGTCCTCAACTATACACATACACTCAAAAGTGTCACACCTTCTGACATCCATAATCTCATGGGACTCCCTCTCTCTCACACACACACACCCCCATTCACAAAAAGGACTCGTTTATTTCTTTAGGGTGCTTGTGATAATCAACAGACCACTCAGAGCCTGCAACTTCATGCCCTGCTGACAGACCTCTGATAGCTATAGAAGGCGACCATAGCATGTTCGGGAATATCCAGAAGAGGGGCAATTGAAACTTTACTTTGGAATCTGAGGCTAGCTCCCCACCCCCACTCAAAGCAACCTATAGGCTGAAGGGGAAAAGCTAAAGCTATTGGTCAGAATTCCAGCTCAGCCACTTCCTAGCTGTATGGTTTTATCTTTACAGAAGTTTATCTGTAAACTAAGAATACCTACTTTGGTAGGTTGTTGTAACACTGAAGTATGCCTAGCATTTAGTTAAGAGTTCTCCAACCTTTTTCTCCTTTATCCCATCCCAGCCCCCTCTTCTCCTGGTCATTCAAATGCAAAGTCCCCTGGAGTGAAGTCCAAGTCTAAGCAGCGAGTCTAGGAGCAGGCTTAAAGGACCAAACAACCCTGCTGTGTGAAGAAACTCCACTTCTTTGGCAACCGGCTGGTTTAGGCTGTATATAATCCATATTCTGATTTCTGGGTGGCCTTGGAGGATTGGGAATTTTGAGTGGGTGTTAAGATTGCCATTCTCTGCCTTGAAGTGTCTTCCCCTCATTGAGTGTTATACTTCTGGATGGCTTCCAGTCCAAATCTGGAAAATCAGTGATCATTAACAGTCTACTCCCCCAGATTACCTGGATTTATGCTTTCAGTGTTTCCTTTAGTCAGGTTTTTTTTTTTTTTTTTTTAAAGCAGCAACTTCCTTTGTGCAAATGAAATCTTCTTGAGCAGTCTAGTGTGTAAGCGATAAAGGTGGGGCTTGCTTTGGTTGAAGTGGGGACATTCAGAGCCCTGTAGTCTCTACTTCACCTTCTACTTGTGCCTCCTCTCTCTGACAGCCTCTGCTCCAAGAAGACAACTCTCACTCACTGCCGTCTAATTGCATCCGACTCACAGCGACCCCTCCTTGGGTTTCCAAGGCCATGTCATCACAGAAGTAGATGGCCCAGTCTTCCAAGAGGAGTGGCTGGTGGGTTTGAACCACCAGCCTTCTGGTTAGCAGTCAGATGCCTTAGGCATCTAGGCTACCAGAGCTCCTCCTAGAGGGCTTGTTGTTATGTGCCATTGAGTTGGACCCGACTCATAGCGACCCCTCCTTGGGTTTCCGAGGCAGTATCACTATGGAAGTAGATTGCCCAACCTTCCTTTCGAGGAGTGGCTGGTGGATTTGAACCGTCAGCCTCCTGGTTAGCAGTCAAGTGCCTCAGTCACTATGCTACCAGAGCTCCTAGAAGACTAATTAATCTGTATTTCCAAATCTTGTTCATTATCCCAGCAATTTCCTACCTCTCAACATCGTGTGACAACCTAGCCTGACCTTGCCCTCAGGTTACCTCTGCCTATTGATCAGCACCCTTTAGGGGCTTTTCTTCCTCATGTCCTAAATGTTGGTGGTCCCAAGGATCTTTCCTCTCTTCTTGCCCTCCTCACTCTTAGCTGATTCCATCCACTTCCAATGCTCATTGCTTCTACCTAGACTAAGTCTCCAATTGGCATTTCCAGTCCACTATCTGTCCTAAACATCAGACTTCAACTAGCTCCTGGGCACAGGAGTCATTAAAGGTAAAGGAAGTAGAACAGAGACCCCACTAGATGAAATGGCTGACCTCTGCTCAGCTGCACATCTGCTCATTCCTGAGGCTTTCAAATTATATTGTGGCTTAAAGTGGCCAGGTTCCACTGCAAGGGAGGAGGAGGAGAAGAAAGTGAGCCTGGAGTGGGGGAGGGAGTGATGTGCCCCTCCCCTTCTAACTCTCTAAATTTGTCTTGCTTTCCTATTAACATGGAAGCTTTGGTGGCATAGTGCCTAAGGGGTTTGATTGCTAAACAGAAGGCTGGCGGTTCAAGCCTATCAGCCACTCCTTGGAAAGAAGATTGGGCAAACTACTTCCATAGAGTTATCACCTCAGAAACCCAACTGACTTGACGGCAGTGAGTCTGGTTTTTGGTTTTCTTACTAGCATAGTATCATTGTCTTAACATGAATGTTACCACCCTAAATTGTTGAAAAGGCACACTGCCTCAGTCCTCATCCAACATTCTCAGTTAGAATTCTGGAATAATTACCTTGGCCTCAGCCAGAAAATAATGGGTGTTTTAAGACTGTATGTCAGATTTAGTTTAGACAGGAGAAAGGATTGTATAATAGCTATGGTAAAGGGGTGAAGAAAGATCAAGTACTACAACAGGTTTTAGAGAATGCTAGAATTTCTACTTGTGGCGAAGACCCCAGTCTTTCTGTGGTCAGTCAAGTGCAGTGTACCTCAGAACACTTGATATTCACTCACTAACTGATGGTAACTATGGGGCACATACCTCCCAAGAGAAAATCTGGTTTCCCTGTCCTCAGGAGGTTCCATTGTGGAAGTTTCAGCTCTTGCCCTAGGTAAGCTAACCATGGTCTGTGGGCAGTGACTTGATCAAGAGACAAATCTGAGCCGAGATCTGGACTGAGAGCTCTGGTCAATTCATTCCTTGGCTCTGAGTCACCTTTTCTGCCCCATATGGAGCACCAAGGAAGCCATAAAGGTTGAAGGCTTATGATTTAGTCTTGAGGAAGGCAGGGATACTCACTTTCCATCTAAGTTGGGGACCTAATGGGAAGCGAATTGAGAGAATACAGGGAGTGGCAGCAGCTTGAAAGAGAAGACTTTGAAGGGTTTTCTACCTGGTTGATATCTCCTGGCCCACCTCCCTCCGGGTCTGATTTATGAGATGGGTGTGTTTGTGTTTCTGGTTGGAAGCCTTTGAGGGCAAAACCCACATATCCCTCATGTCAAGATGCTATAATAGTCCAGCAGTTCTCCTAGAAACAGTTTTACTTTGTATACTGTCACATGGAGGCTGACAATGGTGGATACGCTACGCTGAGGCTGCAAGCCGACAGGGCTGGGCAAAATGAAGTGAGCAACAGGCACATGAGAGGAAAGTGGGATTATCTCTGTAATTGAAGAATTATATACCCTGGGAATGCTAGAGGGAATAAAAAAAACAGCAATCAAATCAGAAGCACATACCTGCTTTTAGCTCCCAATGCTCTTTCCCCCTTGAACTCTTTAAGTGAACTACAAAATTTGGCATTTGACTGTGGCATCTCTTATTTTGTCCACTAAGTCACTCAGTGAGAATCTTTACTCCCCAGATTTTGGGCTCCTTCTCTGCTTTCCTTTTCCTTTACCTCCTCTAGTATACCCAGAATAGATAGGCTAATGTGTTGTTGTTGTTGTTATGTGCCGTCAAGTCAGACCCGACTCATAGCGACCCCTTCTTGGGTTTCCGAGGCAGTATCACTACGGAAGTAGATTGCCCCATCTTCCTTCCAAGGAGTGGCTGGTGGGTTTGAACCGCCGGCCTTCTGGTTAGCAGTCAAGTGCCTTAGACACTATGCTACCAGAGCTCCCAGATAGGCTAATACTGAGTATCAATTACTTCCCAAAGGTAAAAGATATAGAAAACTATGGCTGTAGGGGAAAAACTATTTTCCCCTTTCTTTCAGAGTTTGACTGAAAATTCAGGAGACATCACTTAAAGTCCGGAACATGAACTCAGCAGTTCCCAAACCTGGCTCATCCTCAATCCTTCAACCACCTAGTGGGCAGGAACCAGGAATCTGCATTTTAATGAAGCTCTGCAAGTGATAACTTCCTCAGTAATCCTCAAATACATAAGGAACCCCTGCATAATTTCTGAGTTGGGTTATAGCCTCTTCAATTAAGTGCATTATTAAACTCATTTCCTACATAGTCCTCTGAACCCCTAACCTCTGATTTCCCAGATTTCAGAGACTCTGTTCACTTCTTATGCTTGCCCCCAAAAGAATGGAGGTTTCTCTGGGGCAAGGTCTGGCTTAATATTTTGCTTTATTCTTCAGCTCCTGATTAAAGTAAGAAACTCATGAAAAATTTCAGAGATGAAAAAATTAAGGAGATGAATCCTTACAGACTCAGAGTTGGTAGAGTCAAGCAGTTTAGAGTTAATTCCGACTCACAGTGACCCCCTTTGGGTTTCTGAGGTGGTAAATCTTTACAGAAGTAGACTGCTCAGTCTTCCTTCCATGGAGTGGCTGGTGGGTTTGAACCACCAGCCTTCTGTTTCACAGTCAAATGCCTTAGGCACTACACCACCAGAGCTCTTTGAAATAGAGTAAGCACTTGGTAATTTTAGCTCCTATCATTATTTTCAGAACACTCCAATATTTGCACATTCTCCAGGCTAGAATTGCCCCATTAAGCAGGCTGTCACTGGCCAAAATGGGCAAGAGTAGTTATGTGGTGTGGGGAATAGTCTACAGGGATAACCTTCTGGTTCCATTCTCTCTCAGAGAGCTGTGAATGACTCAAGGTTTTCCCACAGCACCAAATACCCATTATGTATGGAGTTTCCAAGGAAGTATGACCCTTTTGGTACTGGAGACCTCAGGCCTCTACACCAGGAGGTCCTACGTGGAAGAACCAACCACCAACTATAATTTACCCTTCTAATCCACTACATGCACCATGGGCTCAAGATCAACTAGCCAACCTATATGGCTGGAATCTAAGAACTGTTTATACTCTGAAGGAAGCTAAAAAAAAAAAAAAAAAATGTACTCTGGCCTCCAAAGACAAAGCACTGTCCTGATCTTTGAGAGACAGGCAACACAGTGGAAAGACCAAAGACACTGTGAGCAGACCAATTTGCCTCTTAGTTCTAGAACAACTATATAGAAATGGAAGAAGGGTAGATAGGAGGAGAGAAGAGAACATCTTCTTGGATTGTTGTGAGGTTTCAAAGGGGTAATGGGAAAGAAAGTTCTGAACACAGAGCTTGGCACCCAGCAAACACTCAGCTAGCACTGGTTCCCTTTGTTCTCCCAGAGCCAAGGTCAGGACCTACTGGCAAGGTGGGTAGCCCTGAAAACTGAAAACCTATGATACTGCTTGGGCCCCTCCTCCCCATCCCCCCCCCCCTTGACCACCTCCAGGATCCCCTCTTGACCTTCCCAGCCCCAGTCTGCTAAATTGATGAAGCTAAAAGGGTTTGATCATGTCGGTATATTTATATGTAAATACAAAACTGTATCACTGTAAGATATTGAATATGAACATTTACAATTATTTCTGAATCTGACTCAGTCCATTGATGTTAAATACAAAAGGAAAAGATTGTAAAAATAAGAATATACACATTCAAAGAGCTTATTACAGTATAAAATTATTGAGGTCTGATCAGCTGCCAACCTCATCTTCTGTGATGGGGGAAGAAGGTTTAGGGGTTCCTGGCATTTTCTTGGGAATGTGGAATGCTAGGGATTCTTGATTCCATTCTGGGCACATCAGGCTGGGTGGGTTGGAAGCAAGCAGATGGGCTGGGTGGGTTGGAAGCAAGCAGGTAGGTTGGGTGGGTAGCAAGCAAACAGTGATTACAGAGGACTGCCTCACCCAGCCAGGGGTTAAGCTCTTCATTGGCACAGAACCCACTCAGCTCAAACTCAAGGGTCTGACAGGCTAGTAGGCAAGGAGAGATGGGGCAAATTGCATAAGGAAAGAAACTCTCCAGCAAAAGAAAAAGGGGCCGCAGCTCAGATTCTCATAGTAGTTTTCTCTTTCAGGCCTAGGCTCCCCCATTTTCCTTCTAAGACTTCGTACCGATTGCTTTTGGCTCTGGCTGCTCAGTAAGTTCAGCTTTACCTCCAGACCCCCAAATCTGAGGGGCAGTAAGAAGGAAGAGAGGGTCTGGAATCACAGTGGAGGTCTGTTCCCTAAACTGGCAAAGTAAACAGAGAAAAATAATTAGATAAGGGCAATCCATGCTGAATTATGCCAGTGTCACCACATACCAGTATTCTTGGCTTCAACAGGCAGCATCCTAAAGGGAGATTAAAACCAATTGCCACTGAGTCGATTCTGACTCATGGCAATCCCATGGGTATCAGAGTATGGCTGCACTCCATAGAGTTCTCAATGGCTGGTTTTTCAGAAGTAGATCGCTAGGCCTTTCTTCCAAGGTACCTCTGGGTGAACTCGAACCTCCAACCTTTTGGTTAGTTGAGCACTTTAACCATTTGTACCACCTAGGGACTCCAGAGGGAGATGTTTTTACTCAAGGATAAGGGCCTGTAGCAGAAGCATGAAGAGGGGATGCATGTGTGTCCTCTTCTACCACTCTGCAGTCTGACAACAGGAGACATGATCCCCAACCCCAGCTCCTCTAGAATAAACAGTAGGGTCCAAGAAACAAGCACGCCTGAACTGCAACACGAAGCCCCATGAACTTCTACAAAGGAGTATCTGTGTGTATATGTATTTATAGAATACGACCATATTATCACATACAATATATATTATATACACACGTACATATGGACCCATACACGTAAGTGCACATACATACACACAACGCACACATACAGAGTGACAGAAAAGACTGGAATACACACGCTAGGTATAAACGTGCTTGGCACTCAGGATGTTCTCTAGAATATGTAACTGGTCAAGCTTTCTTGGGAAGAAGGATGCTGCTCACTAAATCTCCCCATCAAATCCTAGCAAAGGGAAGGAATGAGAGAGAGAAGACCTAAAGAAGGAGAATGGCATTGGGAAGGTGGGGAGGGAGGTTCCTTCCCCACTTACCTCAAGCCCCCTGGCAAAAATCGATAGCCACAATTTGGTTTTAATAAGGCACAGTTCAATAGCAGGTGCTAGGAATTAAGAACACATTGCTGCGGGCCCTTTATAGTGGCATTTTTACCACATCTATCTAGCCAAAGGGAGAGGTTGCCTTGCGTGCACACGTGCGCCGGGAGACACAAGAAAGAGGTTGGTCCATGGCTTCAGCATAACTGATGGCAACCTATAGGCTCAGCGGTGTCCAGGGTAGTTTAAGGAAGGTTGGCCAGTAGGCAGGAGGCTTGTGAGACAGTTACTGACCCTCCACGGCCAGCAGGTTGTGGCTGGAGGGCACCATGCCCTCCCTCTCTGCGAACTCCAGGATAGCCTTGTAGCAAAAATAGTACTGTTCAGGGGTCTGGATGCTGAAGGCCCTCTGGGTCCTCATTCGGGACACTGTCTGAAACACATTAAGGGTGCCAAGCTCCTCCAGCTGTGCCAGGCAGATGTCCAGTGAGCAGAAGGTACCTGAAGGAAGGAAGGAAGTAGTCACACCTAGTTTACTTCTCCCCTCCCCCAACTACTAAATAACCCAGTAGGACTGGATGAATGAATTCAAAGGCAAGGTGTCTCATGGCAGGAGGCCAGCTTGCCTTAGGCCTGAGGAGCAGGAGGTGGTCACAGGGAGTGTTACAGGACCCTATAACTGAGAACTGAGAAGGCCTCGTCTCTCAGGACATATATGGGGACACTGGTAGAGTAATTGGGAAGGTGACATAGAGGAACTTCCTGCTGGAATCCCAGAAAGATAGACAAACAGCACTCCTACACCTGGACTCTTAATTGCCAGAGATTTTACAACTTACCCTAACACAAATCTATCCTTCCTTACTCCCAAGGGATCTCTGAACTGAGGACAGCAGTCTCTGTAGTGCATATCATCTTAAGGTAAAGGCTACTGACTGACTCCAGAACAGAGAGCACAGCACAGGACGAAGATCCCTCTGTGGGAAGAAGGGAGGATAGAAAGCCCATCTGAGCTCCATGGGAAACTCACAGTGACAGGTGATCATGCTGCTGGGATGTACAAAGAATAAACCCTTAGAGGGCATGGCTTATGAAGTGTTATATTCTGGCCAGCACCTAGCAATAGCAACAGGGATACCAAAAGGACATTAAAGAGGGACTTTTCACAGCAATTCACTACGCATGGATCAAATAAGTACTTTCTCCCAAAGTAGCAACTTTCACAGATGTGGTCTAAGAGCTTTGTTATTCATCACCCACTTCTACTGCCTCTGGATGCACCAAGAGCTGCATCAGGTGCATTACCTGTCCTGCCAATGCCTGCACTGCAGTGGACCACAATGGGTGGCTCAGGGGATTGCCCTTTGGAGCGTGCCCCCATGCTGCTGACAGCCAGCCTCTGCTGATTCCTGACCACTCTCAAGAAGTCAATGAGGGAAGCTGCTGAGGAAGGGACGCCATAATCTGGCCAGCTCAGGAACTGGAAGTGGGTCACCTGGCGTTTCTGGCGCTCCTTGAAGAAAGAAAAGAAACAAAAGTTAATGAGCTCATTTTTTGCCTGCCTCTGACTGTCTTTTCCAGATTCTCAACTGCCTGGAACTCCCAACACACCAAGGCTCCTCCTACCAATCAGTACCACTCTAAACTTTTTCCCACAATTGCTTCCCTACTTCAAACCCTAAAGTGCCCTGACCCAAAGGAAAGATTAAATGTCTGGAGAAGGAGAATTACTATACCATAGGATCCAGATTTCTTATGTTATAAGCTTTACTCCTAAGTAATGTCACTGTGATGTTAAGCCAACATAGCTAATTGGCTCTGAGTTGTATATCCTCATCCTCTTCCCAGAAAAATGGAAGCAATTTATCATAATCTCCCTGGAATCTTGTCTATTCCCTATGGAGATTTTGACAGTACAAATTTCTCCCCCAGCTTCAAAAATGCAAGAAAATAGAAACCTGGATTTACCTCTGTGTTGTGAATCTCTAGGATGGTTTTCTTATAATGGTTCATGTTCTCCACACCTAGATTAGTCACTGTGAGGAAGCCAAATCGGATCCGAGAGTCTTTTTCTAGTGGCCAGTACTGACCACATTTCCTCCTTCCGCCCTCCTCAAAGCTGCAAACACAGAGAGTAAGATAAGCCTTCCATCTTTCCCCTCCACAGCAGTAATTACTCTATGACCTGCTATAACCCTAGGCAGTAATGTCATCTCTTGAAATGCTTCTGTCTGACTTTACACCCTTGCTTCTTGTCAGAAAAAGAAGAAAACCTCTTCTTTCTAAGTGGATGAAACAATAGCTACAGTTTCTGTGTGTACTCATTTAGCAGACATTTATTGAGTGCTTACTATGTCATGTGGTCCCTTTCCTGATCTCTCATGGTATTCCTTACATATCTGGGATAAATACTGGGTAGATAAAGAAAGGCAGTAGAGAAAATGTGGTGGGTCAGAGAGAAGTCTCTGGCCTATACCTCAGCCACTGTCTATTTTCTTCCCTGATAAAGGTCCCTGGCTGACAGAGAAGGCGAAAGGCATGGCTCCTGGGATGCCAGGGGGAGGTTTTTGTAAAGGCCTAAAGTCCACCTCACCACTCTTCAGTGGCTCCAAATACAGGCATACCTCAGAGATATTGTGGGTTGGCTCTAGACCATCATAATAAAGCAAATATCACAATAAAGTGAGTCACATGGATTTTTTGGTTTCCCAGTGCATATGAAAATTATGTTTATACTATACTATAGTTTATTAGGGAGCTCTGGTAGCATAGTGGCTAAGACACTTGCCTGCTAACCAGACGGCTGGCAGTTCAAACCCACCAGACACTCCTCGGAAGGAAGGTTGGGCAATCCTACTTCCGTAGTGATACTGCCTCGGAAACCCAAGGAGGGGTCGCTATGAGTCGGGGCCGACTCGACAGCACATAACAACAACAACAACAATAGTTTATTAATTGTGCAATAGTATTATGAAAAAGTTTGAAATATTCTGAGAATTACAAAACTGTAACACAAAGTGAGCACATGCTGTTGAAAAAATGGCAATGACAAAAAAATGAAACAAGACCCATTCCTCACCCCATACACAAAAACAAACTCAAGCTGGATCACAGACTTATATGTAAAACCCAAAACTGTAAAATTCACCAAAGATAAAATAGCGGCAAATCTGGGAGCCCTAATTTGTGGCATAAATAGACTATCAAGCATAACCCAGAATGTATGGGGAGGGGGCACCAGGTTAGCTGGTCCGATAGAGCCTGGTGGAACTGCTGAGACTATGGCCTCTAGCTGCCCTTCAGGTCTGGAATTGAACCCACACCTGTGGTTTCCAGCCAAAAAAAAAAGACAGGCATATGAGTTGAACATTTACCTCAAGTAGATACACTCCTTGGAGAGAACAATCATGGGAGAAAGAAGGGCTGCTTATGCATAAGGAGAATGCTCAGGGGCAGGAGTGCATGGAGGGATGGACAATGGGGAGGAAGTGGGAGGGGAGCTGGTGCATTGTGGTAAACTGTGATCAATGTCATGAGACAAAGTGTATATGAACTGCTGTATGGAAAGTGAATTTGCTTTGTAAATCTTCACCCAAATCACAATTAAAAAAAAAAAAGGAATATGAAAAAAAAAAAAAGAAAGAATGTGTAGGAGGTAGAAGAGGAGCTAGATGACTGGGACCTTTTAAAGATTAAATTCTTATCCGCATCAAAAGACTTCATCAAGAGAGTAAAAAGAGAACCTACAGATTGGGAGAAAATATTTGCCTATGACATATCTGACAAAGGACATCTCTAAAATCCATAGAAAACTTCAACACTTCAACACCAAAAAGACAAATAATCCAACTCACAAATGGACAAAAGACTTGAACAGACACTTCACCAAAAAAGATATACAGGCAGCCAACAAACACATGAGAGATTGCTTGCAATCATTAATCATCAGAGAGATGCAAATCAAAACAACGATGAGGTATCATCTCACCCCAGCAATAATAGCAAAGTTCAACAGGTCAGAAAATAACAAATGCTGGCAAGGTTGCGGAGAGATTGGAACTCTTGTGCACTGCTGGTGGGATTGTAAAATGGTACAACCATTGTGGCAAATGGTATGGCGTTTTCTTAAAAGATTGAAAATAGAAATACCATTTGATCCAGCAATTCCATTACTAGGAATATATCCTAAAGAAGTGAGAGGCAGGACACAAACAGACATATGTACACCTATGTTCATCATAGCACAATTCACTATAGCAAAGAGATGGAAGCAACAAATGTCCATCAGCGGATGAGTGGATAACCAAATTATGGTACATGCACAAAATGCAATACTATGCTACATTAAAGAACAATGAGGAATACGCAAATCATCTTACAATGTGGATGAACTTGGAGGACATTATGCCAAGTGAAATAAGTCAATCACAGAAAGACAAGTACTTTATGAGCCCATTACTGTAAAAAGAACACAAAGAAGGGTTTGCTTGGTGCAGTGTAGTAAATAGCTTAGTATGGCTTTTCTACCCATAAGTCTTTGTAAACTCCAAGGTGGGATTTGCTATGAGCAACTGAGGAGCTCCTGATTGTAAATATTATCCACCTGGGTTATTTCTGTTGGGCGTGGCACAACACAATGTTATGGGAGGCTCACTCTCAGGTGCTTAGAATTGTTGTTGTGATTGGTTGGTTTGGCCATTCTGCCAAGCTCAAAAGGAGGCCTCCTAGAGGCAGAACTCTCTCTGACTGCTGGTTGAGAAAAATGTGCTGCTGAAAGAGACATGTGCTGCTGGGAAAGAGACGCAAGAGAAAGGCATTGCTGAGTAAGACACCGAGGGACATGCACTGCTGGGGGAGAGACTGTGAGAGACTTGGCTGAGAGACAGTGGCTGGGAGAGAGACTGAGTGTTCTTCCCGAACTTGAATTGTAGCCTGGTGCTCCCTAATAAACTCCATAATCTGTGAGTTCTGTGTGGCCGCTGCAGCAAATGATCGAACCCAGGAGAGAGGTGGTGGTGCTTTGGGAGGAACAGTTGGTGAAAGGGCTGGAGGGAGGCAGCATGTCAGGCCTTGCAGTAACAGGCCTTGGGCTATTGATGGTGATTCTGCCTTCCTCTTGTGGGGTTCTAGGAGGTCAGAATATGTGGCCTCCTTGCATTTTGCACTTGGGAAAGAGAATTCACTTCGTAGGTTACCGGGATGGGAAAGGAAGGGGAGGGATTGATTTTGGGCTGGTTGGGTCCCACACGCTGATGTGGGTAAGGGGAGGAATATATGGAAAGGGTCTGTGACCACCATGATAACACTGGGAAATGGGAGGACACCGAATTGTACACGTAAGAGAGATGACAGATGTTAATACCAACCAATGTGTCCACAATACTGCATTACCATTAACACCAAACACCAGGCTATAGATAAGCACATAAACACCTGAGAGGATCAGATGGGCGTCAGTGAACAGGAGTATACTTTAGACCAAGGATAGATTCAGCTGAGGCTAGTCTTGCACAGACACCAGTGATACAAAACACCTGCAATCGTTAAGGAAACAACAGAAGACACACAGAGTAATCCCTCACAGACACTATGGGAGTGAGATCCAATAGATCTACTGTCTCAGGACCATAGTACAGGGGGACACCAGACTCAATTGGCACAACAAAATACATAAAAGCCTTGTTCTGCATCTCACATTGGTGAATAGCAACTGGAGTCTTAAAAGCTTTCAAATGGCCATCTAAGATGCAGCTAATGGTCTCCTAGTGTCGGAAGCTAAGAAGAATGCAAAAAAAAAAAAAAAAACCAAGGGCATTTGGAAGCAGTCAGCCAAAGGACATGATGGCCCTCAAGACCAGAAGAACTAGATGGTGCCCAGTTACCAATGCCAACCACTCAGTAAAGGATCAAATCTGGAGATCCTGGATAAAGTGGGAGGAAAAACGTGGAACAAAAGCCAAAAACTCAATAATGACCAAAATTACTGGTCTGATGAAGTCTGATGAGATCCCCAATACTATGGCCCTGGAATACATTCTGTGCCTGGGGTAGGTCTCACCCCCAGGGGCTGGCTCTCACCCTAAGAATTAACAAGATATACATGCAGACCATTCAACCCAGGATGACCCACATACTCTATGGTAATATATCCCTTAGAGCAATAGACCACGGGGCACCAAAGAACCAACATTCAAATTGAGGAAATGCAGGATAAACAGGATCACATGAATATGAGGGGCATGGGGGGGCGGTTACTGAGTAGGGAGGGGAGGAGACTGGGTTGGGGTTGGAAATGGTGAATGGGGAGTGAAACTAAATGTACACTTAACGTTGAATGTAAAACAAGCTCTTAAAATTAAAAAAAAAAAAAAAAAGAAAAAGTGGCACTGACAGACTTGCTTGGCACAGGGTTGCCACAAACCTTCAATTTATTAAAAAACACAGTATCTGCAAAGTGCTATAAAGCAAAATGAAATAAAACGAGGTATGCCTGTACTCCAAGGTGGTACTTTCTCCCACTATCTCCTTTCCAAATTAAAGGTGGCTGCAATAATGCAGAAGGGAGAAGGAAATTGAGCAAACATTATCATTAATTTTTTTTCCTCCTCATCTGAAACAGAGTATAATTATAATAATGATGACACTAATAAAATAGGTAATTCCTGAAGTTTTGGTGGAGATACAGATCAAAATTTTTTTAAATATTCCTTTTATCAATAGTGTCCTTCCTGATCTATTACATTTCATTTTTCTATTTGAAGTTCTGCTGCAAGCAGAAATATGAATGAAGAAAATAATGGCCAAGAGCAGTAAGCAGGAGAACAAAGGGGGAATTGGTAACCCAGAAGCCAGGAAAACAGCTGCCCTCTGGAAAGAGGGGCCAGATTAAAGGTGAATTGCTCCTAGTTTTCCAGTACTTCCTTCAGTGGATAAGATCAGGACCTCCGAATAGGTTTAAGTGGCACAGAGGTCTCCAGAGCCATAGATTTAAGCTTTGGCAACTTAGATCTATCAATCTCCACCTCGTGTTAACTTTGGGTCAGCTAAAAAAGGTTAAGACATCTCAAATTCTTTGCCATGGTTTTTCTAATCCTCATTGTTTCTTAGAAGATTAAAGCTAAACTCCCTTCTTGAATCACCCATGCTTGGGGACAGGTTAAGGGTGGGGAGCAGTGGAAAGAAAAAGAGATTAACTCACCGGGTGGTCATAACAATCACTAGGACTTTCTGCTCCCATACCATTAGCCAGAAATCACGATAGGTATTCTCCAAAGGGCCTGGAATGAAAGGAGAAGACAAGGAATATGACCCTGGGAAGCATTCTTTCCTTCTTAGGATCCCCTTTGTTCTCCCTACTACTAACTCCAAAGTACAGATGTTAGTTCCCTGAATTTCTCTCTACAGTCCCGTTGTTCAGTGTGATTCTTAGAGCAATAGCATTAGCATCATATGGGAATGTTAGAAATGTAGAACCTGCTTTTTAACAAGGTCCTCATGTGAGTTGTAATTATAGTTGAAGAAGCACTGATATATACCCTCTCAGAGCCTTATCATCGGGGCTTCAGCTATCAGACCCAGGCTGAAAATATACATGTCTTTGTTTTCATCTCACCTAAGCTTCAGCCTCATAATCACCAGCTGCCTATTAAACCATTCCCCTTCCATACTCCATCATCTCCTCAGATCTGACATGTCTGCAATTCAGCCTCCTCCTTCAGAATTAGCTTCATCTTTCAACTTGCATCTCTGTCAGCAAGTGTCAGAGAGTTACTGCCTTTGAAATGTTTTTGATTATCATCTTTTTGTCCCCTCCTCAATTTCACTGCCACTTCTGAGTTTATAACCACATCGCCTTTTTGTCTGAGTTATTGTAACACATCTTAGAGTTTTCTTTTTTTTAAAAAAAAAAACACCATCTTAGTTTACTATTTTGAAGGTCTTTTTCTCTTCCAGTCTATTCTGGATATCTCAACCACTTTAATCTTTAAAAATCAAAACAACAAAACAACACTTCATCAGAATATAGATATACCACACTTACTTTTGCCTGTATTCCTTTGCTCAAGCTGCTTCCCTCACTTCCAAGGCTGTTCATTTTCTACCCATTTTCAAGCATTCCCTCCCTCTTCCTTGAAGCTTTCTCTGACCATCACACTTCTGTTGCTCCCTCACCTCTGAGCTTTGATGGCACAGCTGGATCCAAACAGCTTAACCATTACTTTATATAGTCTATTATCAGTCATTTTATGGGAATTAAGCATGTCTCAGCAAGAGTCCTGAGACAAGAGCTGTACTGCTGAATTCTCCTTTTATGGCTCAGAGCCTGCACAGGGCTGGGCACTCAGTAGGAATTTTGAAGATACCTGCAGGCCACCAACTTCCTTTCAATCAAAAAAAAAAAAAATCCCTTGCCATCAAGTTGACTCTAACTCATGGTGACCCCATGTGCTACAGAGCAAAACTGCTCCACAGTCTTTTTGTAGCTATAATCTTTAATCATTAATGGAAGCCAGTGCCACCACTTTGGTGGTGCTGCTGGATGGGTTCAAACCTCCAACCTATAGGTTAGAAGTTAAGCACAAACTGTGCTGCCCAGAGACTTTTCCTTTCAACTGAGAGAGTAACAATTCAGCAAAATTCCAATGTTGGGTCTCCTTCGCTTTCAAGGAAGTAGGGCAGTGCCAAGGGTTGATTTTGCTTGGCAATGAGCTGGGCTTCACCCTACTCGTTCCCCTACCATTTTTGCTAAGGTCCTTCAGTAAGTACTAATATTTTATGATACTGGAACTCTCCCTTTGTAAAAGTATGTGAGGTCTTGGAATTAAGCTAAATGTTCAACAAGAGAGGATTAGATTAGTTAAATTATGCCATTTCCATAATTTAAGCAGTTCATAAAGGAGATGTTGTAAGATCTATATTTTCTACTATGGAAAGGTATTCACAATATACCTTACATGAAAACCGTAATACACAGAAGATCCCATTTTGTTAAGTATTTTGTATGTATATGTAATATACATATGTATGCATACAAAAGGGTCTAGAGGAAATGCTACAAAATATTATATATTTCTTGGTCCTAGAGTATGGCAATTTTAACCTTCATTTTCTAAATTTTCTACAATGAACATGCATTACCTTTGAATGCATGTTAAAAAGATAATAAGAACACCTTTTTCTCATCTCTGACTCCCAACCTAATCCTTATCGCACTATCCTGCACCACAGCAGCTCTCATATACTTTATTTTCCACATTTAAAACACTGGCAGGATTGGGTGTTGCTGAGCAATCAGAACACTTGACAATTCAGATACTACTCAGTCTCAGGCTAGGCAAAAAGGGACCATAACTCCCTGAAAGGCACAAGAGAGTGATTTAGAAGGGAAAGTTGCACTTTCCAGATTAAGTCCTTTAAATAGATGTTTTTGAAGAAACAAAGCCAAAGGTTTATGCTGACATAGGTGAAACAATCCACTGACTTGGCTTGCAAGGACTTCCGAGCCAAACAGATATGGGTTCAAATTCTAGCTCTGTCACTCACTAATTGTACGATCCAAAGTCACTTAACCTCCTCAGGCTTCAGTTTGCTCATCTACAAAACAGACTAATAAAATCTTCTTGCAGAGTTTCTGTAATCATTAGATATTGTTAGTAGAAATATTATTGTGAGTAAGAATCAGAATCCTGACTACAGCTGAGGAGATTAGCCCAGCAAATCAATCCAGCTTTCTGCATGTCACAGACTACCCACGCATTCTCCAGCTTCAACTGGAGCTGTATTTACACTTCACTTTCTTGTCCTGATAGAGTTCTGAGTCCAAAAGTAATCAGTGCTTGTTTGAAGAACTCCTCTAATACTCCCGGAAAAGTTTCTTCTGGACAGGGCCATCAGAGCCAGCCTAAAAGATTCAATCCCTATATAATTAGCAACTTCTAAACCAGGAGAAAGCAGCATTTTGAAGCAACCTGTGGCCTCCAAAAGCCCATCCATGCTAAAGCTCCTCAATGAAACCCCTAACCTTAGGCAGATCACTTCATATCCTGTATCTGTCAAAGATCTCTCCTGATAGTTCTCATTTCTTCTTAGAGTCTCTAAATGACTCCTTTTGGAGGGAATAGTCCCCTTCCAGGGGTAAAAATAAACCTGTGGCTATCAGGCCAATTAACAAGGTACCAGGAATCCAAAGGATCCTTTCCCTTTTCTTTTTCTTCCAAATTTTATTTTGAAAAATTTAAAACCTACAGAAAAGTTGAAAGAATATTACGATGTACCCATACATAGTTTAGCTAGAAACCTATCATTTTACAATGTTTACTTCTCTCTATACACACACATACATATGTATTTTTTTCTTTTAACAAAATCACTTAATAGTAAGTTGCACATGACATTTAGCTTAAATATATATTAGGAGATCAAGGACATTCTCTTATATAATAATATCAATATCACACCTAAGCAATTAAACTTTGATGCAATATTATCTAATACACAGTCTCCAATTATCCCCAAAAGTTTGTCCTGGGTTTTTTTTTTCTCCCAGCTGAGGATACAATCACAATTATACACTGAATTTGGCTGTCCAGTCTCTTTAGTTGTCTTCAACCTATAATAACTTACTACTGTCAAGTCTAGTCCAACTCATAGCAACCCCTTTTTGCGTTTCCTAGGCTGTATCTCTATGGAAGTAGATTGCCCAGTCTTCCTTCCGAGGAGTGGCTGGTGAGTTTGAACCATCAGCCTTCTGGTTAGCAGTCAAATGCCTTGTTGTTGTTGTTATGTGCCGTTGAGTCAGACCCGACTCATAGCGACCCCTCCTTGGGTTTCTGAGGCAGTATCACTATGGAAGTAGATTGCCCCATCTTCCTTCCGAGGAGTGGCTGGTGGGTTTGAACTGCCAGCCTTCTGGTTAGCAGTCAAGCGCCTTAGGCATTACGCTATGAGAGCTCCCTCAAATGTCTTAGGCACTACATATAATGTCCATTTGTCCCATTATTGGTGATATTAAGTTTGATCACTTGATTAAGGAGGTATATGCCAGAGCTCCTACTGGCTGTGTTCTACTATGGTCAAAGGGCCTTATGCCTAAATAGTAGGCCCATTTTGTCCTCCTGTGCTGAATTCTTCCCACTCTCTTTGGGGTAACCTTGTAATTCTCCTTGAGATGGGCAGAGGCCAAGTCAGGAGGGGCACTGAGGTCCACAGGAGAATTTATAGACACTCCATCTAAAATCCTCCTGGTTTACTGTATCAGTGTCAGAGCTAGCATAGGTTATCCACACCAGAACATTGCTAGCATGCTCTGTGATAGTAAAGGGACCAGCAACACCCATTCATACATTAGACTCAAAAGGAATTACTGGAGACGAAAGGGGAGAGTGTAGAGAAGAAGGTAACTTCCAGATTTACCTGGGAAGTGCCTGCCAGACCTGGCCTCCTACGCTAAACATGAAGAGCATAACTCACTGGTAAGTTACTAAACTCCACTCCATTGCACTGACAATACTAAGACACAGTCCAAAATCTTGCAGGCAATAGTAGTGTTGCGTGTCTAAATCTCCAGTTTATCTCTATGCAATGAATTTCCAAGCAGATCTGGTACAGAAACCCTACACTCTCATCCGTCTTCCTTAGTTAACACCCAATGTAGTAGTCACAAGATCACCTCAAGTTACCTTTAAAAATTCTGCCATCATCTGGTACAAGGAATCCCAAGTAGATGGCACAAAACCAACTTGTGAGCAGTGAACCAGCTTACCTTGTGTACCAATATAAGCATTCTTCTGCTTGTAGCCGTCCATGAAACTGGCATTGATGTAATCTGTCTAATGATAAAAAGGAGACATCATTGCAGCTATGTGGACTATACCATTTGGATAAGAAAATGATCTACTAGGTAAATAGAACTCAAAGTGTATATAGTCTCTTCTTGTCACGTAGAAAATTACTGAAAAGAACAATTCAAAACCTCACTTCAGCAAATGGTGCTGGGACAACTGGATATCCACATGCAGAATACAGCCTGATCCCTTCTTCACACCATACAAAACAATTAATTCAAAATAGATCATAGACATAAATGTAAGAGCTAAAGCTATAAAACTCTTAGAAGAAAATACAGAAATAAATCTTTGTGACCTTGGTTTAGGCAAAGCCTTCTCAGACATGACAGCAAAGGCACACGTGACAAAAGAAAAAATAGATAAACTGGACTTCATTAAAATGAAAAGCTTCTGTATTTCAAAGGACACCATCAAGAAAGTGAAGAAACACGAATTGGTGTATGTTTTGCTGTGCATGTTTTCAACAACAGTGAAATAAATTTTTGTTTTTAAGTGAAAAACAACCTACAAAATGGGAGAAAATATTTGCAAAGTATATGACCTGGCAAATTGTTCTGGAAAGATTACAGCCAGAAAACCTCAAACAGCAGTTATATGATGTAACACATGGAGTCACTATGATCTGGAGTCAATGCCAAGGCAAATAACAACAATAACGTATCTAAAAGGGACTTGTATCTAGAATATAAGGAGCCCTGGTAGCACAGTGGTTAAAGCACTTGGCTGCCAACCAGCAGTTTGAACCCACTAGCCAGTCTGTAGGAGAAAGATGTGGCAGTTCTACTCTGTCCTATAGAGTTGCTATGAGTCAGAATCAAACTCAATAGCAGTGGGTTATCTAGAACATATAAAGAGTTCTTAGAGCTCAATAATAAAAAGACAAATAATCCAATTTTTAAATGAACAAAAAGGTCCGAAAAGATATTTCTCCAAAGACACAAATGACCAGTAAGCACATGAAAGCATGCTGAAGGTCATTAGCCACCAGGGAATGTAAATCAAAACCACAGTGAGATACCACTTCACAGCCACTAGGATTGCTACAATCAATATGACAGATAATAACAAGTGTTGACAAGGATGCAGAGAATTTGGAACCTGCCAGCATACACTATCAGCGGTGTTGTAAAGTGGTGCAGCCACTTTGGAAAATAGTCTGGCAGTTCTTCACAGGGCTGAAAAGAGTTATTATATGACCCAGCAATTTCACTCCTAGAGGTACATCTAAGAGAACTGAAAATATATGTCCATACAAGACATACACAAATGTTCCCAGCAGCAATACTCTAATAGCCAAAAAGTGGAAACACTCCAAGTGTCCTTCAGCTGATGAATGGATGAAAGAAATGTGGTACAAGATAATGTTATTCATCAATAAAAAGGAACAAAGTAATCCTTGATACACGCTATAATGTAAGTGAACATTGAAAATATTATGCTAAATGAAAGAAGCCACATAAGATTTATATGAAATGTCCAGAATAGGCAAATCTAGAGACAGAAAATAGATTCATGGATGCATAGGGCTGGGGATGGGGGAGGAGGTTGGGAGAGAAATGGTGAGTAATTGCTAAGGGCACGAGGTTTTCTTTTTTGGGTTTTGAAAATATTCTAAAGTTGAGTGAGGCGATAGTTGTACAATTTCATGAATACATTAAAACTTCAAATGAGTGTGAATTATATCTTACTAAAGCTGTTTATATATATATAAAGAAATCTACTTATATGAAATATCTAGAATAGACAAGAGTATAGAGACCGAAGTTTATTACTTGTTACCAGGGATAAATGGGTAAGAGAGAGGGGAAGAGGAAAACTCAATCCTTAGAGGACACTGAGCTTTTGTTAAGGGTGATAGTGTAATTTAGGAACAGGTAAGGGTGATAGTATAATTTAGGAACAACATGATGAACAAAATTAATGTCACTGAGCTGTACATGTTAAGACTGTTGAAATGTCAAAAATTTTGTTACATATGTATTTACCACAATTTAAAAAAGAAAGGGGGGGAGTCCATTAGAACTTGCAGCACTGTAGCACAGGGCAGGAAGTGAGGCAAGCCAAGCAACCTGAGCAGGAACACACTTCCATCCTGCCACACACAAAAGGCCAAGTGTGACTGGAGATAGAAGCAAACTATATCTCCTATCTAGGACCATCAACAGGATGGGCTGAGCACCCAGGCTCTATTACCACCTGAATTAACTCAAAGCAACAGCCAGCTAAATTTAGAGGAGTCTCATTGATTAGCTATTGACTTCCTAACTCTACAGGTCTCTTCCCATCTCCCTGTGTCCTCAGTCTTACTTCAACACCATTTTTTATTATAACTACCCACCAGCCACTCCTTGGAAGGAAGATTGGGCAATCTACTCCCATGGAGATATTGCCTCGGAAACCCAAGAAGGGGTTGCTATGAGTCAAATCGACTGGATGGCAGTCAGTTTTGTTTTTTTTGGTTTTTTTTTTAGTCTACTCACAAAAGCTCTGCTAGCATACTTCAGTTCAGGCTGATATACACTTGGCTACCTTTTTAAGACATAGTTAACTACTTGAGAGTATCCAGTGGCTAGGATAAATACAGAAGGATGTAGAGGGTTGTGGGAGGACAGACAGAAAAACAGTTTCAAAAGCAAACTGGATAGGGAGGTGTACGCAAACTGGAGAAAAGCCATCCTTCACTCCACTTTAAAGAGGTCACAGTTCAACTTTCAGTACCCTAGAGCCCCTCTTATGAGATATCTCCTTCTCATGGCCAAACTCATTAGTTGGATATGAGTCTATTAGCCAGTCAGCCTACCAGTTTATCAGTACACAATATTTTTAGTGAAGAATTTCCTGCTTTTCTCTTCTCCCACAACAGCTACTACTGACCTCATACTGGTAGTGTTCTATTCTGTCTCAGACAACCTCATTGAAGTAATGCTCACCTACAGCAGATCCAGCGAGCTAAAAGCTTCAATCACTCCCAGCCAAGATTCTGAGAGTGACACTGGATAGTGTCCTCCCATGATTAGCTAAAGTCCATCCTCTGTTCAGTCTGGCACACTGACATGGTGGTATACCCTCCCAGGACCCAGAAGAGAAGGCATTAAAAAGTACAGAGGATTTACTGGTACATGTCACTCAATACTACTATATATGTAACATATATGCTGTTACCCCAGGAGCTATCTTCATGCTTTGAAAACAAATGTTACCTCTTTAAAGATTTATTATTTCATTATAAATAAAAATATTAGCGTTCAGGATCCTTGTATATGAGAGCACTGGGAATTAAAACCAGCCGTTTCAGAAGAATCTTCAAATATTAAAACTGAAAATGACCTCAGAAATAAAGTTTAGACTTGGAGCAAATTAAAATAGATGAGAGAAACAAGTACACTATGGGATGAATCATGTCCAATTGAAACTATGACTAACACTCTAAATTTTAGGAGCAAATCTGGTGAACAATTAACTAGCAAACCTAAGTCCTTCACTTGTTGTTAGGTGCTATGGGGTCAGTTTAGACTCATATCAACCCATGTACAACAGAATGAAATGTTGGCAAGTCTCTTGTGCCATCCTCAAGACCATTGCTATTTATCATTAGGCCCACTGTTGTAGCCACTGTGTCAATCCATCTTGTTGGGAGTCTTCCTCTTTTTCGCTGACCCATTATCAAGAATGATATAGTTCTCCAGGGACTGGTCACTTCTGATCACATGTCCAAAGTACACGAGGCAAAGTCTTGCCATACTCGTTTCTAAGGACCATTCTGACTGTACTTCTTCCAAGACAGATCCTTTGACTTAACTGTGGAAACAAAGCCTCTGTCAATGTTTTCAGTAATGAGATGGACTGTTGTTGTCAGGTGTCATCGAGTTGTCTACTACTCATAGCGACCTCATGTACAGCAGAACGAGACACTGCCTGGGCATGAGCCAGCTTCACAATCCTTGCTACACTTGAGCCCATTGTTGCAGGCACTGTGTCAGTCCATCTCATTGAGGGCCTTCCCCTTCTTCGTTGTTCCTCCACTTTTCCAAGCATGATATTTTTCTCCAGGGAATAGTTCCTTCTGACAACATGACCAAAGTAGGTGAGACGAAGGTTGGCCATTCTCGCTTCCAAGGAGCATTCCGGCTACACTTTTTCCAGGACAGATTTGTTAGTTCTTTTAGCAGTCTGTGGCATTCTCAGCATTCTTCACCAACACCACAACTCAAAAGCATCGACTTTTCTTCATTCTTCCTTTTTCATTGTCCAGCTCTCACATGCACATGACACTACTGAAAATATCATGCCTTGTGTCAAGCACACCTTAGTCTTCAAGGAAACATCTTTGATCTTCAGCACTTGAAAGAGATCCTTTGCAGCAGATTTTCCCAATGCTATATGACATCTGATATCTTGACTGCTGCTTCCACTGGTGTTGACTGTAGAACCAAGTAATATGAAGTCTTTGATAACTTCAGTCTTTTCTCCATTTATCATGATGCTGCTTAATGGTCCCATTGTCAGGATTTTTGTTTTCTTCATATTGAGGTGTAATCCACCCTGCAGGCTGTTGTCTTCAATCTTCATCAGTGTTTCAAGTCATCCTTACTTTCAGCGAGCAAAGTTGTGTCACCTGCATAATGTAGGTTGTTAATGAGTCTTCCTCCAATCCTGATGCCATGATAAGTTGGGACTACAACTCCAGCAATTATCTTCAGATCAACTACAGGTTGACTAGAATAGTTTCCTTGTACACTGGGACTCACTCATTCATTCCAAATATGTACTGAGGGTTTGGTATGTGCCAGGCACAACTGTAGATGTAAGAGATAGTCAACAAAACAATGAAACCCAGCAATATCTGGCTCCAGAGCTCAAACTCAACCATTATACGCCATTCAAGAGCATATACTAGGTTAGGACCATCTCAGTAATGCTAATGGATTTGTCCTTAACAGCCAGACTCCTACCAATGCTCCTGCAGGAAAAACCCTCTGTAAGAATCCTGGACAAGTCTGTAAATTCAGTTTAGGGATTTGAAATGGAAAGGTCAAGAGAGACTGAAACCATGATCCTGCAGTCCCAACCCATGTACCATGTATGCTCAAATATAAGGCAAAAATATTTTTCAATAATGATACTACAGAAAAAGAGAGTTGTTGTTGTTGTTGTTGTTATGTGCCGTCGAGTCGACCCCGACTCATAGCGACCCCTCCTTGGGTTTCCGAGGCAGTATCACTACGGAAGTAGGATTGCCCCACCTTCCTTCCGAGGAGTGGCTGGTGGGTTTGAA
>NW_006921820.1:2479377-2491922 GCF_000298275.1 Orycteropus afer afer | reverse complement strand
GGGATGTGTTCTGGGTCCATATTCTGCTCCCTTGTTTCTACCACTTTATCCTGCTTCTTTGTGTGGACTGTGATGGTCTGTTGTCTCCGAGGCATTGTGGCGTTGTTGTATTTAGATCTCTGTTAACTGTTTATGAAGAGCAGTCAAGGGTGATTACAGCTCTTCCCGGTGGTCTTTTATCGTTGGCCCATTGGTGGAGAAGGAGGTAGTGGCTGTCACTCAGTAACTGAAGTTGCAGGAGGTGTGGGTGCAGTTGCATCCCACGGGGACTGATGCTGTCCCCTACTCAATTAGACACAAATTACAATCGAATAACCTTTAAAAAACTTGTCAGTCTTGCAGGTCCCAAGTGTCCTTGGGGTTGCTGGAAAGCGGAACGTGTTCTTAAGCCCCAGAAATCTGCTAGAGCGCTGTCTCTTTAAATATCCAAAATAGTCAAGCCACTTTCTAAACCTTCAAAACGGTGGCGCCTTCTGAACCAGCAATAGTCCACAGCTCAGCCCACCTTTCTCTTCCCCTTCTCCGTTTGTTCCCCAGCCACTGTGCACAGTCCTCCATGCAGTCCCTGGCTAGCAGGGTGATTTTTAGGTTAATTCTTAAGTCCTATCACCACTTGGGAGTCTCCAAGCTGTCTGTGCCATCAGGATAGCTCAGGATCGCTGCCAGACCACAGCTCCATATGTCTCCTTTTTTGGTATTTTCACACAAATTCTTCTGCTAGTTGGGGTTTAGTCCACTTCTATATCCCTCCCTTCAAGGCTCAGGGGTCCAGGATTATCTTCTGTGTCTGTGTCAAGTGGTATCCCTTTTCTTTGTTGAAGTGGGTCTGTGCAGTCTTTCTGCCTAGTCCGCCATCTTTACATTTTCCTCTGGAAATACCTTTTTTCAACAACATAAATAGCAGCTATACACATGGACCTTGCTAGATGGAATATATAGGAATTAAATCAACTACATCTGTGGAAAGAGACAGAGATAATGAAGAAGCTCAAAAGCATCAGTCAGAACAAAACTGGGGGCTGACTGCAAAACAGACCATCAACTGGTGAAGTGCAAGTTCAAGTTTAAGCTGAAGAAAATTAAAACAAGTCTATGAGAGCCAAAGTACAACCCTAAGAATATATCATCTGAACTTAGAGACCATCTCAAGAATAGATTTGATGTTTGTTCTTGTTAGGTGCCGTTGTGTCAACTCCGACTCATAGTAACCAGATGTACAACAGAACAAAACACTGCCCAGTTTTGTGCCAACCTCACAATCCTTGCTATATCTGAGCCCATCGTTGCAGCCACCGTGTCAATCCATCTCATTGAGGACCTTCCCCTTCCTCACCAACCCTCCACTTTACCAAACATGATATCCTTTTCCAGGGAATGGTCCCTTTTGACAACATGACCAAAGTATATTGAACACTAATGACCAAAGACCCGATGAGTTCTGGGATGACATCAAGGACATAATACATAGAGAAAGCAAAAGGTCATTAAAAAGGCAGGAGAGAAAGAAAATACCAAAATAGATGTTAGTAAGAGACTCTGAAACTTGCTGTTCAATGTAGATTAGCTAAAGCAAATGGAAGAAATGATGAAGTAAGAGTTGAATAGAAGATTTCAAAGGGTAACTCAAGAAAAATAAAAAGTATCATAACGAAATGTACAGAGACCTGGAGTTAGAAAACCAAAATGTAAGAACATGTTCAGCATTTCTCAAACTGAAGAAAATATTAAAGCGTCAATTTGCAATACTGGAGGATTCTATACGTAAAATGTTGAATGATGCAGGAAGCATCAAAAGAAGATGTAAGTAATACAGAGTCACTGTACCAAAAAAGAAATGGTTGACATTCAAACACTTCAGGAGATAGCATATGATCAAAACCAATGGTATTGAAGAAAGAAGGCTAAGCTGCACTGAAGGGATTGGCAAAAAACAAGTCTCCAGGAATTGATGGAATACCAATTAAGATGTTTCAACAAACAGATGTTAACATTGGAAGCACTTACTCACCTATGCCAAGAAATTTGGAAAACAGCTACATGGCCAAACAACTGAAAGAGATCTTTATTTGTGCCCATTCCAAAGAAGGTCATCCAATAGAATGTTATCAAACAATATCATTAATATCACACACAAGTAAAATTTTGCTGAAGATAATTTTAAAATGGTTGCAGCAGTACACTGACAGGGAACTGCCAGAAATTCAAGCCAGATTCAGAAGAGGACAGAGAACAAGGGATATCATTACTGATGTTACGTGAATCTTGGCTGAAAGCAGAGGAAACCAGAAAGATGTTTACCTATGCTTTATTGACCACACAGAGACATCTGATTGTACGGATCATAACAAATTATGGATAACATTGCAAAGAATGGGAATTCTAGAACACTGAATTGTTCTCATTCAGAACAAGAAAAATGTGCATCAGGTTTATATCCTTTCACCATACTTATTCAGTCTGTATGCTGAGCAAACAATCTGAGAAGCTGGACTGTATAAAGAAGAACGCAGCATCAGGATTGGAGGAAGACTTGTTAACAACCTGCAATATGCAGATGACATAACCTTGCTTACTAAAAGTAAAGAGGACCTGAAGCACTAACTCAAAGATCAAAGACTACAGCCTTCAGTATGGATTATACCTCAATATAAAGAAAACAAAATCCTCACAACTAGAACAATAAGCAATATTATGGCAAGTGGAGAAAATGCTATCAAGGATCTCATTTTTCTTGGATTCATAATCAATGCCCATGGAAGCAGCAGTCAAGATATCAGTATTACACTGAGCAAATCTGCCGGAAAAGACCTCTTTAAATAGTTAAAAAACAAAGACGTCATCTTGAGGACTGAGACCCAAGCCATGGTATCTTCAGTCACCTCATATGCATGTGAAAGATGGGCAATGAATAATGAAGACTAAAGAAGAACTGATAAATTTGAATTATGGTGAAGAATATTAAATATACCATGGATTGCCAAAAATCTATTTTAGAAGTAAGTCAGAATGCTCCTTAAAAGGATGGTCAGAGTTTGACTCATGTACTTTGGATATATTATCAGGAGGGACCAGTCCCTGGAGAAGGACATCATGCTTGTAAAGTAGAAGGTCAGGAAAAAAGAGGAAGACCCTCAGTGAAATGGAATTAGACAGCAGCTTCAACAAGGGACTCAAGCATGGTAGTGATTATAAGGATGCCACAGGACTGGGCAGTTTTTCGTTCTGCTGTACATAGGGTTGCCATACGTTGGAACTGACTCGATGGCACCTGTGGGAGTTAAATTTATATGTCAACTTGGCTGGGCCTGGTTGAGTGGCTGGGCAGCTGATGGTAGTTATTCCCTATGATGAGACTGGCAATGAACTCCAGGGCGGGATCTACCACAAGCAGCTCAATAGCTAGCTGCCTTTGGGATGTGGTCTGCAGAAGCTTTGGGAATGATCTCTAGCTTATGGCACGTCCACTGGACCCTACGTGTAGCTGAGTCGCCGTTCAGCAGCCTGCCATGTTCTGCTGACTTTGGGACTTACAATGGACTTGAATCAATGGGCTGCCATGTGGTTTGGTAAAATCAGGACTGTGCCTTTATTTGTTGGCCTTCAGCTTGTTAGCCTCAGCAGCCAGCAGCTGCCTGAGTGAAGAGATACCTCTAGCTTCAGCGGGCTGGGAGCAAGAGGCAGAGCTGAAGTCCAAAGTCGAGGGGCTTTCACACAGCCCCTAGAGCTTGGCACTTTGAACTTGGACTTAAAGCCTCCAAAGTGTGAGAGAATAAACTCCTGTTTGTTTAAGCCATCCCATTTGTGGTATATATTGTCAGAGAGGCATTAGGTGATCAGAATAGCACCTAACAACAACATAATGTGTGCCACAGTAAAGGGACATTCTAAATTCCTTTACTTTGAACAGCAACCTCAATCGATGCTTGTGTTATTTTTTTAAATGCTTATAGAAGTAACCAGAAAGAACTGGTATACTAGAAGGAAAAACAAATTTGATACTTATTTAGTCACTGACTTAAAAATTCCAAGTGCTAGATGTTGTTGTAGGAGCTCTGGTAGCGTATTGCCTAAGGCACTTACTTGACTGCTAACCAAAAGGTTGGTGGTTCAAACCCACCAGCTACTCCTTGGAAGAAAGGTTGGGCAATCTACTGTTGTAATACCGCCTCAGAAACCCAAGGAGGGGTTGCTATGAGTCAGGTCCGACTCCAGGGCACATAACAACAACAGATGTTGTTGTAAATAAATTCTATTAAAGACAATTTTATAAAGGAATAAGCAAACAGGATGAATGAAAATTTAAAAAAAAAATTGTCCTAATGTTATGCTAATAGATTTTTCTGGTTTAGAACACACTTTCCAGGGACAATATCATACACTTAATAAGAAATTAAGATGATATGCTCTGGAGAGCAATATTTAGACTGATGCAAAAAGTGGTTCAAATGATGACAAAGACACTGATGTTGAATGTGCATGTGAAGGACCTGAATAAAATTAAATAAATTAATTAATAATGTAAAAGTCAGTTAAGCATTTTATCTCTATCCATAGACATTTATTATATACAAGCTATCCAAACTTTTTCTCAGATCTTCTAGATGGAAAAATTAGAAGTCACTTATAGTCAGAGTTGAGTTGTATTGATGCATATACACACTCACTGAGTTGGACTATATGGCTATGATTTACAACTAAGGAGTAAAAGGATAAATAATTTAATATTTATTGAGCACCTATAATATTCCAGATCTTACGCTATGAGTGTTCACATAAAGTATTTAATTTATTTTCTACTACAGTACTGTCAGATGGATGTTTAGGCACTTTCCTGTGGTCACAGACTACTACATAGCAAAATGGCAACTCAAACCTTATCTCTTTGGCTTCAGAGACTGTTCTTTCTACTACTGTATTAGTAAGCTTCACTTTGGAATAGTGTACCTGAAAAGATGGCATTTGTCTGTCTACCTGAGTGTGGCCACTTCGTTTTGTCAGCTTCACTCTAGTTTGGTCCAGGCAGGGTACATCCCCATAGCGGTTCTTCTCTAGGTTTCCTGGTGACCTGAAGGAAATGAAACAGATGAGCTAGAATAAAGAAAAAGTGAGGGCAGTATGTATGTGTATGTACCAATAAGGTCTGGCAGTACAAAGGTGGGTGTCAACTACTGTTGGGGCTGGAGACGTGGGCACTCTTCACTCTCTAGTCTATATAGTTCCATATCATTTATTTTCTATAATAAGTATGTATTACTTTTATAATCAGATAATAAGAAAGTTATTTCCCTTCCAAATAGGGGAGTACAGTGCCAAAAACGAAAAAATCTAGCTGCCAATGAAATGTCCTACTACTCATTTCTCAAAAGATTAATCTCTCAAATTCCTGTTTAACATAGTTGGGTGGCAAATATGTTACTCCAATTCATCCAGTAGCCTCACTACAATGACAATAAAGAAACTAATCGGTATAAACCCAAACAGACAAAGAAAAGCAGCAAGAGACACCAGCAGACAAAGATTTCAACTCATACTTGGGAAAAGAAAGAGCAAATAGAAGGCTTTTAGTTGATTTGGACAAGAGCAGGAAGCTAGGATCCAGGGAGGTACTTGCAGAGGGATACACTAACTCTGCTTCAGAACTTCCATAGGTAGAAGGCAAGGTGAGGCACAAACACAAAGCTAAAAAACTGGAAGCTAAGTTAAAATCTGAATAAATAGATTCCCAGCCCTTTTTCCCTGTTCTGCTCCCATTATACCCATATCTAGGTTTGAACCACACCAGGCAGACTGGAGAATTCTTTGGAGAATGTAAATAGCCTAAAATGAAACAATTTTATCATTTGAAGTAGACGTCAACAAGGTTAAGTACCTGTCCCATCATCCCAATTTTAATCACCTATACAAATAGAACTGATAGCCAAGGTTCTCCAGACAAAGAAAGCTCCCAATACAAAAGAAACCAATTCAAATACACAAGAAAAAAAGAGTCAATAAGAGAAAATGACTTCTGAAAAGGCTATAATTAATATCCTTAGTGAGAAAAGAGAGACAATATATATAAAACAAGAATAGGCTACTGTTATGGACTGAACTGTGTCCCTCAAAACTATATATCCTAACCCCTGTACTTGTGGATGCAATCTCATTTAGGAATAGGTTTTCTTGTTATGTTAATGAAGTCATACCACTAAGGGTAGTCTTAGATCTAATCATTTTCTGAGATATATAAAGAGCAGATTAGGCAGAGAAACAACCACAAATGAGAGAGAGACAGA
The DNA here is from genome assembly GCF_000298275.1 of Orycteropus afer afer. Classification (NCBI taxonomy): domain Eukaryota; kingdom Metazoa; phylum Chordata; class Mammalia; order Tubulidentata; family Orycteropodidae; genus Orycteropus; species Orycteropus afer. The sequence continues at coordinate 2,485,647 of NW_006921820.1, read as the reverse complement.
TGGCATGTGGAGACTGCTGAGGAAGGGAGGAATACCAGTGTTATAGAAGCTGAGGCAAGGATTTTCCCCCAGAGCAGGCAGCCTTCCCCTTAGAGCTGGCACCCTGGAGCCTTGGTGGTGGAGAAGCTCTCAGCTGCTGACCAAAGGTCAGCAGTTCTAACCCACCAGCCGCTCTATGGGAGAAAGATGTGGCAATCTGCTTTTGTAGAGATTACAGCCTTGGAAACCCTATGGGGCAGTTCTATTCTGTCCTATAGGGTTGCTATGAGTCAGAATTGACTAGATGGCACACAATAACAATAGCTGCCTAAACTGTAAGAAAATGAATTTCTGTTTGTTAACGTCATCTACTAGTGATATTTCTGTTGTAGCAATACTAAATAATTAATACAAATGCTATGAAAAAGAAGCAATCAAGAAAAGGCTCCTGAAAATTAAAAATGATACCAACAACAAATTCAATAGAAGAGATAATAGGAAGGGTTGAGACAATTTCCCAGAATATAAAACAGAAAGTTAAAGTGACTTAAAAAAATATGAGAAAAGTTAAGAAAATATGAGTCATCTGACAATAGGTGTCAGAAAACTACTTTTGGCCTGGCCACTTGTTTTTGTAAATAAAGTTTTATTGAGACTTAGCCAAGTCCATTTGTTTACATATTATCTACAGTTGTTTTCACAGACTATAAGGCCCATAAACCTAAAATGTTTACTACATCATCCCTTAAGAAAAAATCGTATCAATCTGTGCTCCAGGAGATCCAACCAGACTGACAAAAATTCCAGAGAGAACTGACATAATATAAGGAAACAAAGTATGAAAAAAAATGTAAAAAATTTCCTAGAACTGAAGAACATTAAGTCTTCAGATTAAAAAAACAAGCACCAAACACAATGAATGAAAAAAGGACTCACACCAAAGCATATTTAAATAAAAAGATAGAGATTATTTTAAGTGTACAGAGAAAGGGGGGGAGGGAGATCATTTGAAAAGGCTTGAAAAAGAAGACCACCAGATTATTCAATAGCACCAATAGTAATTTGAAGGGCATTGCCTTAAAACTCCTGAGGTAAAATTATTTTCAACTTAGAATTCTATGCTCTGGCAAAACAGAATATTAGTAAAGAAAAAGAAATACAAGAGCCAGAAAACAGGATTGAACAAAGGAAAATGAGGAGGTAAAATTGCAGAACGAGAAATGATAAGTAAACCTAGAAAACAAACAACTACAGATTATACTGGAATAAAAGACCAGAAAGTTCTAGAAGTGAGGTCTCCAGGAGAAAAAAAAAAAAAAAAAGGAACTGATAGATTATCTGATATATTTAACCACTTGGAAAATAATGATAGTGTAATATAAATCTAATGAAGCTTATGGAAAAAAATAAGGACAGGTAAATAAAAAAGTAAAAGCAAATGAAAAACACTGTAATTAACTAAAGAAGAAACAAAAATATGATGGATAAGATTATTTGGTAATTTCACAGAATTCCACTTAGCTCTGTAGCAAAAAAATCTTACATAGTCATAATAATATAAACATTGATTTATAATAACTTACTTAATTTTGTTGGAATGATACTCAAAAGGGATGTGGAGACCTGGCATAATAGTTAATGCTCATTTATCTTAACAGATCAGTAAATGGGTATAACAGGCAAATTAGTAAAGATTATTGTAAGCATTTTATTTAGAATTATGGAAGAAATACCAGAAGAAACTGCCAAAAGAGTTGAAAACAGATGACTATAGTGTGGAACTGAGAAGTGAAGCAGGATTGCTGTTTATTTTGTTGTTGCTTTCTTCTTTAGTGATCTTTGATTTTTTTTTTTAAATAATAAACATTTATTGTTTTAAAACACTAAGTTTTAGTATCATTTGTTATGCAGAAATAGATGATAATAATATACAGTTTATACCATCCTATTTCTCACTCCTGTCCTACTTTCCATGCTGTCCCTTCTACCTGGAAAAGTTCTCCTCTTTTTACCTCCATAAATTCCAATTCCTCTTCATCTGGTTGAAGTCATTCTACCTTTTTATTTTTCTTTAAAATTTTTTATTGTGATTTGGGTGAAAGTTTACAGAGCAAATTCACTTTCCATACAGCACTTCACATATACTTTGTCTAATGACATTGACCACAATTCACCACAATGCAACAGCTCCCCTCCCACTTCCTCCTGATAGATACCTCTTCCCTGTGTCCATCCCTCCATGAACTCCTGCCCCTTGAGCTGTCTCCCAGTGCATAAGCAGCCCTTCTTTCTCCCATGATGGTTCTCTCCAGGGAGTTTATCTACCTCAGGTAAATGTTCAACTCATATGCCTGTCTTTTCCTTGGCTGGAAGCCACAGGTGTGAAGGTTCAATTCCAGACATGAAGGGCAGCTAGGGGCCACATTGGTTCCACCAGGCTCTATGGAACCAGCAAACCTGGTCCCTCCCCCCCCCGTTTTTTTCTCCAAATGATTTTGAGTTTTGTTCCACATCGTTCTCCCTCTCTATCCAGGATCTCCTACATAGATTCCCTTCCAAATGGTTGACACTGGTAGCTGGGCACCATCTAGTTCTTCTGGTCTCATAGTCATACACGCCGCACATCGGATGGGGTATCAGTCCCTAGGACTAATTGTTTCCATGAAGACTAGAAGGATTTTTGACAAAGATATAAAAGCAATTCAATACAAGAAAGGTATTCTTTCCAATAAATGGTGCTAGAGCAACTGAATATCCGTAGGCTGCAAAAATGGCAGCATGAGACTTCCTCTAACTAGACAAGTGAAGGAGGGGAAAAAGATCATCATCAGCCCAAGGCTGATTCCTATGAATGGAGATCAAACACACCTCCAAATTCCAGTATTTTTGTCAATTCTGACACCAGTGGTAACTCCTATGGCACGCTCTATTTTTCTGCTAGTTTGGATAATTCACCTGAGTGGCCCCTCATAACTCACGAACCATATTCGGTTACAGAGTTTATTAGGGAAGTTATAGGTTACAACTTGGGATCAGGATGAGGAAGCATGTAAGCAAAGTCTCCCTTGTTCAGTGCAGGATAGCTCTCTTAGCTCCTCTTAGCTATGCAAGGCTCTCTAGGCCCCAAAGACAGGTCTTCTCTCTAGGGCCTTGAATCCTGCTTGGGCCTGGCCTCTGGCCTCTGGCCTCTGTAGTTACATGCTACAAAGCTCTTTAGCTCCAACAATAAGTACACGGAGGGACCTACTCTGCCAGGAAGACTCTTGCCTGAAGGCACTTAGCTTACTCGCTCACGGGTTGGAGAGGCTAGCTCCAAGTGCCGAGAGGCACCCCAACTCTATTAGGAAGCCTCCTGTCTGAGCCTCCTGCTTTCTTGCTCCCCATACATCAGCTCACTGTAGCTGCCTTGCTCTGTGGGCAAGGAAGCCCCTATGCCCCATCTCATGCCAATCTCCTGGTTGTCGTCATTTCTCTGTTGCTGTTTCTTGCCATCCCACACACTCTCCATTGTTATAGCTCTCTGCCTCCTGGATCTAGGAGGGACCCTGGGTCCAAATGATATGCTGCACTCTCACACTTCTTTCTTGTTGGTACTGAGGTCCTCTCTCTACTCTGGGACTGGCTCTCTTTTAAGACTAGCAGGAAGGCAAAACCGACCAACACCTTATTTGCAGGGTCCAACCTCTGTTAGGATTCCATTCACCTTATTTGCATTATAAGCAGCCAGTCCAATCCTTTGGTTGGGTCACAAACTCCTTATTTGAATAGTCCCATTCAATCACTGTGTGAGTTACAAGACCATTAATGGCTAAAAGGGCCATGTTAAGTAATTCCTACACAGCACAGACCAAATAAATAAATAAATAAATAAGAACATCAACCTAAACCATACACTTTATACAAAAATTAATTCAAAATGAATCATGGACTTAAATGTAAAGCATGAAACTATCAAACTTTTAGAGAAAAAACAAACAAAAACAGAAAAAACTTCAGAATCTAGGGCTAGGCAAAATTTAACACCAAAAAAAGCATGATCTATAAAAGGAACAACTAATAAATTGGACTACATCAAAATTAAAAACTTTGGCTTCACGAAAGAGCCAGTGTCAAGCTGTAGACTGGGAGAAAATAGTTGCAAACCACATATCCAACAAAGAACCAATCTCTAGAATATATAAAGAACTCTCAAAACTTAACATTAAAAAGCAAAAAGAAAACCAACTATCTTATTAGAAAATGAGCAGAAGACGTGAAAAGATATTTAGTCAAGGAGGATTTCCACAGGACAAATAAACATATGAAAAGATGTTCAATATCGTTATCCATTAGAGAAATGCAAATTAAAATAACACTGAAGTATTATTACACTCCTATTAGGATAGCTAAAATAAAAATCAGTAGCAACACTAAATGCTGATGGGAATGTACAATGGTGTAGCCACTCTGGAAAACAACTGGGAAGTTTCTTAGAGAAGTAAACAAGCAATTATCATATGATCTAGCAATTGAACCCTTGGAACCAGAGAAATGGAAAATTATGTTTACTCAAAACCTGGACACAAATGTTTATCGAAGCTTTACTCCAAAAAGTTAAAAACTGCAAACAACTGAGATGTTATTCAATAGGTGGATGCTTAACTGAACTGTAGCACATCTACACTATGGAACATTACTAAGCAATAGAAGGAAATGGCCTACTGATATGTACAACAGCTTGGATGAATCTAAAGGGAATTACATTGAGTGGGGAAAAAAAATCTCAAAAAATTATATACAGTATGATTCTACTTACATAACATTCTTGAAATTACAAGTTTACAGAAATGGAGAACAGATTAGTACTTGACAGGAGTTGATGGGGAGAGGGCAAAAGGGAGGTAGGTGTGATAATACAAGGGCAACATGGAGCATCCTTGTGGTGAAGAAACTCTTCTGTATCTTAACTGTGGTGGTGGATATACAAACGTATGCATGTGATAAAATTGCAGTGAAGTAAATATATACATACAAAAAGCAAAACTGGGAAAATCTGAGTAAAATCACTTCTATTGAGGAAAACTGCAGAAAGGGTACATAGGATCTCCTATATTACTTCTGACAAATGCATGTAAACCTACAATTATCTCATAAAAAGTTTAATTAAAAAACCTTTCCTTGACTTTTTATAATAACAGACTAATATTTGTCCTTCTGTGATTGACTTATTTCACTCAGCATAATGTCCTCCAAGTTCATCCATGTTATGTGGTGTTTTGCAGATTCTAGGTTATTCTTTAGGGTTGCACAGTATTCCATTGTGTGTATGTACCAGAACTTGGTTATCTATTCTGTTGATGGGCACCTAGGTTGTTTCCATCTTTTGGCTATTGTAAATAGTGCCATGATGAATATGGGTCTGCATATATCTGTTCTTGTCCTGACTCTCACTTCTTTAGCTTTAAAAGGAAGAATTCAGAAGTGGATTAAACTCCAACTAGAAGAAGAATTTGCAAGAAAATGGTGAACAAGGAGACAAATGGAGCTGTGGACTGTCATTAATCCTGACAGCACAGATTGTTTGGATATTTCCAAGTCATATTAGGACCTGAGAATTAACCTAAAAATCAGCCCTGCATGCCAAGGGCTGCATGGATGACTGCACTGGTGACTGAGGACTAAAAAGGGAAACAGCAAAGAAAGAGACAAACTGAGCTGTGGAGTTTCAGCTGTCTAGAGGGAATAGCCATTTTGAATGTTTACAAACATTCTTGTTTAGATTCCAGGAACCTAAGCATAGGTTCTGCTTGCCCTGGTCAGCACTGACTTACTGGAGGCTGATGACTGGAAAGGTACAATACTCCTCTTGTTACTCTTATACCTCACACCCTTCTGGTGTGGCCACCCCTCACCACCTTCCACTTTCTGGGCTGCTAGGAATTCCATCCTAGTCTGTGTGATCTGACTAACCCTGGATGCCCCGCCCCACCTCCATCCCTAATTTGTATTTTGGTTTTCTGTTTGTTTTAAAATTATTCTTTTTTTTTTCTTCCTTTTTATTTTAATTCTTTCATTTTCCCTTCTCAGGTTCTAGTTTTTGGTTTTTTTTCTGTTCCCTTTCCTGGTGTCTGCCTCCCCATGGTTCTTCCCATCCCTTGTTTTGCTTTTTGATTTTTCCCATTTTCCCTTCATTATTCTCTTATTCCTGCCTCCCCAGATATTGTGGGGTGTTTTTCCTTCTCTTTTTCTGTCTATATTTCTTTTGTTTTTTAAAAATGTTTCTTTAAATATTTCATGTCATTTATTACATTT
>NW_006921820.1:2471715-2474743 GCF_000298275.1 Orycteropus afer afer | reverse complement strand
TCTTCTGTGTCTGTGTCAATTGGTTTCCCTTTTCTTTGTTGAAGAGGGTCTGTGCAGTCCTTCTGCCTAGTCCGCCATCTTGCTGGAACTCTCCTCCTGTATACTTCTGTGGTGTGTTTTTTGTCCTCTTGCTTTTATTTTATTTTTTTATTGCTGCTTCTGTCTAACTGAGGGGGGACAGGAACGATACCCATAAGACCAAACCACACCTGTACCTCCTGCAGCCCCACCTACTTAGTGAGAGCCACCACTTGATTCTGCACCAAATAGGAAATGATATACAACCGCCAATACAAGCCTGACTCACCCTTAACTGCTCTCCCAAACAGCTAACAGAGATCTATGCACCCACTCTCATTCTCTATCACAGATAGGTAGTGAGTGTGTAACTGCTGTCAACTAGTGAATAGAGGAGCACAGTATCCTGCTTACTCAGATACATCCAAACAAACAAATAAAAATGAAAATCTTGGGCAAATCACTCAAACATACAATCACCAATTATATATAAATACAACAATATCACAATGTCTTACAGACAATAGATATCACAGTCCACACAAAGAAGCAAGACAAAGCAATAGAAACAAAGGACCAAGATACAGACCCAGAACATATACCTGAGGAAGAAGGAGCACTGGAACTCCCTGACAAAGAATTCAAAATAACTGTATTTAGGTACCTTCAACGTACTGAGAGATAGATCAAGGAAAACACTGACAAAATTAAGGAAAACAAAGACAAAATCCTAGAACTATTTGGGAAGTCAATGCAACAACAAAATAACAAAATAAATAAAAAATTAGAAATGATACAAAATCTACAGACAGAAATCCAGAAGATTGATACTAAATTTCCAGAAATAGATAATATATTGAACAGGCAAAGGAGTAGAGTCACATCAATGGAAGGCAGAATTAGTGAGATTGAAGACAAATACCTCAATATTCCTTTGGAAAGGGATCAATGCAAAGAGAGATAAAAACAAAATGAAGAAAGCCTAAGATTCATGTGGGATACCATCCAGAGGAATAACCTACATGTAATCAGAATTCTAGAACAGAAAGAGACAAATAAAACCACAAAGAAAATAGTCAAGGATTTGCTGGAAGAGAATTTCTCTGATATAATGAAAAACGAGAATATATCCATTCAAGCCTAACGAAACCCAAACTGATAGACCCCAAAAGAAAATCATCAACACATATCATCATCAAACTCACCAAAACCAAAGAGAAAAAAAGAATCCTGAAAGAAGCACAGGAAAAATGAAAAGTTACCTACAAAGGGCAACCAATAAGACTAAGTTGATTTCTTGGAAGAAACCATGCAGAAGAGAAGGAAATGGGATCGTATATATAAAACCCTGAAAGAGAAAAATTTCCAACCAAGAATTATATACCCAGCAAAATTGTCCCTAAAAATGATAGCACAATTAGTACATTTCCAGGTAAGCAGAAATTAAGAGAATCTGTTAAAACCAGACCAACCTTACAAGAGATGCTAAAGGGAGTCCTCTGGACAGAGAACCAACAACAGCAAACAAAAATCGACCATTAACACACATGATGACATAATCCAGAAACCAACCCAGTTATGGAAGTATCCAAAGTAAAATGAGCTTACAAGATTGTAAACAGGGAACGAGAGATATCAATTGGCAAATAAGGACAATTACAAACCAAAAAGAGGGGAAAAATGTAGTTACAGAACTTCTAAATGGTGAAGAAGTGAAGACAATGGCAAGATAGAACAGACTGTTCTAAACTTGGGAAGAAAATTATAAATAAGAGGGTAACGTCTCCAAAAAAATGATAAACCTTCACATCAAAATAAAAGAGGACAAGCACAATTATTTGGTAAATACTAAAACAATAGCAATGAAAGAAATGATAACACAATTCATAAATAAAAAGAATTCAGCACAGAAAATTATATGGAACTAAGAAATCAATAACACCATGAAAAAACACATAAGAAAATGACAGCAACAAATTCATACTTGTCAATAATTACACTGAATGTCAATGGATTAAATGCACCACTCAAAAGATGGAAAGGTGTAGAATGGATAAAAAACAGAACCCACTAATATGCTGTCTACAAGAGGCACACCTTAGAGACAAAGACAAAAACAGACTAACAATCAAAGGTTGGAAAAAGATTTATCAAGTAAATGGCAATCAAAAAAGAGCAGGAGTGGCAATATTAATTTCTGATCAAATTGACTTTAAGACAAAAACCACCGTAAGAGACAAGGAAGGATATTATACAATGATTAAAGGATCAATTGAACAACAGGACATAACCGTAATAATTATCTATGCACCCAATGAAAAAGCCCCAAAATACATTATCAGACTTTAACAGAATTTAAAAGACACACAGATGACTCTACAGTAATAGCAGAAGACTTTAATACACCACTTTCAATCAAAGATAGAACAACTGGAAAGAAACTCCCAAAGAGCAGAACTACTAAACAACACAATCCACTAACTTGACCTTATAGACATCTGCAGAGCACTTCACCCAACAACAGCACAATATACATTCTTTTCTACTGCACATGGAACATTCTCCAGGATGGACCATATGTCTATCCACAAAGCAAACCTTAATAAATTTAAAAACACTGAAATAACACAAAGCATCTTCTCAGCTCACAATGCTATAAAATTATAAATCAACAATAGGAAGATCAAATGAAAAACAGCAAACACATAGAAACTGAATAACACTCTCCTTAAAAATCAAGTAATAGAAAAAAAAAAAATGAACATAAAAAATTCTTAGCATTGAATGACAATGAAATTACAACATACCAAAATCTTTGGGATACGTAAAAGCAGTGATCAGAGGGCAATATATAGCAGTAAATGCCCACATCAAAAAAGAAAAAAGAGGGCGGGGCAAGATGGCGGACTAGGCAGAAGGACTGCACAGACACTCTTCAACAAAGAAAAGGGAAACCAATTAACACAGACACAGAAGATAATCTTGGAGCCCTGAGCCTTGAAGGGAAGGA
>NW_006921820.1:2443524-2466200 GCF_000298275.1 Orycteropus afer afer | reverse complement strand
GAGGGGAGCTGTTGCACTGTAAACTGTGGTCAATGACATAAGACAAAGTATATGTGAACTGCTGTATGGAAAGTGAATTCGCTCTGTAAATCTTCACCCAAATCACAATAAAAAAAAATAAAATTAAAAAAAAAAAAAAAAATGTCCAGTGATATGGCAGAACTGACAAGAGGCAAGGTCACAGTGACTTCTTGGCCACAGCCAGCTACCCAGAGGGAGCAAGTAGTTGGACCTGTGGGCTCAGGACCATGATCACAGGGGACATCAGGTTCAATTGGCATAATGTACTACACAAAAACATTGTTCCACATCCTACTTTGGCGAGTAACGATGGGGATCTTAAAAGCTTGCAGGCAGCCATCTAGATGCAACAATGGGTCTTTCCTCATCCACAGCAAAGAACGATGAAGAAAACTAAAGCAGCATGGAAACAATTAGTCCAAGGGACTGGTAGACCGTGCAATACTCAGCCATATGACCATGAGACAAGAAGAACTAGATGGTGCCTGGCTACCACTGCAAACCACTTGGAGCGGGATATATGTAAAGCATTGTGGATAGAGTGGGAGAACAATGTGGAACAAAACTCAAAATCGTTAGGAAAAAAAAAAAAAGGGAACAGGTTTGCTGGTCTGAAACTATGGCTCCTAGCTACCCATCAAGTCTAGAATTGAACCCTCTCCTGTGGCTTCCAGCCAAATAACAGACAGGCATATGGGCTGAACACTTACATTAGGCAGATACACTACTTGGAGTGAGCAGTCATTGGAGAACATAAGGACAGTGTACGCACAGGGAGACAGCACAGGGGGCAGGAGTAGACGGGCGGAAAGGACACAGGGAAGAGGTAACTAGAGGGATTACAGGGAAAGGACACAGGGAAGAGGTAACTACAGGGAGGAAGTGGGAAGAGAGCTGTGACATTATGGGAAATTGCAGTCAATGTCATGAGACAAAATACGTATCAACTGTTGTGTGGAAAATGAATTTGCTCTGTAAACTTTCACTCGAATCACAATAAATATTAAAAAAAAAAAAAAAAGCTACAGGGAACCAAACTATGGTACATATACATAATGGAATACTATGCAACCCTAAAGAATAATGTAGAATCTGCAAAACACCGCGTAACATGGATGAACTTGGAGGACATTATGCTGAGTAAAATAAGTCTATCACAGAAGAACAACTATTGTATTAGTCTGTTACTGTAAAAGTCAAGGAATGGTTTATATCTGGAAGGAAATTTACTTTGTTTGAGGTGGGAGGGGAGAGAGGGAACACTGTTAGATAGGTAGAGATAAGTATTGATTTGGGTGAAGAGAAGGGCAATGTACCAAATGTGAGTGATCAACATGGTGGCACTGAGGAAGAGGAAGACAGAGAGGTACAGACAACAAAGATGAACATTTTTGCACATACAGTCTTGTGCTGTCAGTGAAAGCAAATATGGGTATATGGGTGGATAGATGAGTGGACAGGCTGAACTATTAGGTATGTCTATACAGCAGGGATTGTACCCAAGACCGTGAATAGGGTTGATAGACAATGGTTCTACAAGTGTATTTGTATGTTCTGTAAGAATTCCTAGGGGTACAGTAGAGCTGACAAGGGACAAGGTTGAGTCACTTCTAGATCACAGGCAGCTACCCAGAGGAAGTGAGTAGTTGAACCTGTGGGCTCGGGACCATAGTCGTAGGGGACATTAAGCTTAATTGGCATAACACACTACATAATACATTGTTCCACCTCCTACTTTGGTGAGTAGCAACTGGGATCTTAAAAGCTTGCAAGCAGCCATCTAGATACAATGATGGGTCTCTCCTCGTCCAGAGCAAAGAAGAATGAAGAAAACCAAAGATTCATGGAAACAATTAGTCCTTGCAACTGGTACACCATGCGATCCTCAGCCTATACAACTATGAGACCAGAAGAACTAGATGGCACCTAGCTACCACTGTCAAACACTTGGAGGGGGATCTATGTAGGAGATCCTGGATAGAGAGGGAGAACAATGTAGAACAAAACTCAAAATCATTTGGGAAAAAAAAAAGGGGGGGGACCAGGCTTGCTTGTCAGATAGAGCCTGGTGGAACCACTGAGACTATGGTCCCTAGTTGCCCTTCAGGTCTGGAAATGACCCCACTCCTGTGGCTTCCAGCCAAAAAAAGGCAGGCATATGAGTTTAACATGTACCTGAGATAGACACAATCTTTGGGGAGAACAATCATGGGAGAAAGAAGGGCTGTTTATGCATAGGGAGACAGTTCAGGGGGCAGGAGTGCACGGAGGGATGGACACAGGGAAGGGGTAAACTATCGGGAGGAAGTGGGAGGGGAGCTGTTGCATTGGGGTAAATTGTAGTCAATGTCATGAGACAACGTGTGTGTGAACTGCTGTATGGAAAGTGAATTTGCTCTGTAAACTTTCACCCAAATCACAATTAAAAAAAAAAAAAAAAAAGGCTACAGGGGAAAAAGTGCTCTTGTTGGGACAGATTAGACATAAACAGGGGTCTTAAGCTGGTGAGGTAGAAAAGAATATTCCTTCCTTTCAATATATGCTTTACTTTTCTCCTCTTGTTTTCCTTTGCATTCTGTCTCTGCTTATTGCCTTCTTAATTGCTTCTTCTCATTTACTTCTATTATCTCAGTTTCCTAACTCACCCTTCCCCACTTTTCCCTTTGGCTAAGAGGCTTTCATCCTACATCTTTTCTTAGAGCACACTGAGTGAGCTGGATAGGAATCACACATGGAAAATATATTCCCTGAATCATAGATTCCTAAAACATTTAACCTACAAAGGTAGATGGATAGCAGAGTCCAACAGTCATATGTTGCACATGGGAAAATTAGGGTGCAGAGAAAGAGAACAATCATGGTTATAGAGAAGATTTTCGGCTGAGCTGGAAGTTAAGCCTGGGAACCACTTGGACAGGTTCCCTAACTGTCCCTTTTTCAACACACAGAGCCCACTAGTTGGAGAGAGAATTATGCTGCATCCAATTAAAATTTGAGAACAGAGTAAGAGAAATTATCTATGGTCTACTACCAACAAGAGGTATCAAGTAGTTATGAACTAGCCAGGTGGTTTTGTGGTACGATCTGCATAGAAAGAAAATCCTAACAGGCAAAATTTTTAAGAGGCAACTTCTATCTTGCTGATTGTGGATTATTTTAAATGTACCAGCACTTCTCCACAGGCTGCAATGTTATGTTCTAGGGAGAGACTGCCCAAATGATCAGACAAGAGGTCACATTGAGGATGGAAAACAGCAGCAAATAAAACGTACCTTTAAAAACATACTTGCATTTCAGGAAATAGCCAAAAATTATGTCCATTTTTATAGGGTTCCCCTTGGTACCAAAGACCTTCAGAAATTTTAGAGCATTAGATGTTGACAACCACCACCAAAACAAGAGGTGTCTCTTTCTAGATGAAAGAAACCATCATCGAAGTGAGATCAATGTTCCTTAACACAAGGAAAAGTCTCCTTTAAGAAGTGAGATGTGGAAGAAGGTACTGCCAGTGCCTGCCACATGCATCTTGGTAACTGATCCACAGGCCCAACCTTTCCTACTTACATGGAACAGTGGAAAGTGCCAACAGGGTTCTCACGACGGATGTCTTCATACTCCTCGTATATGCCCCGCTTTTGCCTAGTGTTAACATAGTCCACCAACTCTTGGATGGTCATGGCATGGGGACCTGGAACATGTACTGAGTCCCAGTCTAAGGCAGGAGGGAGGGAGAACAGGATGATCTCATCGAAGGGATCTGGATGGCCATTCACTTGGGGCAGGAACTGGAAATTCCAACTGGCGAGGTCAATTTTGACGTAGCCACCCAGGTTTTCAGGAAGGCACTCCCTGGGTAGATGCTGGGTAACCTCAGATGTCTTCAATATCTGAATCTGGAAGACCAGAAAGAATCATGTAAATATGTGTATGTAGGGGAGAGACACTCCTCCAAGGTAGTGAAGATAAAGAACTGTGCTTTTATTAGGGTTTGGGAAATGGGATGCTTGTAAAAGAAGTAGACTATATTTCATGTGTCTGGGATTGAAGTCTATGATGGTTAATGTTATGTGGGAACTTGGCTAGGCCATGAGTCTCAGGTTTGGCAGATATTATGTAATCATCTTCCTATTTTGTGATCTGACGTGAATAGCCAGTAAGTTGAAAGGAGAGTTTCCCTGGAAGCATGGTCTGCACTCAATATACATAGAAGCTCTGGTAAAGCTCACTCACTCTCGATCCTGCATCTCACTTGTCATCCTCTGACTTCAGGTTCTTGGGGCATAAGCCAGGTGCAGATTCTGGGATTCGTTAGCTCCAGCAACCCTGTGAGCCAGCAGCCTTCCACCTGATCTGCCAATTTTGGGTTCACCAGCCCCCGCAACTATATGATTCAGGAGAAGCTGCCAGCCTTATGCTTGACTCACAGATTTGAGACTGGCCAGCCTCCACAACTGTATGAACAATTCCCTTCAAATAAATCTCTCTATATGTATTTATAAATATGGTTCACCAGTTTTGCTCCTCTGGATAACCCAACCTAAGACAAAGCCCTAGGGATTCCCAGCCAAAGTCTGAATTCCCAGAATGTGTATAAGATCTACTCTTGGGATATATTATATACCTTCTGCAAGGAAGGCACAGGGAACAAAGGCTTTACAATATTAACAAGGCTTCCCAGTACCATCATATACTGCTACTCTCCTTTTAATCACTATTAACACACTATTTTTGTCAACCCCATAATAATACAGCCAATTTTAGGCCAGTTATCTTGTGTTTTATAGCTCAGTATCGATGTTCTCAATGATAGGTTTCTATGAAAGCAAGACAAGAACAGCCACCCAGAGGCAGGGTAGCCCAAGACAAATGCTAGATAAGAAATCTTAATACCCAATTCTGCTTCTGCTTGGACACAGTCATGCTACACTTAATCAGCCCACTCAGTTCTCTCTGCAATCTGTTCTCTCCAGTGTGTAGCAAGAATGCTGTTCTTCCTAAAAGCTTGTCTCTTTCACTGTCACCTCTTCCTGGAATGTCCCTCTTTACTCCTGTGTCTCTTCAAGGACCAGCTCTTGCATAAAGCCCTTTCTAACTCCCAAGGCAGTCCTCTCTTCTGTGTTTTCACACAACTGCAGCCTTCTCTGCACATATCAATCTCTGTGGTCCTGATCAGGGAAATGAGCTCCTCAAGCGTTAAGGATTATCTCAATTTTCAATCCCAGGATTCAGTGCCTGGACTGTAAAACATACTTAACATATTTTGAGTTTAAACATGCATGTATACTACCTGTAAATTCAGGTGAGAGAAACTCCTAAAGAGTCCTTTCAATTATATTAGGAAAGATCTCTCTTACTCTGAGTTATTAGGTCCCTAAGTAACTTCCATAGAACTAAATACTTCAGTTTCCCCTCTCCTTCTCAAGTTACTTCAGCTTTAAAGATTTGCATTATCACTCATATAATCTCACAATTCCATACACAAAAATTTCTGATGACAGTATTAAAAAAAAAAAAACCTTTATCATTTTATCCTGTATGTCAGTATTTTGTATGCCCTTTCTTTTAAGGGCTGCAATCAGACTTGAAACTCTTAGGGGATTATGATAGAATTAAGATAATTTTGGACAAAACTTTCTGAAGATGGGAAGCAATCAGCTGTCTTAAGGGAAAATTCCAGGGAAAAAAAGGAGAAAGAGAGAAACTCTCCTCCCTCAACTCTTGCTGTCAAAGGGACTGAATGTTATTTCCAGTTGAACAAAATCAAAGACCAGTTCAACAAATACAATTACATTAAAAAGTGTTAAATGTTAGAGGCCTGGATATCATTAGGCTAAATTCTGGAAGTAACCATTCCTAAGTTACCTATGGGACACATTAGTTGAGTATTTTCTTTATATAAGGTACTGTGGAGAGCAAAAGCCAAGTAAACCATGTCCAATTCCTAACTTCAAGGAGCTTGTAGTGCAGTGAAAAATGCAGTCTATACTGGGGTGACTAATGAGTAAAGCAGAGAATGTGAATGAAAACACTAACAGAAGTACAAAGAGCTCTAGGGGAGAAGCCAGGAGGATTTTTTGAAAAGAGAATATTGGCAGAATTTTGACAGTACTGATGGGAATGTATCCTTCCACTTCCAAATAAAATGAAGCTAGCCTGCCTTACCCTCTCTCGGACTTTATCCTTCAGTAAGAGGCTGATGATGGAGTAGGGCACTCGGAACCATATCGGTGCTCCCACTATCAGCACCTTCTTCAAACGAGCTGGGAATGCTCCCTGTGGAGAACACACATGAGAATTTAAGAATACCAGTTACTTTAGCTGTAACAGTAACCTAATGGGACCTTAACTGTTCAAGCCCATATTTTAGGTTTCCTGCTCTTCTCCCCATTCTTACCCAGCAGAGGGAGTTTACAGCCTAATTCAAGTTTTACTTCAGTAGCTAGAGAAAAGGTGATAAAAAAAAGAAACTAAAAAATTAGAAGCTGCCTACTTTTAAAAGTAATGATGTTATATCCTTGTTGACAGAAGCTTTATGACTTTTCTTAGCAGCAGTTAGGAAGCAACAGTACACATATATGCATCCTAGAAAAGTTCTGCTTATTAACTTTTCAAAGATCTTTCTAATACAGGATGAAGGAGCCCTGGTGGTATAATGGTTAAGTGCTTGGGTGCTAACCAAAAGGTCAACGGTTCATACTCACCAGCCGCTAGGGACAAAGTGGCAGTCTG
The DNA here is from genome assembly GCF_000298275.1 of Orycteropus afer afer. NCBI lineage: Eukaryota > Metazoa > Chordata > Mammalia > Tubulidentata > Orycteropodidae > Orycteropus > Orycteropus afer. Next base: position 2,459,450 of record NW_006921820.1, on the reverse strand, counting down.
CTTCCCTGCTTCCATAAAGATTACAGCTTTGGAAACCTTATGGGGCAGTTCTACTTTGTCCCATAGGGTCAGTATGAATTAGAATTGACTTGATGGCAAGGGGTTTGGTTTTTTAAATTGTTTTTAACTATAGCATCAATAAAATTGAACATGGAACACTTCTTTTTCATAACCTACCTTTCTTTTGGGAGCTCTAGTGGGGTAGTGCCTAAGGCATTTGAATGCTACAGAAGGCTGGCAGTTGAAACCCACCAGCCACTCCTCGGATGGAAGATGGGGCAATCTACTTCCGCAGTGATACTGCCTCGGAAATCCAAGGAGGGGTCGCTATGAGTCGTAGACGACTTGATGGCACACAACAACCACCTTTCTTTAATTCTGATATCCATGTATTTACACTCATTTATTTTTTCATCCATCTATTCACCTATGTAGGAGCTCTGGTAGCATAGTGGCTAAAGCACTTGACTGCTAACTAGAAGGCTGGCGGTTCAAACCCACCAGCCACTCCTTGGAAGGAAGGTTGGGCAATCCTACTTCCATAGTGATACTGCCTCGGAAACCCAAGGAGGGGTCGCTATGAGTCGGGGCCGACTCGATGGCACATAACAACAACAACATTCACGTATGTATTCATTTATTCAATTAATAAATATGATATAGGGGGCACAAGGGTAAATGAAGCCTGAAAAAAATGAGACATCTTGACCTGCACATGGCATAGGATGAAAAAATCATGCATTATCAGTCCACAGTGTTTGCTTTCATTCTGTTTTCCAATGTTCCAGCCCTTTCCATGGGCAGACTTACCATGTAATCTTGGCATTCTAACTGGGAAAAAAATAATGCCCAAGGAATTAAAAAAGAAGAAGAAGAAGAAACTGTAGCTAAATACCTTCAACTTTTTTCTTTCTCTATTTTCTTTACCACTTTCAAAAGGCCAGTTCCCACTCTGACATGAAACTCCCTGGCTACTCTTCAGTTCTATTAATTTTAAAGGTCAACAAATATTCCCTATAGAGAGTACATAGTATCCAGAACAAAATTCTCCAAAGGTGTCTTCACTTAAGTCTTTTCCCACAAAGACGCAACAATTTATTTCAGGACCTTAATAGCCAAAGTCTCTTTAACTGTCAGATCAAAATCCAATCTGAATAAATAACTATATTTCTATGTTTATAAGAAATATAAAATGATAAATAGAAAGTGAAAGCCATTATATCTTCTTCCTTGGTGCAAAGAGCTATATAGACCCAGACCCAATCCATTTAAATGACAATATGACAACATCATATACTAATGCTGGGAGTATCAATTGGTAAGGCCTTCTAGAGGGCATCTGGCATTATATATCCTTAAAAACATGCACACTCTTTGATCAGGTAATTCTGTTTCTGAGACTGTCTTCAGGAAACAACCAGGGAGAAACAAAGAATTATTTTTAAAAATGTTTACTGTAGCTTTATTTTTTATAGTTAATATGTACTTACAAATGGGTAGTGGTTAAGACAAATGGTGTATCTTAAAACAGACTATTATATAACCTTTAAAATGAAGATTTCAAAGAATTTTTATAACTTCGGAAAATGCTTACAGTATAATCTTAAGTAAACTATATACTATCAAAATTATAGGAGCTCTGGTAGCATAGTGCCTAAGGCATTTGACTGCTAACCAGAAGGCTGGCAGTTTAAACCCACCAGCCACTCCTTGGAAGGAATATTGGGCAATCTACTTCCGCAGTAATACTGCCTCAGAAAACAAAGGAGGGGTCACTATGAGTCAGATCTGACTTGATGGCAGTGGGTAATCAAAATTATTATTTTAATTTCATTTAAAATACTATAAACCAAAACCAAACTCACTGTCATCAAGTTGATTCCAACTCACAGTGACCCCTCCTTGGGTTAACAAGATGGTATCTCTACAAAAGTAGATTGCCCAATCTTCCTTCCAAGGAATACTATATACATATGCACATACTGGCATACAGAAAAAAGATTTATGGTTTGGTTATTTCATGCTGCTCTAAGAGAAAATACCACAAATGGGATGGCTTTAACAAACAGGAGTTTATTCTCTTACAATTTGTAGTCTAGAAGTCAGAGTTCAAGGTGCCAGACTCTAGGGGCTGGGTAAAAGCCCTTCAACCTTGGGCTTCAGCTCTGTTTCCTGCCCCGAGTCCACTGAAGCTGGAGGCTTTTCTTCACTAAGGCAGCTGCTGGCTACTAAGGCTGAAAACCCAAGGTCAATAAGTAAAAAGGGACAATCCCAATATTACCAAACAACATGGCAGGCCACTAATTCAAGTCCAGAAAAAGTCCCAAGATCAGCAGGTCACGACAGGCTGCCGAACAATGACTTAGCAACATGCAAGGTTCAAGGATGCCATAAAGCTGGAGACCTTCCTCAAAGTTGCTTCTTATATATACTGGAAGCAGACCACACCCCTAAAGAACTACTCAGCGGCTCCAATAGATTCCACCACGAAGTTAATTACCAATCTCACCATGGGGAATAATTACATCCAGCTGCCCAGCCACTCAAAACCAGGCCCAGCCAAGCTTACACATAACCTTAACTACCATAGACTGTAAAATAAATTACATCAAAAGTTCAACAGAAAGGACTTCTAGCCAAAATGGTGGCTTAGTCAGACACCCTTCATCACCCATCTACAGCAAAGACCCAAAAAACGGAGTGAAACATATACAGAAAACAAGGTGGGAACCCTGAGCATCACACGAAAGGATAAAGAATTTAAAATAAAGAACACTGATTGGAAGAAGAAACTGACTGAAAACAGTGAACAGGAAGAGACAGATCAGAGGGGCCCAGCAGCCAGCCCAGCACAGCATGGCTATCTTGAAACAATGTCAGCAACAATCCTGGATGAGGAACACAAGAGGTGTGCACATGAAATTCCCAACAGAACACAAAGTAACTGTAGGCATACCTAGAATTAAATAAGCCCCAATTGCTGGCTGCAGCCAGTAGGAAGAGCCCAGAGGAGCACACTTCCCCTGCCCCCACCCTTCTGATGATTAGTAGCATAAATCCTACATGCTTGCAGCCCCAATAACCGAGGACCAAGTTATCTCCCTCAACCGTTACCTTCCCCCGCCACCGCTCCCACCCACTGATTCAGCCAAGCTCCTTCTCCATTCCCCAGCATCTGGTGAGAGTCAGTAGTAGGCGTAGCCCATGAACACCTGCCTGCTGCTCCCTTCCCCCTTCCCATCACTTGTCACCCCCACCAACCCAGCAAGAGGAAATGAGTGTGCGACTGCATGCATGCCAGCCCATCACTCACATCTACTGTGTGACAGGTAGTGGCAGTGTAACCATGCACACACCCACCTATCACCCACTGCCTCAACCCAGAGAGAAGTGACACCTGCACTCCTGCTAGCCAGGTATACCTGCCATCTTACTCATTCAGCAAGTAGTACTGCCTGCTCCTGCACCATTGGACCAGTGACTGGCAACAGACAACACCCACCCAACTTGCTCTTAGTACTGCCTGCTCCTGCACCATTGGACCAGTGACTGACAACAGACAACACCCACCCAACTTGCTCTTAGCTGCCCACAAGACCAACAAACAGAGATCTGTGCTCAACCACCTGTTGCTATTCAATCTACCAGACTTGTGGGTAGTGCTCTAGTATAGCCAGCCTAGTGTCCAGAGTAGCACACCCATCCCACCTGTCTGGATAAATAAAAACAAAACATAACAACAAAACAGGATGCAGCAAAGAAACAAAAATAAATATAACAACACCTTAGTGCTTGGAAACAACAGACAATATCAAAGCACCTGAAGAAGCAGAACAAAATAGCTCTAGCAAGGGACCAAAGTAAAGAAAAACGATAACCTACTAAGAAAGAAATGGTAATGGAATTATCTGAAAAGGAATTCAAAACACCTATATACTGGGTCCTCCAACAGATCAAGAAAGAGATTATGGAAAACACAGACAAAACTCCAGAATAATTCAGCTAAACAATACAGGAACAAACTAACAAAACAAACAATTAGAAACCATACAAAATGAGCAAATGGAAATCCAGAAGATTAACACTAAGATTTCAGAAATAGATAATGCACTGAAAGGAAAAAGTAATAGCACTGAATCAATGAAAGTCAGAATCAGTGAAATAGAGGACAGATCCTTTGCTACAAATCTATCAGAGGAATAATCATAAAAAATAATTGAAAAAAAAAAGAAAGAAAGAAAGCCAAAGAGTTATGTGGCATACCATGGAATAATTTACATGTACTTGGAATTCCAGAACAGGAAGAGATGAAAAAAGCACATAGAAAATTTTTGAAGATTCACTGGCAGAAAATTCTCCTAATATTATAAAAAATGAGAATGTATTCATTCAAGAACCACAACAAACCCCAGACAGGGTAGACTCCAAAAGAAAATCACTGAGACATATAACCAAACTTTTCAAAACCGAAAACAAAGAATCCTGAGAGCAGCTCAGGAAAAAAGGAAATGTTACCTACAAAATGGAACTGTGGTAGTTAAGGTTGTGTGTCAACTTGGTGGGACCATGACTGAGTGGTTTAAGCAGTGGTGTGGTTGTTCCCATGATGAAATCTGATGTAAGTAGTCACTTCCCTGGTGGGATATTCTTTGAGCAACCAAACAGCTGAAAGGGAGTTTCCTCAGGAATATGGTCTGCTTCCTATACACAAACACACACACATACACACACACACATATAAACCAAACTCACTGCCATCAAGCTGGATCAGACTCCTAGTGACCCCTCCTTGGATTTCTGAGGCAGTAATTCTATGAAAATAGACTGTCCAATCTTCCTTCCGAGGAATGGCTGATGGGTTTAAACCACCAGCCTTCTAGTTAGCAGTCAAATGACTTAGGCACTACATATACACACATACATATATATATATATGTATGTGTGTTGCTGTTGTCGTTATGTGCCCTCAAGTTGGACCCAAACTCATAGCAACCCCTCCCCTTGGGTTTCCAAGGCGGTATCACTACGGACGGAAGTAGATTGCCCCATCTTCCTCCCAAGGAGTGGCTGGCGGGTTTGAACTGCCAGCCTTCTGGTGAGCAGTCAAGTGCCTACCAGAGTGCCTATGTGTATGTGTATATACATATACATACACATGCATACTTATACATATATATACATATATACATACACACACACAGACACATATATATGGATGTCCTAGGAAAATTCAGGAACTTTCTGTTGAATCTGGATCCTGCCATGCTGCCTGCCGATTTCGGTTCATCAGCCCCTGCAGCTGCATGAGTCAGGAAATGCCTCCAGCTGGACCTCTGACCCACAAACTTAGGACTTACCTGCCTCTACAATTGTCCTGTGAGCCAACAATCCACCATTTTGCCTGGTGATCTTAGATTTGTCATGCACCAAAGTCAGCAGCCTGCTATACTGCCTGCTGATCTTGGGTTCATCAGCCCCTACAGCTGCATGAGTCCTGAAAAGCCTCCAGCTTGACATTTGACCCTGGAAATTACAACTTGCCAGCCTCTATAACCATGAGCCACTTCCCTGAGATAAACTGCACTCTCTCTTTTCATATATATGTATGTATGTATACATATATCTGTATACACACACACACAATGCATTTGTGTGTAAGTATACATACACACACACACACATATATGGGGGAGTAGATTTACAGCTTCAGAAACCCAGTGGAGGTTGCTAGGAGTAAGAATCAACTAAATGGCAATGAGAGTTCATTGGTCGATAGATAGCTATGGATAAAAACAAAAACAAAAACAAAACCAAAACCCACTGCCATCAAGTTGATTCTGACTCACAGTGACCCCCATTGAGTTTCCAAGGCAGGAAATCTTTACAGAAGTAGATTGCCCAGTCTTGCTTCTGTGGAGTGGCTGAACCACCAACCTTCTGGTTAGCAGTCAGATGCCTTAGGCATTGTGCTACCATATCTGTATAGATATCTATCTATATGATTACATATATTTAAGCTTTATGGGTTTTGCTACTGCTAAAGGGCCAAGGAGGCTGCATCTCTGACCTCCTCTAACCCCACAAAAGGAAGACAGAATCAACATCAGTAGCCCAAAGCCTATCCCTGTGAAGCCAGACACGCTGTCTCCCTCCAGCCCTTTCACCAAGCCTGACACCAACCATTCCTCCCACAGCACCCACCACCTCTCTGCTGGGTTCGATAATTCACTGTAGTGGCCACACAAAACTCACAGATTATGGGGTTTATTAAAGAAGCACCAGACTACAATTCAAGTTCAGAAGTGCACTCACAGCATGTCTTTCTCAGCCTGCAGTCAGACAGACTCCTTCTGCCGCTAGGAGGGCTCCTTTTGAGCCTGGCAGAGTGGCTAAACCAACCTATCTCAACATCAGAATTCTATACACCTGAGAAAGAGAGAACTTCCCAAGAAGATTGCTTCACGCCACTCTCAAAAGAAATACCCCAGGTAGATAACTTTAACAATCAGGAGCTACTCAGTTGTTCATGGCAAATTCTACCACAGAGTTTACAAAGACTTATGGCTAGAAAAGCCATACCAGGTAATTTACTACACCGCAGCTACACTAGAGTATCAAATACTAGAGTATCTTAATTCAGTTAAGATTAAACTTTGATTTTCATGGCAGAAACCACGCAGGCAAGAAGGCAAAAGATGACATATATAAAACCCTGGAAGAAAAATATTGCCAGCCAAGAATTATAAATCCAGCAAAACTGTTCCTCAAATACTACGGTGAAAGTAGTACAATTCTAGATAAACAGAAATTTAGGGAATTTGTAAAAACCAGACCAATCTTACAAGGAATACTAAAAGAAGTCTATCATCAGACAGACACTTAACAATGTTATACAACAACTTGAGATTAACACATATGATAACATCACCCAGAAACCAACCCAGATAAATAATTTCCAAAAAATAAAATAAAGCTACAAGATTGAAAATAGGGAATGAGAGACATCAATCTGTAAGCAACTTCCAAAAAAAAAAAAAAGGCAATAAACAGTGTAATTACAGAACTTTCATATGGAGAGGAAGTTAAGGCAATATGAAGACAGAACAGACTGTTTTTAAACTTAGGAAGATAAAAGTAAATTTCAATGTAACCACAAAGAAAATTAATAAACATTCTCACCAAAACAAAAAATAAGAAAATCATAAAGACTCAATAAATACAAAATTAAAAGCAACAAAGAAAATGAAAAGAAAACCCATAAACAAAAGAACTCAGCATAGGAAAGTATATACAACAGAGAAATCATCAGTATCACCACCAAAAAAAAAAAAAAAACGATACCAGTAAACTCCTACTGGTAAAACTGGAGATCCATTTGCAGAAAAACGAAACAGGATCCATACCTCACACCATATACAAAACTACCTGAAGATGGATCAAAGTCTTAAATGTAAAACCTAAAACAATAAACATCATGGAAGAAAATACAGGGGCAAACTTAGAGGCCCTCATTTATGACATAAATAGCCTATCAAACATAAGTAAACATGCACAAACAGCAGAAGATAAACTAGATGAGTAGGACCTTCCAAAAATTAAACATCTACGTGCATCAAAAGACTTCTCAAAGAAAGTGAAAAGAGAACCTACAGACTGGAAAAACAATTTTGGCAATGACATATCAGACAAAGGACTAATCTCTAAAATTTTTAGAAAACTTCAACGCTTCAACAACAAAAAAAGGCAATTTAAAAATGGGCAAAGGACATAAACAGACGCTTCACCAAAGATGGCATTTAGGAGGCCAATAATGCATGAAGAGAGGCTCATGATCACTAGCCATTAAAAAAAATAATAAAACCTCACTGCCGTCGAGTTGATTTGATTCACAGCAACTGCTCCTTGGGTTTCTGAGGCAGTATCTCTAGGAAGCAGACTGCTCAATCTTCCTACTGAGGAGTGGCTGGTGGGTTTGAACTGCAGTCAAATGCCTTAGGCACTACACCACATTAACCATTAGAGAGATGTAAATCAAACCAATGAGGTATCATCTCACCCCAGCAGTAACAGCAATGATCAAAAAAAGAAAAAAAGAACCAACTGGCAATGTTGTGGGGTTGGAATTCTCACACACTGCTGATGGGATTGTAAAATGGTACAACTACTATGGAAAAGGGTACAGTACTTCCTTAAGAAGTAAGAAATAAAGATACCATGTGATCCAGCAATCCTAATATTAGGTACATATCCTAGAGGAGTAAGAGCCATGACATGAACAGATACACACATATCCATGTTCATCGTGGCACTGTTCACAACAGCAAAGAGATGGAAATAACCTAAGTGCCCATCAACAGACAAATAAACAAATAATGGCACTGCACTGCAGTGAATTACTTACTATGGATCTTCTAGCCATGATTTTTTGACTCCCACCAGATGACTGGGTGGAACTGTACAAATGTAAGGTGCTTGTGGTCCACCAAAGGGACGGGATAGCTTGCTAACAATGTATTTAAAAGGTACATTCTACCCTGGGTGAGACTGTACAAATAAAGAATATGTAACCCGAATGTGGGGACTGGTTAGTTTTGACATCCTGGTAGGCTTAAAATGAGCCATCCTAGTGGTATAAAGGGGTCTCACTACCATTGAGAGTGAGCCAGGAGGGAAGCATATCCTTTGGACCCAAGATGCCTGCAATGAACCTCCTTGACACAGGACAGAAGTGTAACACTTCAGAGAGAGAGAGAGACAGCAAGAAACTGCAGTGGCAGACACCCAGTAGCAGAGACTGGCATGAGACAGAGTGGTTGGCTTCCCAGCTGATGGAGCAAGAAAGCGCAGTGCCTTCGGACAGTAGGCTTGCTGGCAGAGTAGGGTGCATCTCTGGGCACCTATTTGCAGAGCTAAAAGACCTCTGTTAACACCTGCCGAATAGGGCAGAGGCCAAGGCACTGCAGGGCTGAGAGTTCAAGGCCAGAGAGAAGCATGCCTGAGGCACAGCTGAGAAGTAGCTGTCTTGATCAAAGAACTGTATCCTGAGTCATTTCTGATCATAAATGGTAACCTGTTACTTCCTTAATAAACCCCATAATTGTGAGTACTGTCTGTAAGTCCTGCGTGGCCACTGCAACAAATTACTGAACCCAGAAAAGTAGTTGAGAGAGCCATGGGAGGGACAGATGGTATCAGAATTGGCAAGAAGTTTGGAGGGTGGTGGCATGTCTAACCTAGATCCTTCTTCCCTCTTGTGAAGGTAGGGGAAGTCAGATGCTGCACCCACACTTTTTTTGCAGGTACATACACACAATAAAATACTACACAATATTAAAGAATAAAAATGAATCCATGAAACATCTCACAACATGGATGAATGACGAACTTGGAAGACATTATGCTGAGTGAAGTAAGTCAAACACAAAAGGTCAAATGACCATTATCATAAAATTATCATGTATGAGACAATTATCATAAAAAGTCAAGAGGAGGTTTACGCACAGAAAGAGACATTCTTTAAAGGTTACCAGGGATGAGTCAGGGAGAGAGGGAAAATCACTAACTAGATAGTAGACATTTATTAATTTGGGTGAAGGGAAAGACAATATACAGTAAGAGGAATGTCAACTCAACATGACCAAAGCAAAGGAAGATACCAGAAAATACACAAGTGTAAAAGGCAGCATTGGTAGATACTATTACATATACAATCCTATAATAACAATAATAAACAGTAATTCACGAATGGATAGATAAATATGTAAGCTGACCAGGTGTAAGATGGCATATGGGAGTATACCCATGAGCATATATAGGCTTAGCAGAGGATATTTCTACATACATATGTGTATGTCCTAAAATATATCCAGGTATATATAGTAGAACATACAGGGGGCAAAGTTACACAAACTTCTTAGCCATAATCAAACACCTAGAGGGACTGAGTCACTGGATTGGAGGACTTAGGACCATAGTCTCAAGGGACATTTAGTCAACTGGCATAAAATAATCCATAAAGACAATGTTATATTCTACATCCTACTTTGGTGAGTAGCGTCGAGGTCTTAAAAGCTTTCAAGTGGCCATCTAAGTAAGATACAACTGTTGGTCTCTTCCCATCCAGAGCAAAGAAGAGGGAAGAAAATCAAAGACTCAAGTGAACAGTCCAAAAGACTAATGGAGCACACAAACCACAGAGTTCGTTAGTCTGAGACCAGAAGAACTAGATGGTGCCCAGCTACCACTACCCACCACTCTGATTGGTATCACAATAGAAAGTCCTAAAAAGAGAGGGAGAAAAAAATAGAAGGAAATGCAAAATCATGAAAGAGATGAGTTCTTGGATAACTGAAGGAAATACGCACATTCATACTTGGTGTAATTTTTTTCCAACTTTTATGGAGGATAACCTGGTGACGTGTAAGAGAGACATAAAAATATTCATAATCTTTAGCTAAATAATCTTAGTCTTAGAAACATTTTAAAATAATTTAAAAGGAAACACTAAAATGATCCTAACAGTATATGTAAACCTGAAAAAACCTGAATAATACAGAAGATGGTTAATTAAAGTATCTATGGCCTATTAAAGGAGTCCTGGTGCTGCAAATGGTTAGTTGGCTGCTAACTAAAAGGCCAACAGTTCGAATTCACCCAGCAGCATCTCAAGAAAGATCTGGAGATCTGCTTTCATAAAGATTAAAAAAAAAAAAACCACCTCACTGCCATCAACTTGATCCTGACTCATAGCGACCCCCTTTGGGTTTCCAAGGCAGTAGTCTTTATGGAAGTAGATTGCCAGGTCTTCCTTCCGTGGAGTGGCTGGTGGGTTTGAACTGCCAACTGGTTGGCAATCAAATGCCTTAGGCACTACACCACTAGATCTCCTTTTCATAAAGATTATAGCCTAGGAAATCTCATCGGACAGTTCCACTCTGTCATGTGGGGCTGCTATAAATTAGAAATTACTGGATGACACACAATAACAACATGGCATATTAATCATCAGGATATGGTAACTTTGTTAAAGGTCTAAATTGAGGAAAGGAGAGATTATTCAATGCGTTAAAACTAGAAAGAAAAAAAAAGTTACCCCTTTGGAGAAAAAAGTCAGATTATCCTACATTTCATACCACACACAAAAATCAATTTCAGATGGTTTAAGATCTTAAATGACAAAAACAAAATTTTAAACTCTTAAAAGAAAACTGTAGTCAGAACAATCAACCATGGGAGATCAGAAGGATAGTATTTGCACAGGGAAAAAGGTAGGGAGGCAAGCATACACAGGCAAGAAGGACAAAGGGAAAGGGTAACCACAGGTAGGAAGTGTGAGGAGAGCTGTTATACTGCTGGGAATGTAACCAACGTCACAAAATAAAATGTATATGAACTGCTGAATGCTAAACAAATCTGCTTTGTAAAATTTCACCCAAATAACAGTTCTTAAAATTTTTTTTTGAAAACAGAAATTAGCAGTGAATATGTTTTTTTTTCTGACTATGGAGTAGAAAAGGACTTAAGACATAACACACACTAACCAAAAAAGAAAATATAGATACATTTAACCATATTAAAATTAAGAACTTCTGTTAGTCAAAAGAACTTTATAAAAAGGGAAAAAACAGCCTACAAACTAGAAGACACTATATCGATATCAAAATCTATACAGATATAGATATCTAAGAATTAATTGTTATCAATAATAGCTCCTATTCATTTTCTTATTGGTATACTGATATATAGGAGCTCTGGTAGCATAGTGCCTAAGGCACTTGACTGCTATGAGAAAGCTGGCGATTCAACCCATTAGCCACTCCTAGGAAGGAAGGTTGGAAAATCTACTTCCATAGTGATATAGCCTCGGAAACACAAGGAGGCGTCACTATGAGTTGGGGCCAACCCGAAGGCACATAACAACATGTTGAGTAAATTTTCACCCAAATCACAATTAAGAAAAAAAAAAAATGTTGATGTATGGATTTGTACTTTTTCACATATTATTGATATATCAAAAAGCAAAAAAAAAAAAAAAAAGGAGGAACAAAATCCAAAAACACAATAATGACCAGAATTACTGGTCAGATGGAATCTGGTGGGACCCCCAATACTATGGCCCTGGGATACATTTCAGGCCTGGAATAAAACTCACTCCCAGGGTCTGGCTCTCAGCCCAACAGTAAGCAAGACATACATGCAGACCACTCAGCCCAGGGTGACGTACCCACATACTCTATGGAGATGCACCCCTTGGAGCAATAGACCACAGGGCACCAGAGGGGCAACATTCGCATGGAGGAAATGCAGGACACACAGGAGTGCATAACTATGAGGGGCACAGGGTGGGGTTACTGGGCAGGGAGGGGAGGAAAGTGGGTTAGGGTTGGGGAATGGTAATTGGGGAGTGAAACCAAATGTACATGAAATGTTGAATGTAAAACAAACTGTGCTCTGTGAATCTGCACCTAAAGCACAATAAATAAATAAAAAGCAAAAGTAAAACTACAAATCTATAAATGAAGAAACCAATAGGAAAATGAGTAAAAGCCACAAACATGCATTTCACAGAAGAAATGTATATGGCCAATAACCACATGAAGAGATGCTTAATTCCATTTAATAAGAGAAATGCAAGTTATTTCACAATATACCATTCTACACCTATTTTACTGGCAACAAAATATACATTCAATATACACATCTGTATTAAAATTTCTTTGAGTGAGGAATGATTAGAGAAAAGCAGGTCTTAAAAGGCTGTTTTGGATATAACTATTGTTGTTAGGTGCCATCAAGTTGGCACTAACTCCTAGCAACACCATGTACAATGGAACGAAACACCAACCCATTCTGCACCATCCTTACAATCCTTGCTATGCCTGAACCAATTACTGCAGCCACTGTGTCAATCCATCTCATTGAGGGTCTTCCCCTTTTTTTTGCTGACCCTCTAGTTTACCAAGCATGATATCCTTCTTCAGTGACTGGCCCCTTCTGACAACATGACCAAAGTAGTTGAGACAAAATTTGGCCATTCTCACTTCTAAGGAGGATTCTGGCTGTACTTTTTCCAGAACAGATTTGTTTGTTCTTCTGCAAGTCCATGGTATTTTCAGTATTCGCCAATACCACAATTCAAAGGCATCAACTCTTCTTCAGTCTTCCTTTTTCACTGTGCAGTTTTTACATGCATGTGAAGTGACTGAAAACACCACGGCTTGGATTGGTGCACCTTAGTCTTCAAAGTGACACCTTTGCTCCTTAACTCTTCAAAAAAAGTCTTTTGCAGCAGATTTGCCCTGTGCATTATGATATCTGATTTCTTGACTGCTGCTCCCATGGGTGTGGATTGTGGATCCAAGCAAAATAAAATCCCTGACAATTTCAGTCTTTTCTTCATTTACCATGATGTTGCTTATTGGTCCAGTTGTGAGGATTTTTGTTTTATATTGAGGTACAATCTAAACTCAAGACTAGTCTTTGATATTCATCAGTAAGTGCTTCAAGTCATCTTCACTTCCAGCAAACAAGGTTGTGTCATCTGCATATCACAACACAGGTTGTTAATGAGTCTTCCTCCAATCCTGATGCCACATTCTTCTTCACATAGTCTAGCTTTTTGGATTATTATGCATAACAATGAATTTCAGTAATATAATGGAAAATGAAAAAATAAGTCCCAGAAAACAACAAATAGTATTAACACCCTACCCTCTTAATAACTTTGAACTTCATAAAGTTCAAAAATAACTGAACATTATTTAGACATACATATATATATCTGGTAACACTATTTTTGAAAAGGCAAAGTATGATAAACACAGAATTCAGGATAGGAGTTACCTCTGGGAAGGAAAGAAAGGGGATGGGTAGAGAGGGGCACATAGGTAGATGGACATTAGGATCACGCTCTAGTTCTCAGTTTTGGTGGTGGAGTCATCGGTGTTCATATTATTTTTTAAGTTAATTATTTAAAATAAGAGTGGCCTTGCAAGGGCCATTGATAAGAGTGTGTCATGCATGATTAATCCTAGTCTATGTACCTGAGGTCTGAAAAAAACAAGAGACTACACTGATGCATGGGATACCTTATATAAAAGAAACAGTATTATTTTTATATACTATCATAATCATCATATACACAACCTAGATGACAATTATATAGCTGCTTAATATTAATAAATATTAAAGGGGTATGCCAAAATGTAAAGAGTTTTATTTATGTGATGATTAGTTTCTGATGTAATTATAAATACATACTTCTAAAAATCTAGTTCAACAGTACTCCCAAGAGAGAGCTTAGAACACAGACTACACAGACTCCTAATGTTTTTCAAATTACATATTGTTACTCAGTGGGTTCTGAAATCAATTTAGTAGGTTATGACTAACATTTTTAAAATATGAAAGAGATGAGTAATCAAAGAGACCGTACATAGTAAATGCAAAAAGGTCATAGGGGCAGCGTCTTCTGACCTCCTCTAACGTCACAGAAAGATCAACGGCCAACAACCCAAAGCTGAATCCTATGAAGCAGAAGTCAGACATCCTGCCACCCTCTAATTTTTTCACCAATTCTGACATCAATCGTCCCTCTCATGACACTCCCAACTTTTCTGCTGGGTTCAATATTTGTCGCAATGGTCACACAGAACTCACAGACAATACTCAACGATCATGGGAGTTTACTAGGAAAGGAAGCAACAGGTTATGATTCATGTTCAGGAATGCTCAGGATACAATTCTTGGATCAGGACAGCCTCCCCTCTGGTCATGCCCAAAGGCATGCCTCTCTTTGGCCCTTGGCCTCTTGGCCTGGCCTCTGCCCTGCTCAGGTAAGTGTTACAAAGCTCTTTTAGCTCTGCTGATAGGTACATCCCACTCTGCTAGCAAGCCTCCTATGTTCAAAGGCACTCAGCTTACTCACTCCATGGACTGGCAAGCCTGCCACTGTGTTTCGTGCCAGTCTCTTGGTTCTGCTGCCGCCATATCCCTGCTGGTCTCCTTGCCATCATCTCAGTACAGGGGTCTTGGGTCCAAGGACACAATCCGCTCTTGGCTCTTCTCTGTCTTGATGGTAGTGAGATCCTCCCTTTTCCACCTCTGGGTTGGCTCATTTTAGCCTAGTGGAATGACAAAACTGACCAATCCCCACATTAGGGTTCAATATATCTTATTTGCATGGCCCACCCCACAAGGGTGCCATGTACCTCATTTGCATTACTAACAAGCCATCTAATACCATTGGTAGGCCTCAAGCATCTCATATTTGCATAGTTCCACCCAGTCATCTGGTGAGAGTCACAAAGACCATGGGTAGAAGAGCCATATCAAGTAATTCACTGCATCACAGTAAAGATAATGTATTTTGTAAAAACTTTTTTGTTTTATAATGTAAGTATGTTCACATAGGTCTACACAACCTCATTCTCAATTGTGAAATCCAAATAGCTCTGAAAATCTTAAGTTTCTTTTATAAGTGTGGTATCAAACTCAGCAGGCAGCAAAATCTAACCTGAAAATGTCATAGGCTATTTATAGGCTTTTTCCCCCAAGTCATTAAGAGGGAGGAAAAATGTTGTAACGATACAGTAATACTGTATACAACATAATAATAATGTATAATAGTACATTTCAAATATTAATGCATTTGATTATAGAATGGTACATATACCATATTATTTTATTTTATTTTATTTATTGTGATTTGGGTGAAGATTTACAGAGCAAATTCACTTTCCATACAGCAGTTCACATATACTTTGTCTCATGTCACTGACCACAGTTTACCATGCAACAGCTCCCCTCCCACTTCCTCCCCATAGTTACCTCTTTCCAGTGACCATCCCTCCATACTCTCCTGCGTCCTGAGCTGTCTCCCTGTGCATAAGCAGCCCTTCCTTCTCCCATGATTGTTCTCTCCAGGG
>NW_006921820.1:2438429-2439849 GCF_000298275.1 Orycteropus afer afer | reverse complement strand
GGTCCAACATTATCTTCTGTGTCTGTGTTAATTGGTTTCCCTTTTCTTTGTTGAAGAGGGTCTGTGCAGTCCTTCTGCCTAGTCTGCCATCTTGCCAGAACTCCTACCATATTATTTTTTAAGTCCAAAAAATTAAAAATCACCTCTGGACCTAAAAGTTTAGGATAGGAGATTATGGAACTTTGTATATAATTCTACATAGTTTGTGTACATATACTTCTATGTTCTAGGTCACAAAGGAAAACACATTTCTGAGTAGACTGAGACAAAAATACAAGAAAGTCACTAGGCCTTCATTAATTCTTAATGGCAAAAGTGCCATTGCCACCTTGATGTCTCAGAATCTTCCTATGCATTTTGTATTTTAATTCCTTTTTTTTTCTTTAAAAATTAATAGGCCAATATGTAGATGAAACAACCTTGCCTGCTGAAAGTAAAGACAACTTGAAGCACCTACTGATGAAGATCAAAGACTACAGCCTTTAGTCTGGACTACACCTCAACATAAAGAAAACAAAAATCCTCACAACTGGAGCAAAAAGCAACATCATGATGAGAAAAGATTGAAGTTGTCAGGATTTAATTTCACTTGGATCCACAATTAGTGTCCATGGAATCAACAGTCAAATAATCAAACAACATATTCCATTGGGCAAATCCTCTGCAAAAGCTCTCTTTAAAGTCTTTAAGAGCAAAGATGTTACTTTGAAGACTAAGGTACACCTGACTCAAGCCATAGTTACTTTCAATAATTGACTCCTATGCATGTGAGCATTGGACAATAACAAAGAAGACCACAGAAGAATTGATGCATTTGAATTATGGTGTTGGTGAAGAATTTTGAATGTACCATGCACTGCTAGAAGAAGGGGCAAATCTGTCTTGAAGGAAGTGTAATTGGAATACAAGTGAGAATAGCCAGACTTTGTCTCTCATACTTCGGTCATGTTGACAGAGGAATAAATCTCTGAAAAAGGATATCATGCTAGGTAAAATTGAAGGTCAGCAAAAAAGATGAAGACTCTCAACAAGACGGACTGATACAGTGGCTGCAACAATGGTCTCAAGCGTGGCGACAACCGTGGGGATGGCACGGGATGGGGTGGTATTTCATTCTGTTGTGTATAGGGTCGTTATGGGTTGAAACCAATTCGACAGCACCAAACATGTTTTCCAACAGTTTTAGGTCTACAGAAAAACTGAACAGAAAGTACGTATTTGTTGTCAAGGAGTGGATTTTTTTGTATTTTTTTATTATTTTTTTTTATTAGGATTTGGGTGAAGATGTACAGAGCAAACTCACCTTTCATACAGCAGTTCACACATACTTTGTCTCATGTCATTGACCAAAATTTACAATGCAGCAGCTCCCCTCCCACTTCCTCCCCACAGTCACCTCCTCCCAGTGTCCATCCCTTCA
>NW_006921820.1:2426959-2437674 GCF_000298275.1 Orycteropus afer afer | reverse complement strand
ATCTTGGATACACTCTCCATTTAGACATACCTAATTGTTTAGCTTGTTCACCCATCTATCCGTCCCTATACCCATGTTTGCTTTCACTGACAACTCAGTATTGTATATGCAAAGGGGTTCATATTTGTTGTTTGTACTGCCCATGTAACTCTCTCTGTCTTTCTCAAGGGAGTGGATTTTTGACTCAGAAAGATCCTACAGAACAAGGTAGATCTGCCCCATAGAGTTTCCAAGGTTGTAATCTTTAAGGAAGCAGACCACCACATCTCTCTCCCATAGAGTGGTTAGTGGGTTTGAACTCCCAACCTTTTGGTTGGCAGCCAAGAGCTTAACCAATGGACCACAAAGTACACAGAGTTGCTAAATACTCCCTTTCCCCCTGCACACAAGTTCTCCTATTACTGACACCTTGCATTGGTGTGGTATTTCTGTTACAAACGATGAACGAATATCGATACATAGTATTAACTAGAGGCCATAGTTTATATTAAGGTTCACTCTTTGTGTTGTATTCCACTTCACTTTTAAGATCACTTCTTGTTCTGAGGAAGCAGGTATTAGTCATCCTTTATAAGTGGCCTTTAAACCGAACATGTCTGAAGTTCACACTATTCCTAAATCTCTTTCCCAAAGAATTGGGAGATGGGGGGGAAAAAAGCATCATAATCATTGAAGGAGAGTTGAGAGGATCTTCCCACAGTCTTACCTTCAGTAGGTTTAGGACTTTCTTGCCAAGATCCAGCTCAAAGTTGGCATAATTAGAACCGCCCATGTCATAGATAAACACCAGTCCATTCCTCTGAGTTTCAAAGCTGTAAGCCAATCATTGAACAAAAACATTTGTAAGTAATAGATGGATGAGGCAGGTTGAAAGCCTGGGGCAATGACATATAGAACACATATGAGACCAAAGTAACTGCCTCCTTGAACAAATGGTCTTACAAAAAAAGATGTATCTGCTATGATTATTGATGTAGATTTATCTACACTTACCAAGTGCTCAACTCCTAGGTTGAGAATGCTCCAGAGCAACTAGATCATGAAAATTTGAACAATTTTTTCCTCACTCTTCAAAAATTGCCTATCCTGATTTGATATGTTTTCCACAGCTTACAAAGTTTCCTCTTCCATAAATGTCTCTCTGATAATTATTCAAATGTACTACATCTTTCCTCTATTCATTTTTTTTAATTTTCCTTCCCTTTCCCTCCCATTTGGTAACCAACAAAGAAAATTTCCTTCCATTATGTCAACTTTTCCTTAACTTTTTATAATAGTGGACTAATACAGTATCTGTCTTTCTGTAATTGACTTTTCACTAAGTGTAATGTTCTCCAACTTCATCCATGTTATGAAGTGTTTCATGGATTCTACATTATTTAGTGTTGCACAGTTATTCCATTGTGTATATGTACCATAGTTTGGTTATCCATTCCTATGTTGATGGGCACGTAGGCTGTTTCCATCTCTTTACTATTATGAATAGTCCTGCGATAAACACGGCACACATATCTATTTGTGTCCTGGCTCTCACACTTTTTTAGGGTATATACCTAGAAATAGAATTGCTGGATCAAATGGTATTCCTATTCTCAACTTTTTAAGAAATTGCTATACCATTTTCCACAGTGGTTTTATCATTTTACAGTCCCAATCTCTCCACAGACTCACCAACATTTATTATTTTCTGTCATGTTGAACTTTGCAATTATTGCTGGAGTGAGATGGTACAAATTTACTACATCTTTCATCCCCTTGAGGTCTCATAAATCTTCCAATGGATTTTTCTTGTGACCTTATAATACTGCTAAGGCATTTGTCTGCTAATCAGAAAGTTGGCAGGTCAAACCCACCAGCCACTCCGTGGAAGGAAGATGGGGCAATCTACTTCCATAGAGATCTGGAAACTCAATGGGGGCTGCTACGAGTTGTAATCGACTTGATGGCAGTGAGTTTTTTTTTTCCCAGTCTGCAATATTCCAACTCTGTGTAACCATATAATTCTCCCCTAGAGGGCACAAATCTGTCTTGTTTAACAAATTACCCCCAACAGTCCCTAGTACAGCCCCTGCAAACAGGTACATAATAAATGGTCAATGAATTGTAATTCAATGGGTAGAAGCCCCCATCAGTAAGATATATTTTATACTTGTAGGGAACTGATTAATTTGTCTCTTTTGACTTCAATGGAGGAAGAAAACAAATCCAATGTCATGACTTGAATTATGTCCCCCAAAATTTGTGTTAACTTGACTGGGCCATGAATCTCAATGGTTTCCAGAACAAAAACCAAACACACTGCCAATGAGTCAAATCCAACTCACAGCGACCCTGCCTTGGGTTTCTGAGGCTTATCTCTATAGAAGTAGACTGCCCAGTCTTTCTTCCAAGGAGTGGCTAGTGGTTCAAACCCTTATGCATTACGCCACCAGAACTTCTCAATGGTTTAGCGGTTATGTAATGATATGGTTTAGCAGTTATGTAACGATATTCGATGATGTTATCTGATGTGATAAACCAATCAGGTGTAAGAGGATTAAGGGTGGGGTGCAATACTCTTAGTCCCATCACAGCCCTGATGCAATGTAAAGGGAGCTCCCCTGGGGTGTATCCTGCTACATCTTACAAGTGACAAAAGGAGAGAGAAGGGAGCAGAGAGGGGGGACCTACTACCACCAAGAAAGAAGAGCCAGGAGCAGAGCACATCCTTTGGACCCAAGGTTCCTGCATCAGGATCTTCCTAGGACCAAGAGACACACAGAGAGAAAGCCTTTCCCTACAGCTGGGCACTCTGACTTCTAGCCTCCTAAACTGTGAAAGAATAAATTTCTGTTTGGTAAAGCCATCCACTTGTGGTATTTCTGTTACAATAGCACTAGATAATAATTAAGACACCCACCAATGAGCTTTGGAAAGCATCTTAAAAAAATAAATTTAAGAGGTGGTGAGCCTATTTCCAAATTGAACTGAGGAATGTACAAAAAGTGTTCCCCCTCAGTCCTACCTCAAAGTTGCACTCTTCCACCTAGTCAATTCTTTGCTTCTGATCTGCATACTTAATGGTCATTAAACAAAAACCCAAACTCATTGCTGTCGAGTCGATTTCGACTCATAACAACACCTCCTTGGGTTTGAACCACCAGCCTTCTGGTTTACAGTCAAATGCCTTACGCACTACACCACCAGAGCTCCCTAATGGTCAGTAGGAATCATTTATTTTATCAGACTACTACTCACAGTTGATAACAACAGTTTTCACATCTATTTACAATGAGAAAACTATTCAACACAAAACATCCCTGAAATCAGGGACCTGAATGTTACTTTCTACCCCAATTTTTTGCCTTATCTCCTGGAACTCTCATATCTTCATCCCTTTAACAACATCCAAGGCAGAGGCATCCATCTATGATGTTACATTTCAAAATTCTCTAATTCTCAAGTAATACCAGTTTCTCCAGGAGACTTAGTTTCAAACAGACCCTAATGTCTTATAGTTAATGCAAAATCTTGACTCCTTTTTTTAACTCCAGAGAGACTATGATTGACCGAGATGAAAGATGCTGTTAGATACATAGCACGATTATTGAGGAAACTACCCAGGTCTAGCGACTTTCCATTTCTGCATGAGTTCATCAACAACCAAATTCAAAGGATTATGTTTTCTCCTCAGAGCACCAGCCTATGGAAAGTCAGTGCTATGGGAAAGAGAATTTAATAAAGAGCAGCTCTGGTGCATAATGATCCAGATTCAATATTCCCAGATCTGAAACTGCTCATCCTGTGAAGGCACATGAAATAAATACAAATGTAGTAGGATTTTCACCCTTCTGGGTACAGAATTGTAGTGCAGTTTGATTCCTGAGCTAGATGCTCCAAGAAAACCCCAAGACATTTAAAACATAGCCATTTAAAACATAAAATATCAGTTATGTTCAAAATAATTAGGGGTAGGATAGGGGCAATCAATGAAATTAGGTTGGCTATAAATCACTGTTGAAGAAGTTGAATGCTGGGTATGCAGAGATGTATTATACTGTTCTCTCTCCATCCATGTATGGGTGAAATTTTCTATTGTATATTAAAAAACAGGTCTCTGCCCTCAAGGAGCTTATAATCTACTGGTATATGAAGAATCAAGTAAGAGTAAGATAAGCAACATCATAAGGTCATGTATAATTATGATTTATAATGGTAATAACTGCTATTAAGGTCAACATAGAAAGAATTTTATTTATGATAAGGTGGCGTGACCTGGGCATCACGGAAGTTGGGTCTGAAAGGGCAGAATTCAGTGAACAGGAAGGAAGAAGGAAGACTACTCTGGCACAAGAAAAGAGAATTTCTACTCCCTGGGGAGCCAGTAAGAATTTTTTGCTAGAAGGAAAGGGTTCACACTTATTTATTAGCTTTATGCACTCTTGATAATGAGGAGTCACTAAGGGTTTTTAAGAAAAGAACAGACTTCATGAAAGCAAAGTTTTAACAGTCTGGTCCTCCTATGGGATCCAATATTCACACCAGAAAGAGAAGCTTTGGCCACTGAAGACTCCTCCTGCCATGCCTACATGAGCACCCTTGAGTCTCTCAATATCCCAAGGAGAAAGGTTAATACCAAATTTTCTAGGGAAGTACCCTTTCATTCATTCCCCTGAGCTAAAGAAGCATTCAAAGGAACCCATATTCTGGAAATTAGGAGGCAGAGCTAAGAAATAACACCCTTCTACTCGGAGAATACAAGGCCACTGAGACCAGTAGTCCTCATCCCTTAGCAACTTCTCTTTTATAGAGAAGTGTGTGGTTTCGATATAGCTCCCAGAGCTTCTACCGCAGAAGTTAAGTACTATGAAAGCAACATAAACAAGGAAATAAGTGAACTGGACAGAGAATCTCACTTTGGACAGTCCATCAGCTTTTCCTATCCTTTCAGTCTACGGTATGACTGAAGTTGTATATAGCTGTGTTTCATTGTCTCAGGCATCAGCCCTCAAAATATAACTTCTAAACCAGAGGACTAGCCAATGATGTGAAGAGCAGCAACAAATTATGAATGCTAAGCACCAGGGAAAAAGGAAGCATGGCAGAAAAGTCGTGTCATAGGGTACAAAGAAGTCAAGGAGTCAAGAAACCAGGCTCTTAGACCCAGGTGGACCAATATGTGATAACTCTGAGTCATGTAAACTTCTTGGGGTTTTAGTTTCTTTGTTTGTAGAATACAAAAAATATCATTTACTTTAGAGGGAAATGGAAAGATGACCTGAGCTGGTTCTTTTTGCTTACACCCCTATTTATAAAGATGATATTAATTTTATGCTTTTAGATTCTTTTCCTTGAATGTTATCAAAATCCTCTGAACTAAATGAAATTACTCTTATTTATACACAAATAAACTGAGGCCCCAGAGAATTCTGATAATTAACGTTCAGGGGAGAATTCATAACAAGAACCAGAATAAGTCATTTCCTCCTCACTCCCTTCTAGTAAGTAATTCTCAATACACTGAGGATTGCTAACAGTTGACCTTCTCAGTTTCTGTTGTCCTAAAATCAAGCCAAGCAGGTAAAGATACAGAAATACCCACCATATTGATAGCACCTCGAAATATGCCAAGCCCTTAAGGAAATGGACTGTTTTCTGTTCATAGCACTGCCCAGGGTGCACCCTAGCAGCATGACAAAGGAACTGCTGAGTTTGAGTCAAGGATTATCACTTTCCTATCCGGATGCAGACCACCTAAAAAATAATCTCCATACTCACCTATCCACAGCTCTGTCTAGCAAGTAAAACAGAGCCTGAAGTACCACATGTTGGACTGACTTATGGGGATGATGCAACCTGGCAGTGAAAAGAGCAATAGAGGCTCCTGTTGGGTCTCGAACATTCTGAGCAAAGAAAACAAGAAACATTTAGAAATCAAAATAGAAAACCACAGTAATTGCTAAGGATTCTTAGGTCCTAGAAAAAAATTTGAAGGGTGAAGGGAACAGATGCTAGGAATACTTCCCTGACTTCCATCAATTTCTCCAGAAAGCAAAAAAAGTTTTTATCATCCCATTCTTGATTCTCTGAGCCACCCCTGGACCATATTCCTGTGGTAGTGAAAAAACATATTGTCTTTGCTCTTCAGTTATAGAGAAATCAAACAGTAGTTCTACACTAGCTGCCTAGGTAATTTCCCAGTCAGAATGGCAAATGAAACAAGCAGCAGGGTAGAACTATACAATAGGACCACGGTTTCCATGCTCTGCCTCATAAGTATCATCATATACTTATCTGAAAAGCTGAGAACTCCTAGTAGAAAACTCCAGATAAGTAAGGAAGGATGGGTCTCTGATATATAGTATACCCATACCCATCCCAAAGGTCTTTCTTGATTAACTGACCAATAAGGCAACTTTTCTAAGTCTACCACACAACTAAGTCTCCATAATGTTGATTATTACTAGAATAATTTTATGCCATACTGCACAGCTGCTTCATATCTATTCCCAACTGTTGAGACTTACTATATTTGGGATAAGATACCTAGGAATAAAGTCAAAACAAGACAACAGCTATCAGAGGAAGTGATGAAGCACTACAAGAGGGGTCCGTGAAGACTCACTAAGATTGTGAACTTTCCACTGAGGATTTCAGAACGGAGAGGTTCCTCATGAGGTTTCAGCTTCACAATGCCTTCCTTCCTTCGTGTTTCCTAAAAACGAAGTGCAGCAAAATGAATTAACATAAAAATACTGTATATTCAGTACCACCACCACCACCACCACCCCCCAAAAAAAAACTGCTACTGAGTTGATTCTGACTCATAGCAACCCTTTAGGACAAAGCAGAACTGCCCCATATATCTTCCGAGGCTATTAAATCTTTATGGAGGCAGACTATCTCATCTTTCTCCTGCAGAGTGGCTGGTGGTTTGAACCACTGACCTTCTGGTTAGCAGCTAAATGCTTTAACTACTATGCCACCAGAGTTTCTCCACATATTCAAGGACAGCTTCATATAATTACTAGATCTCAGAGACAGGGGACTTCAGAAGAAGTCAACTAGTTGAACCATAAATTCCTTGGTAAATCCCCTTTCAGGCCAGCTGAGTATGATTAGAATTCCTGTCCAATGTCACCTTACCAGCACCACCTCCCCAGGCAGGTTATTTTTCTCTGAATTAGTAAGAATCCTGGCACACACTCAACCAGTATGTACCATTAGAGACTAGGTCAAAGTTCCTGAATATGCAGTAGTACTTTGCATTAGGATATTGACATAAAGACCTAAGAATTACCTGAAAGTATGTATGTTCACATACCCTCGAGAATCAGGCCTCTCCTATCTTAAGTAGGAGCTTTTCTCTCTATTCTATGTCCTCTCCAACACCACCTATGATGATTTCATTCTCCGGCAAGATTTTTTAAATTCACCCTCAGTTCCCACCTCCTACTCCCACTGTATTCTGGTCCTCACAATTAAAGTACTCCACTGGAAGTTTTGTGCAGGACCTTTGTCCTGTGACCTCTGTCACTGATTCCACTAGACATTTTCAGTCCTTTTACACGATGATGTTGACTATTCATATTCCCTTCTTCGTGAAACATTTGCTATCTTTGGATAACATGATGACAAAATAAAAAAATATTCTTGGTTTTCCTATTTCTTCAACTATTCCTCCTAAGTCTCTTTTGTGGTCACCCCCCATTCATTTGTTCCTCAATTCACTCATTTATCCATTCAATTCACCAACTCACTCATGCTACAGATATTTGTAGAGTACCTATTAATTGCCAGGCATTAAACTAAGTGCTAGGAGCATCCCAGTGAATAAAACTAGATCTTTGTTTATATTCTTCTCCAATCCATCCCTAAAATCAAATTTCTAAATGTCTTTAGAGACAAGGCAGAAAGATATATAACTGAAGATAGTGTTAGTGGTAGGATCATACCTAAAGCATTTGAATTCAACTTTTGAGAAAATACTGGACCAAAGAAAGAAAAATGTCTGAGGTGAGATTCTACCCGAGACATCTTCCTGTTCCTCATACTTTCCCTCAATGACTTCATCCATTCTCATGGCTTTAATGTTCAGCTCTATTTTGGTGACTTTAAATCTCTATTTCTAGCCCAGATTTATTTTCTAAACCCTAGACTTATATATCTGGTAACTACTTAGAGGACATATCCATTTGGATATACCAAAGCCACTTCAAACTTATTATGGCTAAAACCAAATTTATAATTTTCTCTCTCCACACTCCTGCACAGTGTCTCCTGAATTAGTGAATGTCATCACCATTTACCCTGCTCCCCAAGTTATAAACCTGGAATCCTTGACTCATCTTTCCTCAAACACCAATTTAAACAACCTTGTCCTACTGATTTTACTTCTCTAGAATCTGCTCATTTCTCTAGAATCTGTCCACTTTTCTCCAGGTCCCATGACACTGTTCTTACTGACACTACAATCATCTCTCTTGCAGGTAAGTGCAACAGCCTTCCATAATTTGTCTTTCTGCTTCCAGTCTAGCCCTTCTGATCCATTCTCTATAGCACTAAGAGAAAAAATCTTCCAGAATGCAGACATGAACTAGTCATTCCCCTACTTATATCATTAATAAAATAAAAAGTAGATACTCCCTGATCTCTATTTTTTTTCTTTAAACTTTTTATTGTGATTTGAGTGAAAGTTTAGAGTAAACTGTCTTCTATTAACAATTTCATAGTTTGCTGCCCAATCTCTTGCCATGCCCCCATTCCCACCAACATTCCTGCCCAGGAGACTTTTTCTCTTGGTTTTGAGCATCTGAAGTTGCTGTTCTCTTTGCCACACTCTCCAACCTATCTGATTCCTACTCATCCTTCAGAACTTAACTTATAAAATATTTCCTTCAGGAAGGCTTTCTTGACCCTCCTAACTATGCTTCCACAGAACCTAGTATTACCCTTTCATATTTATCAAACACTGTTCTACAATTGCTTAACCTGTCTTTCTAAACAGTAATCTCTGCATTTAGAACATAGTAGGTACACAGTAAGTATCTGTTGAATAAATGAATATTGAATATGCTCACCCACATGATAGGTGAAAGTAAGCTTTAGTCCTAAACTAACTTTACTGTTATCCTAATTTTTGTTTTTAATCTAAGGAAATTAGATTAAAATAAAAATCAAAACAAAGTAACAGGCTGTGCAACTATATCTGCATAGCAATAATGTCAAGACAATGGACCTAACTAATATAATTGCTCTTTTCTTCCAGATCTAAACCTCCCCTTCTTGAACTAAACCACCCACTAAGTATTCATCTGAATGACAGGTTTTTAAACACCTCAGACATCCTGAAAACTAGTAGAGTGAAAGGGGCATGTGGCCAGAAACCAGATAGAAGAGCTAGGACTCAAAACTCCAGGAAATGTGAACTATTCATCCTGCCACCAAGATGACATGAGGCACCTCCTAATTTTCCATCATGAGAGATGGTTCTTGCTCTACAATTATAATTTAGGCACATTAGTGTGCCTTCCAGGAGCTGCAGTGCTGAGCCTCAACTATCCAAGAACTCTTGTGAGACTGATGATCTTCTCATGGGAAGGGGACAGCACTTAAGAGAACCACAGTAACACCACTACCACAGGTCTGGTCCATCCTTGAGCAACGTACTCTGTAGGAGTGGAATAACTCTATGGCACGGAGTACATCAAACTTCCTGGCCATGAGGAATTTGACAGCTACATTCCAAGAGAGCGGAGAAACGTTGTACTGAACTGTCCACTTGTTAATCTCTTCAAGAAACTGCTTGGTGGCCTGTTTGACAAAGAAAGAATAATTAGTAAAAAGAGAACATATTTATGGAACCAAAAACAATTATCCTTTCTTCAAGCAAGTCTGAACCTAAAGTCTACAACAAGGAAATAGAGAAAGACAAAAGGTGGAAGCAGTTGTGAAGCCAGAAACAGTTAAAGATGCATACAAACACAGTGAGGCCAGAAGCCAGACCCAGGTTGAGAGACTAAGGCCTACCACAAGGATGCATGGAAAAACAATGATGGGGAAGACCAGGGCACCCAAATGAGATGCAAATTACTGGGCCCAAAATGGAAAAACAAGCAGAGAGTTTGTTGTTGCTGTTGTTGCTGTTACTGTTTTGAAGGGAAAAAAAGGTGGTTGGGGCCTCTGAAGAGCTATTCCCTAATGTACAGTGTAGTCTCAGCTGCTGCTTTGGCCCAAAAGCCAACTGGACACAGCAAAACAATTAAAATCGTTTTGACTTTGAAATTAGGAGGACAATATGAGAGCAGCAAAATTATTAGGAAGAATTTAACAAATGAACTGTTTTTTGTTCTGACTGACCCCAAAGGACCTATTCATGCTTCACACAGCAGCCATGCCACTAGGGTCCAGAGTCATTAGCAGCTTTCTACACAGTGGTTGAAGGAGCCCTGGTGGTGCAATTTGTTATGCACTAGGCTGCTAACAGAAAGGTCGGCAGTCCGTGGGAGAAAAGACCTGGTGATCTGCTCCATAAAATATTACTCCCTAGGAAACACTTTGTAATCATACAGGTCTGCTATGAGTTGGAATCAACTCGACAGTACACATCAACAGATAGTGGCTTGATTTAGAAGGAACCCTAGTACTGGGGGAAAGGGTTGTTGTTGTTGTTGTTGTTGTTGTTGTTATGTGCCGTCGAGTCAAACCCGACTCATAGTGACCCCTCCTTGGGTTTC
>NW_006921820.1:2424446-2426059 GCF_000298275.1 Orycteropus afer afer | reverse complement strand
TTGGGCAATCCTACTTCCGTAGTGATACTGCCTCGGAAACCCAAGGAGGGGTCGCTATGAGTCGGGGCCGACTCGACAGCAAACAACAACAACAACTGGAAAAAGAGATAAACTAGCAAAACTAACCAGGCAAAGTACATGAAACAGCCAAGAAACAAAGCAATGAAGGAAAGCTTTTAGACAATCACTTTGGCTTAGAACCAACTGAAGACATACAAGAGAAATGAGTCCCAGAGAAGACAACAGGAAAAACTCAGAATGTTCCACAAGGAAACAGTTTTGAGCTGCCTCTGTGGGGTGAGTGGCCAGCATCAGAATGAGGAAAGACAGAAGGGAAAAGGAGAGATGTAGATCACAGAAACAAAACGCTAGCCAGTATGGAAGACCCCCAAGACTTTGTAAATGGTATTTGTTTTTTAAGTTAACATTATTTTCTAAGTCCAGCCTTCTCCTGGGCTATTCTGAATGACTGAAGAATAAAACACCAGAATAATAACTTTTAACATGCTTTCCCCACTGCTTGGTTAACATACATGACTTCTAATAAAAATAATGAGCAGAAGAATTAATGTGTAGGTTGTTGTGGTATGCCAGAGAGTCAATTTCAACTCATACCAACTCAACAGGACAGAGTAGAATGAACTCATAGAGCTTCTTAGGTTGTAATCTTTATGGAAGCAGATCACCAGGTCTTTCTCCAGTGGAGCAGGTGGTAGGTTTAAACCACAACCTTTCAGTTAGCAGCCAACTACTTAACCATTGCACCACAAGGGCTGTTTATGCCATCAAGTCAATTCTGACTCACAGCAACCCCTCTTTGGGTTTCCAAGGTAGTATCTCTACAGAGGTGGGTTTGAACTGCCAGCCTTCTGGTTAGCTGAGACAGAAGGAAGAGACCATCCACTTCTCAAAGAACTGGCCAGGGAAAACCTTATGAACAGCAAAGAAACACTGTCTGATACATTACTGCGCAACTTTATGAATAGTCCTCCTTTATGAAATTGAGGAGAAATAGGTGCAGACATCTATTAATCATCAGAACATGGAATGTACGAAGTATGAATCTAGGAATATTGGAAGTTGTCGAAAATGAAATGGAACGCATAAAGATTGACATCCTCGGCATTAGTGAGCTGAAATGGACTGATTTTGGCCATTTTGAATCAACCATATGATCTACTATGCTGCGAATGATAGTTTGAAGAGGAATGGCATGGCATTCATCATCACAAAGGATGTTTGAAGATTTGTCCTGAAGTACAAATGCTGTCAGTGATATGATAATATCCATACGACTACAAGGAAGACCCGTTAATACGACTATTATTCAAATTTATGCACCAACCACCAAAGCCAAAGGTGAGGAAATTGAAGAATTTTATCCAACTTCTGCAGTCTGAAATTGATCGAACATGCATTCAGGATGTGTTAATTATCACTGGTGACTGGAATGCAAAAGTTGGAAACAAAGAAGAATCACCAGTAGTTGGAAAATTTGGTCTTGGTGACAGAAATAATGCTGGAACTTGCGTGGTAGAATTTTGCAAGACCAATGACTTATTCATTGCAAACACCTTTTTTCAACAACACAAACGGCGGCTCTACACGTGGAC
>NW_006921820.1:2414316-2424036 GCF_000298275.1 Orycteropus afer afer | reverse complement strand
GACAAGATAAAAGAGCTGAACAGAAGATTTCAAAGAGCAGCTCGAGTAGACAAAGCCAATTACTAGAATGAAATGTGCAAAGACCTGGAGTTTGAGAACCAAAAGGGAAGAACACGTTCGGCATTTCTCAAGCTGAAAGAATTGAGGAAAAATTTAAGCCTCGAGTTGCAATACTGAGAGATTCCTTGGGCAAAATATTGAATGATGCAGGAAACATTAGAAGAAGATGGCAGGAATACAAAAAGAACTGGTCAATCTTCATCCATTTCAGGAAGTGGCATATGATCTAGAACCAATGGTAATGAAGGAGGAAGTCAAAGCTGCAATGAGAGAATTGGCGAAGAACAAGGCTCTAGGAATTGATGGAATACCCACTGAGATATTTCAACAAACGGATGCCCCACTGGAGGCACTCACTCGGTTATGCCAAGAGATTTTGGAAGACAGCTACCTGGCCAACTGACTGGAAGAGATCCATATTTGTACCCATTCCAAAGAAAAGTGATCCCACAGAATGTGGAAATTATAGAACAATTATTATTAACATCACACGCAAGTAAGATCTTACTGTAGATACTTCAAAAATGGTTGCAGCACTGTATTGACAGAGAACTTCAGAGGTGCAAGATGGATTCAGAAGAGGATGTGAAACAAGGGATATCATAGCTGTTGTCAGATGGATCTTGGCTCAAGTCAAAGAATACCAGAAAGATGTTTGTGTTTTATTAGCTATGCAAAGGCATTTGATTGTGTGGATCATGACAAATTATGAATAACATTGAGAAGAATGGGAATTCCCGAACACTTGATTGTACTCATGAAGAACCTGTACCTTGACCAGGAGGCTGTCATTTGAATGGAACAAGGGGACACTACATGGTTTAAAATCAAGAAGGGAGTGCATCAGGGTTGTATCCTTTCTCCAGACTTATTCAATCTATATGCTGAGCAAACAATACGAGAAGCTGGACTAAATGAAGAAAAACGTGGCATCAGGATTGGAGGAAGAATCATTAACAACCTCAGATAAACAGACGATACAACTTTGCTTGCTGAAAGTGAGGATGACTTGAGGCACTTACTGATGAGGGTTGAAGAATACAGTCTGCAGTATGGAATACATCTCACTATAAAGAAAACAAAAAGCCTCACTACTAGACCAATGAGCAGCATCACAATAAGTGGAGAGAAGACTGAGGTTGTCAAAGAATTCACGTTGCTTGGTTCTACAACTGATGCCAATGGAAGCAACAGTCATGACATTAGACAATGTGTAGCACTGGAAAGATCAACAACTGCGAAGGAACTGTTTCAAGTGCTGAGGAGCAAGGATGTCTCCTTGAGGGCTAAGGTACGTCTGACACAAGCCATGATATTTCCAATCGCCTCGTATGCATGTGAAAGCTGGACAATGAATAAGGAAGACCAAAGAAGAGTTGATGCTTTTGAGTTGTGGTGCTGGCGAAGAATGCTGAAAGTACCATGGACTGCTAAAAGAACTAACAGATCTGTCCTGGAGGAAGTGCACCCGAAATGCTCCTTGGAAGCGAGAATGGCCAGACTTCATCTCACCTACTTTGGTCATGTTGTCAGAAGGGACCATTCCCTGGAGAAGGATGTCATGCTTGGTAGGGTGGAGGGTCGATGAAAGAGGGGGAGGCCTTCAACCAGATGGATTGACATGGTGGCTGCCATGATGGGCTCAAGTATAGCAGGGATCATGGAGCTGGTGTGGGATCAGGTGGTGTTTCGTTCTGCTGTGCATGGGGTCGCTATGAGTTAGAAATGACTCGACAGCACCTAACAACAACAAAAGGCCTTCTTGGGCACTATGCCATCAAAGCTCCTAACGTGTAGGTAAACCAAGCCAAACTCACTGCCATCAAGTTGGATCCAACTCATAGTGACCCCTCCTTGGGTTTCCGAGGCAGTATCACGATGGAAGTAGATTGCCCAACCTTCCGAGGAGTAGCTGATGGGTTTGAACCCCCAGCTTTCTGGTTAGCAGTCAAATGTCTTAGGCACTACACCACTAGAGCTCCCGATATAATAGGTAGGAGGGGAAAATCTAGTTAAAGGTCCTAGAACTGATGTGAATTTATCACATATCTGTCAAGATACTTTTTCAGTTTTCATCAATAAACCATGCACCCAGGTTTATACACTTCCTTCAAAGCATATGTCGCCTTTCTTCTTATTAAGTTCAGTTCCTCCATGGTTCTTACTGTTCCACAGCTCCCAAGAGCTGTTGCCTTGAGCTGACCTCTGTCCCCCTGCTGGTCAGGATGTTATTCTTGGCCTTAAGCACAGGAACAATTCCTCCTGTTTGGCCTGACCAGGTCTTGCATGAAGAGAGTTCAGTGTACTGTAAACAGTGATATGATATTTACAGATACAAGTACACACACACCACCTGCTCTGTTCAGCCTCAGATTCACCGTCCTGAATCCCCATCCCCTGGGGAAGAGAGAACCTCTGACAGGTGTCAGAAAGAATGGTCTCATCTTCACAGCCTTTCTCTGACAGTTAATCAGATTTCACCCACTGTTTACACATAGATTCAACACAACCACTGAGTAAAGACTGATTTGTGGTCTAGCAGGCTACCAGAAAAACAAGTCCAAGCAACTTTAATGAGCAATATACTCTTTGAGGATAACTGAAATTAATATTCAGTGTATTTCCTGGTGAAAAGAAAGAATGTGCCAAAAGATGAGTCACAGCTTATAAGGTATTTTAACTCAACATCAGTGGTTTGAATTTAGTCTAGGCTTATGAGTAACCACAAGTTGTTAGTATTTAGCAGCAAAGAAGTAGTCGCAGTTCAAATGGCTTTGATCTTCCTTTGGGAAAAGGTTTGAATTAATGTACAGAAAAAGTAACATTACCACATACAACCCTCGTCAACCAGCTTTTCAGGTAAGGGTAAGATTTGTTCTGGCATAGTTAAAATGCTTACTATAATTACATACTTCTCCCACAATTATGTTTAAATAGATAGAAACAAGTTTCTTAACTACAGCCATGAAGACAGAAATACCAGAGAACCTGCTATAAAATGGCCAAGAAAGCTCTGGTGGCATAGTGCCTAAGGCATTTGACTGCTAACTAGAAGGCTGGCAGTTCAAACCCACCAGGTACTTCTCGGAAGGAAGCTTGGGCAATCTATTTCTGTAGAGATACTGCCTGGGAAACCCAAGGAAGGGTCACTATGAGTTGAATCGGCTCAATTGCAGTGAGTTTGATTATTTTTTTTGTATGCAGGGAGAGAGTGTGCCCATGACCATGTATAGGGTTGGCAGACAATATTTCTACAAGTGTATGTCCTGTAAGAATTTCCAGGTATACAGTAGAGCTGACAAAGGGCAAGGTTGTAGTCACTTCTTGGCCACAGCCAGCTACCCAGAGGAAATAGGTGGACCTGTGGGGTCAGGACGATGGTCACAGGAGACAACAAGCTCATAACATACTACACAAAAACATTGTTCCACATCCTACTTTGGTGAGTAGGGACTGGGATCTTAAAAGCTTGTAAGCGGCCATCTAGATGCAATGATGGGTCTCTCCTCACTTACAGCAAAGAAGAATGAAGAAAACCAAAGACGTGTCGAAATAATTAGTCAAAGGGACTGGTACATCATGTGATCCTCAGCCTGTAAGACTATGAGACCAGAAGAACTAGATGGTGCCCAGCTACCACTGTCAACCACTCAGAGTGGGATCTACGTAGGAGATCCTGGATAGCCTGGGAGAATAACGTGGAACAAAACTCAAAATCATTTAAAAAAAAAAAAAAAGAATAAAAAGGAACAGGTTTGCTGGTCTGATAGAGCCTGGTGGAACCTCTGAGACTATGGCCCCTAGCTGCCCTTCAGGTCTGGAATTGAACCCACTCCTGTGGCTTCCGGCCAAACAAAAGACAAGCATATGAACTGAACATTTACATTATGTAGATACATTTCTTGGAGAGATCACTCATGGGAGAATAGAAGGGCTGTGTATACACAGGGAGACAACTCAGGGGACAGGAGTGTATATGGGAGGGAAGGACACAGGGAAGAGGTGGCTATGGAGAGGAAGTGGGAGGAGAGCTTTTGCACTGTGGGAGATTACAGTCAATGTCATGAGACAAAGTGTATGTGAACCGCTGTATAAAAGATGAATTTGTTCTGTAAACTTTCACCCTAATCATAATAAAATTTTAAAAAAATCATAATAAAATTTAAAAAAAGAAATGGGAGCTCTGGTAGCATAGTGCCTAAGGCACTTGACTGCTAACCAGGAGGCTAGCGGTTCAAACCCACCAGCCACTCCTCGGAAGGAAGGTTGGGCAATCCTACTTCCCTAGTGATAACTGCCTCGGAAACCCAAGGAGGGGTCGCTATGAGTCGGGGCCGACTCGACAGCATATAACAACAATAACAACAACTACCACTACTGAGTTGACTCCAACTGATAGTAACCGTCAATGGGTTTTCAAGCTGGTAAATCATTACAGAAGTAGACTGCCCCATCTTCGTTCCTCAGAGTGGCCAGTGGGTTTAAACCACCAACCTTCTAGTTAGCAGTTAAATGCCTTATGCATCATCAGAGCTCCTTAAATAAGGAAAGTTATTCAATTTAAGACTAAATGTCTTGCTTTTATCCAATTTGAGGTTCCCTGTCTATTTCACTACACATGCCCCTTGCCAATCATTTCAATTATCCCACCCCCCCCCATGCTGTCACCATGAATTGTTGCCTTGTTATGCCTATTCATCTCATCAGCACGTACCAATCTGCTGGGAAACAGAATCTGAGCAAGGACACATGAGATCGCTGTAAGGCAACAAGAAGTTTACTGAATTTCCAAATTAAAACCACAATTTTTCTATTAGCCCTTTGTTTTTGTGCCAAACATAGAAATAAACATAGTCACTTTGAATTATTATTTTCTGGTTTATCTAAAACATTTTCATTTTATGAGGAAACTATCACCTTTTCTTAAAATGTAGTCTTTAAAAGAGCCATTGCTCTATTAAGCAAAGTTTTATTGCATCTGAGAAGGAAAAGGTTTTAAGAAAACTTCTAATTTTATCATGCTTTGAAACAATGTAATAAAATTCAGCAAATAAAGGGAGACATCTATAAACCCATCATGCTACACGGCTGTTTTCACGTTTTTAAACTTATATTCAGCAGAAAAATACTTTAAACATCAATAAAACTATTAAAATGGGAAGGGAAAAGAAAGAGGGACTATGAGTTATACACCTATAAAAAGCTGGATTGGCAGAAAAAAAGAAAGAAAGAGGGACTAATTCAAGCATATATTGGTCTAGTTCAGAGAATAATTTCCTCTGGGAACCTCCACAACTAGCAGTGATAGTAACCCCTTCAAGGTAAGCGAGAGTAGAGCTCCTTTAGGCACGCAGTCATGTAGCCAGTCAAACATTCACAACAAAGATATGCTGAGCCTACTCTGTGCTACACACTACAGTGGCTGTGAACGGGACAATCTAGAGAGATAAAGACCGTATTCTGAGTAGTTTACAGTCATTTAGACAGGAAAACTAACATATAAATAGATCACCAACATGAAATTTGGTAAGTTTTGGAACCGATCTGGCATCCCTGGATAATGCAATTGGTTAAGCACTTAACTACTAGCTGAAACAGTTGGCAGTTCAAGCCCACTCAGAGGTTCCTTGTAAGACAGGCCTGGCAATCTGCTTCCAGTGTTCACAGCCTTGAAAACCCTATGGAGTATAGTTCTGAGATAAGTTCTCTTTAGCTATGATGTACATTGCCTTTATTACATAGCTGGTTATATAACATGAGAGTTAACTATGCCATGAAGTTTAATAAAACATGGCATAGAATCACTTGAAACTTTTGGTATCTTTTTTAGGGAATATTTGATAACATGGAGTTGCCATGAGCCAAAATGACTCAACAGCAATTTGTTAAAAAAAAAAAAAAAAAAAAGTCTATGAACAGAGTGCTATGGGATTAAAAAAAAAATGTTGCCATTAAGTCAATTCCAACTCACAGAGACACCATGAACATCACAGTAGAAATGAGTTCATAGATTCAATGGCTAAATTTTCAGAAATAGATCATTAAGCTTTCTTCCAAAGTACATCTGGGTAGACTGGAACTTCCAACCTTTTGGTCACCTGCTAAACACCTTAACCATTTACACGACCCAAAGATACTCTTACACTAACTCAATCTAGGAGAGTAAAAAAAAAAATCTTTTTAGAGGAGTGCCTAAAAGAATGAGTAGGAATTTGTCAGGCAGAGAAAAACATTCCAGTCAGAGAAAACGTACAAAGGCTGAGACACGAAAGAACCAGTATTAGAGAGACAGTAGAGCTGCAGTAACTAGTGTGTGGGACAGAGAATGAATGGTAAAGACTGAAAGACTGAGCCAGACCAGGTGAGCTACTATATGCCATGCTCCAGATTCCAGACACAATCCTATAGACATGAAAGTATCAAGAAAGAAATCTAAACAACAGGGTGAGATGTGCATAATCACTGCCCCCTCCCCTCCAAAAAATGACTCTGTTAACAGCCGAGAAAACAAACTGGAAGGAAAATGCCTAGCAACAGGGAGGAAAGTTAAGTTCCCTGAGGGCAGATATTATGTCTCGCATTTGCAAAGTTCCTACCACAGTGCCTGGCACAAAGTGGTCACTTAAACATCAGTGAAAAGTGAATTAATGAATGACAGACTCTAAAGAATATCAACATTTAAAAGATGGCAGAGAAGGAAGAATCAAAAATCTTTCAAAATTTACGTTTAGTAAATTACCTTTGTTGTTGTTGTTATGTGCTGTCGAGTCGGACCTGACTCATAGCGACCCCTCCTTGGGTTTCCGAGGCAGTGTCACTACGGAAGTAGATTGCCCAACCTTCCTTCTGAGGAGTGGCTGGTAGGTTTGAATTGCCAGCCTCCTGGTTAGCAGTCAAGTGCCTTAGGCACTAAGCTACCAGAGCTCCCCTCCTTTAGTAAATAGTAACTTTAAAGCAATGATGAGAAGATAAAGGTCCAGGGAAACTAGAGTACTGGAAACAGAGCAATCAGAATTAAAGAAACTTTTGGTAAGATGGTAGAATAGACAGACAAGCTACACAGACCCTCTTCAACAAAGAAAAGAAAAACCAATTGACACAGATGTAGAACATAATCCCAGAACCCTGAGCTTCAAAAGGAAGGATACAGAAGTGGATTAAATACCAACTAGCAGAAGAACCTGAATGAAAACACTGAATAAGGAAACAAATGGTGCTACAGACCACCAGCTTTCTTGACAGGGCGGCCAGTCTAAATATTTACAAGTTGTGTTAGGACCTGGGCAATAACTTAAGAATTGGCCCTTCTTGCCAATGGCTGCATGGACAACTGCACTGGTGGCTGACAATTAAAAATGGAAACAGAAGGACACAAGCTGAGCTATAGACTTTCAGCAGTCTGGAGGGTGCAGCCATTCTGAATGTTTATAAGCAGTGCAGCCATTTTAGATACTTAAAGAGGCAGTACCTAATCCCAGCAACCTAACAATAGGCTTTGCTTGCTGAGGATAGCATGGGCAAACCACACTGGAGGCTGATGACTGGAAAGATAACAATATTCCTCGTTACTCATACCCCACACCCTCTTGGTGAACAGCCATCCTCTACCTCCACCCACCTTATAGACTAGCAGGAATTCCATCCCAGACTGTGTGGTCTGACCGAGCTTGGGTGCCCTGCCTTACCCCCTCCCCCAAGATTTTGTTTGCTTTTTACTTGTTTTAAAATTACTCTTTTTTTCTTCCTTTTTTCTTTTATTCTTTCTTTTTCTATTCCCAGGTTCTAGTTTTTGTTTTCTTTTCCTCTTCCCTTTCCCGACTTCCCATCTTTTGTCTTTCTTTTGGTTCTTCCGACCCCTTGTTTTTGTTTCTGCATTTTCGTCACTTTTTTATTATACTTTTACTCTAGTTCTTTTCTCTTATTTTCCCCTCCCCAGATATTGTGAGGGTTTTATTTCTCTCTCATTTTCTATTTGTATTTATTTTGTCTTTTAAAATTATTGCTATAAATATTTTTTTCTCATTTATTGCCTTCCTTTTTTTTGTTTGTTTGTTGTGTGTTTATGTGGTATATACTTTTTATCCTCTTGTTTCTACTTTTGTGGTGGGTTTTTTAATTGTTCTTTTTTTCTAAAAGAGAGTGGGAAACAGCAACCATGCCCATAAGACCCAACCATACCTTCATCTCCTGCAGCCCCACCTACTGAGTGAGGGCCACCACTTACTTCTACACCAACTGGCTAATGAAACATGACAGCCAATATGAGCCCAAGTCATCCTTAACTGCTCTTCACAAACAGCTCACAGAAATCTGTGCACCCACTCTCATTCTCTATCACACCCACCAGGAAACAGATGATGAGTGTATAAGTCCTGCCAACTAGTGAAAAGAGGAACACAGCACTCTGTTTACCCAGATAACAGCAAAACAAAACAAAGGAAAAAAAAATAGGTGAATTATACCAACATACAATCACCAAATAAATATAAACATAACAATATCACTATGTCTCAGAGACAACAGATCATACAGTCCACACAAAGAGACAAGTTAAAGTAGTAGGAACAATGGATCAGGATGAAGATACAGAAAACATCCCTGAGGAAGTACCAGCATTGGAACTCCTGATAAGGAATTCAGAGTAATTATATTTAGGTACCTTCAACAGACTGAGAGACAAATCATGGAAAACATTGACAATATTAAGGAAAACATAGACAAAACTCTAGAACATTTTGTGAAAATAATACAAGAACAAAAAGACAAAATAAATGAAAAATTAGAAATGAAACAAAAGCTATAGATAAAAATCCAGGGAGACCGGCAAGACAGCGGACTAGGCAGAAAGACTGCACAGACCCTCTCCAACCAAGAAAAGGGAAACCAATTAACACAGACACAGAAGATAATCCTGGACCCCTGATCCTTGAAGGGAAGGATATACAAGTGGACTAAACCCCAACTAGCAGAAGTATTCGCATGAAAATACCAAAAAAGAGACATATAGAGCTGTGCTCTGGCAGAAATCCTGAGCGATCCTGACAGCACAGACAGCTTGAAGATTCCCGAGTGGTGGTAGGACCTAAGAATTAACCAAAAGGTCAGCCCTGCTTGCACGGAGGACTGTGCATGGTGGCTGGGGAATAAGAGAAGGTGAAGAGAAAGGCGGGCTGAGGTGTGAACTTTTGCACGTCCAAAGGGCGCCGCCATTTTAAAGGTTTAAAAGTGGCTTGACTATTTTGGATATTTAAAGAGACAGCGCTCTTGCAGATTCCTGGGGCTTAAGAACATGTTCTACTTTCCAGCAACCCCAAGGACACTCCAGAACCCGCAAGACTGAAAAGGTATGATATTCCTCTTGTTATTCTTATACCCCACACTCGCTTGGTGAACGGAGGTGTGGCCATCCCTGACTCCCAGCTACCTTCTGGGGCCACAGGAACTACATCAGTCTCTGTGCTCAGACAGAGCCTGGGTGCCCTGCCCTGTCCTCCACTGATTCTTTTTTTTTCCTTTCCTCTTTATTTTTTTTTTTTCCATGTTTTTTTTCCTGGTGATTAGTTTCCTTGTATTTGTTGGTTTTAAAATAACTATTATTATTAATACTTTTGTCCTTTTTATTATTATTCTTAATCGTCCCCTCCCAGGTTCTAGTTTTCA
>NW_006921820.1:2400703-2401944 GCF_000298275.1 Orycteropus afer afer | reverse complement strand
TGGTGGGACTGTAAAATGGTACAACCATTGTAGAAAGCAGTATGGCAATTCCTTCAAAAGTTGGAACTAGAAATACCATTTGACCCAGCCATTCCATTACTAGGTGTATACCGTAAAGAAGTGAAAGCCATGACAAGAACAGATATATGCACACCCATGTTCATTGCAGCACTATTTACAATAGCCAAAAGATGGAAACAATCTAGGTGTCCATCAACTAAGGAATGGATAACCAAACTATGGTATATACACACAATGGAATACTATGCAACGTTAAGGAATAATGTAGAATCTGCAAATCACTGCATAACTTGGATGAACTTGGATGACATTATGCTGAGTGAAATAAGTCAATCACAGAAGGACAAACATTGTATTAGTCCGTTATTGTAAATGTCAAGGAAAAGTTTATCTATGGAAGGAAATTTTCTCTCTTGGTTACCAGGGGTGGAAGGGGAGGGGAGGGAACATTGTTAGATAGGTAGACGTAAGTATTGATTTGGGTGAAGAGAAGGGTAATGTACCAAATGTGAGTGATCAATATGGTGGCATCGAGGAAGAGGAAGACATAGAAAGGTACATGGGAGATGCAGACAACAAAGATGAACCCTTTTGCACATACGGTACTGCGTTGCCAGTGAAGGCAAACACGGGTATATGGGTGGATAGATGGGTGGACAGGCTGGACTATGAGGTATGGCTATTCAGCAAGGAGTGTACCCAAAATCATGTATAGGGTTGGCAGGCAATGGTTCTACAAGTGTATGTGTATGTTCTGTAAGAACTCCCAGGGGTGCAATAGAGCTGACAAGGAACAAGGTTGTAGTCACTTCTTGGTTACAGCCAGCTACCCAGAGGGACCGAGAGTTGAACCTGTGGGCTCAGGACCATAGTCACAGGGGACATCAAGCTCGAATGGCATAGCATACTATACAAAACATTGTTCTACATCCTACTTTGGCGAGTAGTGACCAGGATCTTAAAAGCTTGCAAGCAGCCATCTAGATGCAATAATGGGTCTCTCGTTGTCCAGAGGAAAGAAGAATGAAGAAAACCAAAGATTCATGGAAACAATTAGTCCTCATGACTGGTACACCATGGAACCCTCAGCCTATACGATGACTATGAGACCAGAAGAACTATATGGTGCCTGGCTACCACCGTCAACCACTCAGAGAGGAATCTATGTAGGAGATCCTAGATAGGGAGAACAATGTGGAACGAAACTCAAAATCATTTGA
>NW_006921820.1:2398304-2400022 GCF_000298275.1 Orycteropus afer afer | reverse complement strand
ACAATTAAAAAATAAAATAAAATAAATTTTTTAATAATTTAAGTTCAATAGAGAATGGTGAAACCTCTGAGACTATAGCCCCTAGTTACCCTTTGGGCCTGGAATTGAACTCACTCCCATAGCTTCCAGCCAAGCAATGGACACATGTATAAGGTAAACCTTTACACTAGGGTAGGTACACTCCTTAAGGAGTGATGTAGTGGTTAAGTTATTTTGCTGCCAATCAAAAGATGGGTGATTTGAACCCACTAGCCGCTTGTGGAAAAAAGATGAGGTTGTCTGCTTCTGTAAAGATTTACAGCCTTGGAAACCCAATGGGGGTCACTATGAGATGGAATTGACTGTATGGCAGTGAGCAGGTTTTTTGTTTTGTTTTGTTTTGTTTTTTAAGGTACGTTCCTTAGAACAATCAACCATAGTAGATCAGAAGGATAGTATTTGCACAAGGAGATAGCTCAGAGGGCAGGAATGCATAGAAAAGAAGGACATAGGGAAAAGGTAACCACAGAAAGAAAGTGGGAAGAGAGCTGTTACATGGTGGGGACTGCAGCTGATGTCATGAAACAAAATGTGTATGAACTGCTATATGGAAAATGAATTTGCTCTGTAAGCTCTCCCTCAAATCACAATAAAAAAAAAAAAAAAGTCACAGAAACTGTGAGGTATTCTAACATTTCTAAAATGTTTCTGATTCTGGAATTCCTTGGTGGTGCCAATTCAATGGTGAAGCACTCGACCACCAACCAAAAAGGTGGTAGTTCAAAACCAGCTAGAAGGCTGCCATCTAGATGCAACGATGGGTCTCTCCTCATCCAGAGCAAAGAAGAATGAAGAAAAACAAAATTCATGGAAACAATTAGTCCCAGCGACTGGTACACCATTCCATCTGCAGCCTATACAACTATGAGACTAGAAGAACTAGATGGTGCCCGGCTACCACTGTCATCCACTTGGAAGGGGCTCTATGTAGGAGATCCTGGATAGTGAGGGAGAACAATGTGGAACAAAACGCAAAATCATTTGGAGGAAAAAAAAAAGGTGGGGACCAGGTTTGCTGGTCTGATAGAGCCTGGTGGAACCACTGAGACTATGGCCCCTAGCTGCTCTTCGGGTCTGGAATTGAACACACACCTGTGGTTTCTAGCCAAACAAAATACAGGCATGTGAGTTAAACATTTACCTCAAATAGATACATGCTTTGGAGAGAACAATAATGGAAGAAGGGCTGCTTATGCACAGGGAGACAGCTTAGGGGGCAGGAGAGTATGGAGGGATGGACACTGGGAAGAGGTTAACTATGGGGAGGAAGTGGGAGGGGAGCTGTTGCATCGTGGTAAACTGTGGTCAATGACATGAGACAAAGTGTATTTGAACTGCAGCATGGAAAGTGAATTTGCTCTGTAAATCTTCACCCAAATCACAATTTAAAAAAAAAATTAAACTAAAAAAAAAGACCACCTAGAAGTGCCTAGGAAGATAGGTCTGGTGATCTGCTTCCAAAAGGCCAAAGCCTTGAAAACCCTATAAAGCAGTTCTACTTAAACACATGGGATTACCATGTGTTGGAACTGACTCAAAGGCAACTACGACAGCATTAGCCTTGACAGATATTAAGACATTTCAAAAAAAAAAAAAAAACCCCACTGCAATCAAGGCAACTGTGACTCATAGTGACCCCCATTGGGTTTCCAAGGCTGTAAATCTTTAGGGAAGTACAC
>NW_006921820.1:2395604-2397719 GCF_000298275.1 Orycteropus afer afer | reverse complement strand
TCCTCGGAAGGAAGGTTGGGCAATCCTACTTCCGTAGTGATACTGCCTCGGAAACCCAAGGAGGGGTCGCTATGAGTCGGGGCCGACTCGACGGCACACAACAACAACAACAACATGGTTCCCTGATTAAGCCTTTTTTACCAATACGCTAAATACCACTTCAGAGAGGATATAGTAAATGTAATTTGTTTACAAAAGATAAATAATTAATAAGACTACTCCCAGCAACCTGGATAGCAGTATTCGGGAACTCATGACCAATAGCTTAAAACATCCAGCAAAGAACTTTGCACACTGGGCATTCAAAAATGTTCTCACTTTAGGGTGATGGAAAACTTGGAAACAGACAGTGACGATGGCTGCACAACACGATAAACC
The DNA here is from genome assembly GCF_000298275.1 of Orycteropus afer afer. Lineage (NCBI taxonomy): Eukaryota > Metazoa > Chordata > Mammalia > Tubulidentata > Orycteropodidae > Orycteropus > Orycteropus afer. The sequence continues at coordinate 2,397,341 of NW_006921820.1, read as the reverse complement.
AATTAATGTCACTGAATTGTATATGTAAAAATGTTGAAATATCAAAATTTTTTTTGTCATATATAAATTTAACCACACACACACAAAAAAATACTCACTTTAAAAGAAACCGCCAATAATCACACTATCAGATTTTTTTATTTTATTCTGTTATTCATGAATTGTAAGATATAAAATTTCTTTCTTTTGCCTATAAAGAAGACCAAGTAAACTTCAAACTCAAAGCTCTACAAATGCCACCAAAAATGTGAAAAGCCAAGGGCCATAATGAAAAGGCCTAATGTCCACACTCCTCCTGATGAAACCAGATAGGAATAGTTTTGAAATTAGGGGCTTTTTCATCTATTATATTGTACAGGGACTAAAGAAGAAAAAAGCTAGCCTTTATTAATGTCACACTGGGAACATAACAAACAGGAAACCCAAACTGAGGGGCTGACCAAGTGAAGCTTCTCACAGAGTCCAAAGCTTCAGGCAACACTGAAGGGCTAGAATTAATTGAGCTATTAAACATGAAAAGCTCCTCAGTGTTAACGATTTCCTACCAGGGAAGGGAAGGGCTAGAGTTTATTAGCACTCACCAAGTGTGACAACGCAAGACCAGAAATAGCCTGTTTCCAATACCTGACAGATATAAAGTGTTCTATTTCTTTCAAAATGCTATTTCTCTCCCTTGGCTCATGATTCCCTTTCATATGTAAGAAAGCATTAATCACATATTACAATAAGGAAGCCAATTCAATTCATTCACTTGGAGTAAGACTTTACCTCTCCTAGTTCACATAGGTAAGAGCATGGTCCAGCAAGAAACAACAATGGTAGCAACCATTTGCGAACATTTAACATGCACCAAAGACCACACTGCACACACACCCTACTCAATAGCCTTGGCAAGCTAAATATTACTAACCACATAAAGAAATCAAGGCACACCATGCGTGTGCAAGCTAGTCAAGGTCACTCAAATAATAAACGGCAAAGCTGAGGTCTGAGGTTTGAATACAAGTCTTTCAAATCCTATATCCTTTCTACTTCACTGAATGGCCCTGACAAATATAAGACGCATATCATTAATCTTATCAGATAATATATATGTCACGTATTTGTCATCTATAAACAAAATTACTCTGAAAGGATACATAAGAAATCTGTTGACATTGGTTGTCTAAAGGAAGGAGAACTAAATGGCTGAGAGACACGATTAAGAGAAAGAATATTTACTGTATCTCTTTCTGTACTTATTTAAGTTTAAATCACAGGAGTGCATCATCAATTTTCAAAAATGTATCAATGTTTACCTAAAATATTTCTGAAAATCTTTATTTTAAAAATTATTTTAAACTATGCCACCAAAAGATCAATAATCATCACTTCAGGGCTAAAAGAGATGAATTAAAGAGCTCTACAAAAGGGTAAAACAAAGAATTATAGCTGCTTTTAGGAACTCCTTGCCCTCCATGCTCCAAGGCATTGCAGAAAATAGCCACAATCCCACAACCGCTTTCCTGCTGGAGGCATTTGGGAGTAGCATGTTTACTAAACACAAGTTGGCATCTCTGCTTTAAGGTTTAAAACCATTCTGTAGGCAAATATTAGCAAAGATGATGAAGCACTCCCAGAGACAGTTGTTGTTGTTGCTGTTATGTGCCATCGAGTCGGCCCCGACTCATAGCGACCCCTCCTTGGGTTTCCGAGGCAGTATCACTACGGAAGTAGGATTGCCCAACCTTCCTTCTG
>NW_006921820.1:2393702-2395504 GCF_000298275.1 Orycteropus afer afer | reverse complement strand
ATAGCGACCCCTCCTTGGGTTTCCGAGGCAGTATCACTACGGAAGTAGGATTGCCCAACCTTCCTTCTGAGGAGTGGCTGGGGGGTTTGAACCGCCAGCCGTCTGGTTAGCAGGTAAGTGTCTTAGCCACTATGCTACCCCCAGAGACAGTAGAGGAGATAATTAAAAAAGAAAAAAGGGAGTAAACATTTTTAAATTTTCGTAGGAGAAAATTCATGTCAAGAGAGTGAGGGATAGAAGACTATAACACAGAAGAGGAACATTGGGAAAAAAAAAAAACAGAAATTCAGGAAATAAACAGAAAACTCCTCACCAAAAGCAATCCATCCAGGTTCCCAGAGGAAAATGACAGGCAGTAGTTGATCACTCTCCATAAGGAAGAACCTGAAGGCAGTTCTGTCCACTGCTAGACATTAAAGCTGATTTATAAAGGGAGTAAACCAGACAACCAGAAGAAATCTATGAAGTTGTTCCGGTGACAAAAATCTAAAGAACTTAGTGAACCCAGGGGGTTACTGAGACCATTAGTAATACTTCCATCCATTATTCCAACTGATGGCTGAGACTTTAGAAAAGAAAGGAGGAATATGAATCTGTCAGAAAAATGGATTTGGTTTTCCAGAACACATTGGAATATTCTTCCTCTACCTTCAAACCTGGGAGCTCTGGTAGCATAGTGGCTAAGGCACTTGACTGCTAACCAGACGGCTGGCGGTTCAAACCCACTAGCCACTCCTCGGAAGGAAGGTTGGGCAATCCTACTTCCGTAGTGATACTGCCTCGGAAACCCAAGGAGGGGTCGCTATGAGTCAGGTCTGACTCGACGGCACACAACAGCAACAGCAACCTTCAAACCTGGCTGTTCCTATTCAGCCTAAACCTCCCGCCATTATCCCAAAAGTTTTCACTGCTTTCCAGCTAGGCACTGATCAGACTGTACTATCAAAGTTTACATCATTATCTATCTGCTTCCATTAGACTTTACGCTTGGAGAAGGGCAGAGGCCAGGTCTTTGGTGATCATAACTGCATGTCCAACACCAAGCACAGCACCTGGCATCAGTCTGATGAATTAATGATGACTGGTTCTCAGGCTGCTAACAGTGCCCTTCACAGATAGTAGGAAGTACATGTTTGTCCAAACACTTGCCAACCTGATCAGGAGAGCTTAAAATTGAAAATGGGGGTGGGGGGGGGGGAGAACAAAATTCCTGGGTAAAGCTAAGAAAGAATATCAGGAATGACATGAGAAGAAAAGCAATAGAAGAGGTAACCAGTAATTCACAGAAGAAAATATCTGATAAGTTGCCAATATCTTAATGACAGATACCTGTAACAGAGATGTCCAGAATAAAATAACTAAAAATTTATTAATTTTATAAAATAAATAAGACATGACTCTTGCCCATGAAAATCTGAGTTCAGTGGATTTGGGAATTCAGTATGCCAATGGATGGGAAAATCTCCTTCATATTATGAGAGGAAATGGAATGGCAGAGCATTTCAAAATGATATTTCACAGAAATCCACAAACCAAACTAGAGAATTTCTGAATGAGGATAAAAGGTAGCATGGACATGATACTGCTGGAGTATCCCTCACCCTGCTCAATAATGGAGAGTATGGATTGTTTTCTCAACTCAGATCCCAAACCTGGGATGATGATAATGATACCATGGAAAAAGAGAGAGGACATCTGTTGGAAATCACATTTACCTTAAAACAGAAGGAGGGCAGAAAAATCTGGTAAATTCTTTTTTTTTTTTTTTTAATTAGGATTTGGGTGAAGATTTACAGAATAAA
>NW_006921820.1:2372480-2385630 GCF_000298275.1 Orycteropus afer afer | reverse complement strand
CACGCAAATTCTTCTGCTAGTTGGGGTTTAGTCCAAATCTGCATCCTTTCCTTCAAGGCTCAGGGGTCCAAGATTATCTTCTGTGTCTATATTAATTGGTTTCCCTTTTCTTTGTTGAAGAGGGTCTGTGCAATCCTTCTGCCTAGTCCGCCATCTTAAATCTGGTAAATTCTTGCTGATAGTTTTATCCTAAAAGGATATGAGAACTACTACAATGGACTTAATCTGGACCATGGAGAAAGAGTAGTTGAAAAACTAAAAAGGTCACAAAGGAAAGCAACCATGTGGTCCTTCAAAGTGTGACTGCCAACAGCTAAGCACTGTCAGAAGGTGCAGTTAAGAGAGCAAGTCCTAGCTGTGGCACCAGTAATCCTGGACCCAGTTCTGCCACGGCCATGTGCCCTCAGGCAAATCAAAACTCTGTGGCACAGTTACCTCATCCAAAAAAGAATAATACCTGTCTACCCCATATGATCAAATAATTTGCTGTCTGCGCAGGCATTATGTAAACCTTACTACACTGATTTAAATAACATTGGGCCTTAACAATACCTAGTATTTATTGAATATCCAGTTCTAACCACAATCAGACATTGGACTTTGCATGGATCATCTAGTCCTCTCAATGGCTCTAGGAAGTTGATACTATTATCCCCATGTGTTACAGAGAAGAAAACTAAGATTTCTAACTGTTAAGTAACTTGACCAAAGTCCCAGAGCAAGAAAGCAGGGGAGCCTGCATCAGAGCCCATTTTGTTATAGTGCATTGAAAATGCAGATTTAACAAAATTAAAATCTCAACCTAAAACTTTAAAGAGAAGATAAATTGTAGGCTGTATTTTTTTTTTTTTTTTTTTAACTTTCATTGTGGTGAGAACATACACACCAAGACGTTCACCAACATAACAACTTCCACATTTACAGCTCAGGGACATTAATGACATTTTTCATGTTGTGATGTCATTGTTGCTATCCTTTTCCAAAATATTTAGTGATATTTTTTAAAGAAATCCTCAAAAGCAAGTTTCTGACAAACAATTATGTAATTAATTATAAACTATCTACTTTCAAATTAGGGGAAATTCAAAAAAGCAATCTGAAGGGATTGGTATGGTTGGAGAGTGTTCACCAATGAGCACAGATGTTAAAGGATGTTGATAAGCAATCATATGTAGAAGAAAGAGCAAATTAAAGATCAAAGAATGGTGGTTCAGACCTGAAGGAAAAGTGCTGGGAAAGTCACAGGCCAGAATAAGCCAATGCCTGTTAATAAAACTAATATAACAAAAAGTGTTTCGTAAAAACTATCTAAACCAACTCTACTACTTCCATTTCTCTGTCAAAGACAATCTTCCACTTGAAGAGGAGAAGAACAAGTCTTTTGGAGAGAACTGAAGCTCAAAATAGTTGTTGTTTGCTGTTGTTATATATACTCAAAATAGTAGAACCCCCATTATCCCTAATCAGTCCAAGCCTCCAGACCTGCAGAACCTGACAATCCTGAGAACTCCAGGAAAGCCTAATCAACTTCTGCTAGTGATCTTTAAAGATAAGCAAGTGTCAAGGTCCAGGGAGGATGAAACATGGTCTTGATTTCAAAGAGAGAACAACTACTAAGACCTACAAAAGTTCCCAGTTCCTGATGACCTTAACATCAATCCATGGTAAACTGCACAACTTACCTCTCCTTTACACGTCTAGTCCCTAGCCAATGGATTCTTATAAAGGTGGGTTTTGAGCTTTTAGAAAGGGGAGTAATGATCTCTAGAAAGAATTCCACAAGTCTTTCAAGAAAGAATTCAACTAGACAGAGAAAAAAAAAGGCATGTAATATACAGCAGTGCTACTCAAAGTGTGGTTGGCAAATCAACAACATTGCTATCACCTAGGTGTTTGTCAGAAATGCAAATCTCAGGCTCCATGACAAACCTGCTGATCAGAATCTGCATTTTAACCAGAACCCAGGTGATTCCTGTGCATGTTAAAGTTTGAAAAACACTAATAAATAAAATAAATTTATATTTCAACAAAGCAGTTAATGAGTCATGATATCTTTGTGAAGGTTAAAATTTGTTTCTATTAAATTATATATGCCAAGCAAAATGCTAAGCAGGTGACATACTTATCTCATTTAATTCTCAATATCACCCTACAAAGTAAGCATTATAATAGTAGCAAAAGCAGCCCTGGTGGTGCAACGGTTAAATTCAGCTGCTAACATAAAGGCTGGTATTTCAAACCACCCAGTGGCTCCATGGGAGTAAAGACTTGGCAACTGCTTCCATAAAGATTGCAGCCTAGAAAACTCTATGGGGCAGTTTTACACTGATGAATGGGGTCATTTTGAGTAGAAATCAACTCAATAAACCTAATAACAATAATAGTAACAAAATTATATAGCACTTACTATCTGTCAGGCACTGTTCAAATTATCTAATCATAATAATGCTTTATGTTAGGTACTATTCTACTTACGATGAAATTGAGGTAGAGAGATTATACAACTGGCCCCTAATCACACAGTAGTATGTGGTACAGTTCTTAACTCTCTATGGCCAAGTGTGTTGTCATAGTGGGGCATATGATAGTCCTAACTAAAAATCATAACCAAAGACAGCCAACTAAAAAAAATCACCAGGACCTAGGAAAGAGAAAAATGGGTCTTAAATATTTTAAGAGAATGATCTAGAAGGAGGAAGGTAAACAGACTAATATTTACTGAAGGCATACAATGAAATCAAGCATTTTACACACATTTTCGTTTTTTAATTTAACTTCGTCAACAGGCCCATTTGTAGGCATTGTTAAGGTATTTTATTTATGAGGAAATGTAGGCCTTGAGAAGTTAAGAACCTTGCCAAATTACATAGTTCAACCAAGACTGCAAAACCAGGTCTGACTTTAAATATTGTATTAGTTCATTATTATAAAAAGTCAAAAATTCCAAAACCAAACCAAACTCACTGCCATCGAGTCAGATCCGACTCACAGCTACTCCTCCTTGGGTTTCCGAGGCAGTGTCACTACAGAAGTAGATCGCCCTATCTTCCTTCCAAGGAGTGGCTGGTGGGTTTGAACCACCAGCCTTCTGGTTAGTAGTCAAATGCCTTAGGCACCACACTACCAGAGCTCCTGATAAAAAAGGTTTATATATGGAAGGAAACTTTCTTTGGTGGTTACCAAGGGCAGGAGGGGAGGGGAAGGAACACTGCTAGATAGGTAGAAACAAGTATTGATTTGGGTGAATGGAAGGGTAATATACCAAATGTGAGTCATCAATATGGTGGCACTGAGGAAGAGGAAGACATAGAGAGGCACACTGGAGGTACAGACAACCAAGATGAACCCATCTGCATGTATTGTACTGTGTTGTCAGTGATGGCAAACATTGATCTAAGGGTGGACAGATGGGTAGAAAGGCTAAACAATCAGGTATGTCTAAACAGGCGGTAATGTGCCCATGACCACGTATATGGTTAGCAGACAATGTTTCTACATGTGTATTTGTATGTGCTGTAAGAATGTCGAGGGATATAGTAGAGCTGACAAGGGGAAGGTTGTGGTAGCTTCTTAGCCATGGCCAGATACCTGGAGGGAACAAGCAGTTGGACCTGTGGCCTCAGGACCATGGTTGCAGGGGATATCAAGCTCAATTGGCATAAAATATGACACAAAAACACTATTCTATATTCTACTTTTGTAAGTAGCAACTGGGATTTTAAAAGCTTGCAAGTGGCCATCTAGATGCAACAAAGGATCTCTCCTCATGCAGAGCAAAGAAGAATGAAGAAAACCAAAGATACATGGAAACAGTTCAAGGGACTAGTAGACCATGCAATCCTCAGCCCATATGACCATGAGACCAGAAGAACTAGATGGTACCCAGCTACCATTGTCAACCACTCAGAGGGGGATCATGCAGGATGTTTTAGCTAAAGTGGGAGAACAATGTAAAAGAGAACTCATAATCATTTAAAAAAAAAAACAGGTTTCCTGGTCTGATAGAGCCTGGTGAGACCCCTACCTACCCTTCAGGTCTGGAATTGAACTCACCCTTGTGGCTTCCAGCCAAACAACAGACAGGCATATGGGGTGAACATTTACATCAGGCAGATACACTCCTTGGATCAATCATAGGGGAATAGAAGGGTAGTGTTTACACAGGGAGACAGCTTATGGGCAGGAGTGTATAGGAGGGAAAGACACAGGGAGGAGGTAACTACAGGGTGGAAGTGGGAAGAAAGCTGTTACATTGTGGGGAATTGCAGTCAATGTCCAGCTGGATTCAGAAGAGGACGTGGAATGAAGGATATCATTACTGATGTCAGATAGATCTTGGCTCAAAGCAAAGAATACCAGAAAGATGTTTACCTGTGTTTTATTGACTATGCAAAGGCATTTGATTGTGCGGACCATAACAAATTATGGTAACATTGAGAAGAATGGGAATTCCAGAACACTTAATTGTGCTCATAAGGAACTTGTACATAGACCAGGAGGCTGTCATTTGAACAGAGCAAGGGGACACTGCATGGTTAAAATCAAGAAGAGAGTGTGTCAGGGTTGTATCCTTTCACAATACTTATTCAATCTGTATCCTGAACAAATAATCTAAGAAGCTGGACTATATGAAGAAAAACATGGCATCAGGATTGGAGGAAGACTCGTTAACAACCTGTGTTATGAAGACGACACAACTTTGCTCGCTGAAACTGAGAATGACTTGAAACATTTACTGATGAAGACTGAAGACAACAGTCTGCAGTATGGATTACACCGCAATATAAAGAGAACAAAAACCTTCACAACAGGACCAATAAGCAGCATCATGATAAATGGAGAAAAGATTGAAGTTGTCAGAGACTTCATATTACTTGGTTCTACAATCACCACCAATGGAAGCAGCAGTCAACATATCAGACATCATATAGCATCAGGCAAATCTGCTGCAAAGGACCTCTTTCAAGTGCTGAAGAACAAAGATCTTTCCTGAAGACTGAGGTAAGTTTAACACAAGCCATGGTATTTTCAGTAGGGTCATATGCATGTCAGAGCTGGACAATGAAAAAGGAAGACTGAAGAAGAGGTGATGCTTTCGAGTTGTAGTGTTGGTGAAGAATGCTGAAAGTACCATAGACTGCTAAAAGAACTAACAAATCTGTCCTGGAAGAAGTGCAGCCAGAATGCTCCTTGGAAGCAAGAATGGCCAGACTTCATCTCACCTACTTTGGTCATGTTGTAAGAAGGGACCATTCCCTGGAGAAGGATATCATGCTTAGCAAAGTGGAGGCACAACGAAAAAGGGGAAGGCCCTCAATGAGATGGACTGACACAGTGGCTGCAACGATGAGCTCAGGTATAACAAAGATCTTGGGGTGAGCAGAGGACCGGGCAGTGTTTCGTTCTCCAACTATGAGTTGGAGATGACTTGATGGCACCTAACAACAACAGCAGCGGTCAATGTCATGAGACAAAATGTGTATGAACTTCTGTATGGCAAATGAATTTGCTCTGTAAACTTTCACTCAAATCACAATAAAAATTTTAAAATAATAACAACAACAGGTCTGACTCTTAAGCCCATGATCTATGATTTGTTCTGCATCCATCCTTGGCTTAGTCTCATTTCTATAAATAGCTTAGGTAAGGATATTAAGACATGCTGACCATACAGAATAGCACCTTTAGCTGAGAGAATAAATACACTGATAAAACATAGATAACATGGATCCAAAGGACCAAACAATATGGAATAATAGGCTAGTAGAATGACAGGAGCTCTGGTGGCATAGAGGGTAAGGGCATCTAGCTGCTAACCTAAAGGTCAGTGGCTCAAACCCACCATCCGCTCCGTGGAAGGAAGATGGGGCTATCTACTTCTATAAAGATTTATACTCTCGGAAACTCAATGGGGTCACCATGAGTCAGGATCAACCCAATAGCAGTGAGTTTGGTTTTTGAATGACAGAATGATATTCAAAAGTAACAGGTTTGAGAATCGAATAGACAAGGGTTTGAATATCAGGCTCTGTCACTTACTGTTTGGAATCGAGGCAAATTACTTAATGTCTTTAAGCCTTAATTTCCACATATGTAAAATGGGAATAATAAAATATCACAGAATTGCTGTAAAGGTGAGGGGGAGAATAATATTTGTAAAGTTCTTGGCACAAAGTTCAACAAAAGGTAGTGAACAATTATATTAAATCCAATAAAATGAAATTTCAGAAATACAAAAAATCAATTTTGGAAGTACCAGAGGAGGTGCAAAAGAAGCACGTAAGAAAAGTCTTAGAGATCTTAGTTTGACTTGAATCTATGAGTCAACAATATACCAAGACTGCCAAAAATTATTGTGAATTTGAAGCACACTGCAGAAAAAGTGTCAAAAACAAGGCCCCAAACAAAGAGGCCTATCAGACTTCATCTGTAATACAGTAATTCATCAGATTACAAATGCTGGATTTATGTGAGACTTACAGATAACTCAAGCCCTTTACAGTTATGTAAATTTGCCCTCACTTTGAAATGAACCAACATGTAAACCAAAACACCTGCTTCCATCTAGTCGATTCCAACTCAAAGTGACCCTCCTTGGGTTTCCGAGGCAGAAAATCTTTACAGAAGCAGATTGCCCTATCTTCCTTCCACAGAGTAGCTGATGGGTTTGAACCACCAACCTCCTGGTTAGCAGTCAAATGCCTTAGGCACCCTACCGCCAGACCTCCTTGAACTAACCCCTACTCAACAATAAATTCCTCATTATGATCACCATCACGTGCATCATGTGTAGCTATTATATCATTGAAAAGGCTTCAAGCCTTTTCCTGCACAAAAGTGAGGCTAAATAAGAACCATATGCACCTGTTCTGACTAAAAGATATACTTGGGAACTGATCTCCTTCATAATCCTGGCCTTCCTGTACTGTCTTCGGTTATGAACGCTAAACTTGAAGAGGGCCACTGGCAAATTAGAATTGGCCCAGAGAAAGATCATAATGGTAAGAACCAAAATGCCACCAGAGCTCCAGAAACAGTTGTTATTGTTGTTGTTTTTATGTGCTGTAGAGTAGGACCCGACTCATAGCGACCCCCACCTTGGGTTTCCGAGACAACATCACTATGGAAGTAGATTGCCCAACCTTCCTTCCGAGGAGTGGCTGGTGGGTTTGAACCGCCAGCCTTCTGGTTAGCTGTCAAGTACCTTAGGCACTACACTACCAGAGCTCCCTTGGAAACACTAGCCCCTTAAAAAACTAGTCCCTTTCTTCCTGATTCTATCTTCCTTCTATTCCATATAGCTGACACTACCTTACAAGTGCACCCATCCCCAAAACCAGAGCTTTGAACTGGTTCATTCTGGTTTGACCCCCTGCTGAGAATTTGCATTTCTACCCCAGATATACTGAATCAGAATCTATATTTTAAAAAGATCTCCAGGAAAAGGGAATCACACACAACTCAGAGGAAATTTAACATTATGATGAGTCATGCTAAGGGTTGCCATCTTTGTATGCCCCCTTATACATGCTTAACCTGTAATCATATGAAATTTGTATGTATAACCTGACTATGATGCAATCCCCACCCTATGAAAGAAGCTCAGATGCCCTTAAAGGCAGACAGAATCTAAGGGACCTCCCTCTCTGTCTCAGCTTGTGCACAAACTTAATAAAGCTGTGCTTCCTACCCACCCCCTCAAAAATAAATAAATAAATAAATAAAAAGATCTCCAGGAGAATCACCTGTATATCTGAAGCACTGGGGGGGGGAGGGGGGAACCTAACATATACTCACTCTCACACCAAACACACACACACACGCCCCCCCCCCTTCAGATTCAGCTTTGTCCTGTCCCCAAAGCCACAAATGAACCTGACAGGAGTGATTTGATGACTTCTAGGAGCTCTGGTCCGACTCGACGGCACATAACAACAACAACAACAGGAGCTCTGGTAGCATAGTGGCTAAAGCACTTGACTGCTAACCAGAAGGCTGGCGGTTCAAACCCAACAGCCACTCCTCGGAAGGAAGGTTGGGCAATCCTACTTCCGTAGTGATACTGCCTCGGAAACCCAAGGAGGGGTCGCTATGAATTTGGGGCTGACTCGACGGCACATAACAACAACAACAACAACAGTCCAAAACTCTAGGGCTCAGCATTTCAGACCTGCTGCTTATCTGGCCCTGGCCTCGTGCACCAAGTTTAACAACTGGCCTCTGCTTCCTTCCTGAGATCTAGCCCCATCTTGTGTTGAATCCTGAGTCTCAGTCACATACTCAAGAAACTGAAACTGAGTGTCTCCTTGATCTGCAACTCTATCCTTCCTCAAAAGGATACAGCTAGTCAGGAGACTACAATTAGGAAATGACAGTCATCTCAGAAACTAATCTCAGACCATTTCAAATACACTGGATCAATACTTCCAAATTCAAGCAGGCTCTTGAACAAATTCAGACATGCTCAAAAAATAATATAAGTTGGTTAGCTTACTGTACCTAAGAGGCCATTTGCAAACCTACAAAAGAATGAAGCCCGGAAAAGCTGCCTGCAAACCTGGCCATCCTCACTGCAGTGCCCCATTTTCAATTCTAATTAAAACTGGGCTCAACTCCCTGGCAGGACCCAGATAATGAAATCTGTTAACGTCTAGGTCCAGATTCTCAGGTGGAGTAACATGAGCTTCCCTATGGAATAGCCTTGTCAAAGTTGGCAGGCTTTCCTGACCGAATCAGAACAGCGTGTGTCTCATTTCACTCAATACTCCCTTGGAAGATAAGCATCTCTCCGGGGAATGCCATCTGCAGTGGACATCAGGTGCCTCAATGCCCTCTTTTTAACCATGCAGACATTCTGGTTCCATTTCTACTTTTCCAATGGATAGAGACTTTGCTCTTTCTATGGATGAGAGAAACCATGGTAAATGCTAGTCTTTGAGAACTTTGCCTTACTGCTTCTCTCCCAAGGAAAAGTACAATTCTAATGTAGAATTAGATGTTTCCTGTAGCTTTCATCCAGTTCAGATTAGCTCTACATCTAGTTCCAGGGCCAATTTGCAAATCCAGGCCTTTCTTTCCTGAAGTGGACTTGGATGTCTAAACTCACTTCTAGATGGTTCCCCAAACAACATGTACCCTGGGGCCTCTCAAGATCAGTAGTTCTCAAACTTCAGTATGCATCAGCATCACCAGAAGGCTTGTTAAAACATAGATTGCTGGATGCCACCCAGAGTTTGATTTGGTTGATCTGGTAGGACTCAAAAATTTGCATTTTTAGCAAGTTCTCAGGGAATGGTTATATTTGCTGGTCTGGGGACCACTGCTCTAGATCAACAGTATTTCTCATTCCCAGAACTATATTGGAGGGAACTGGGGGAAGAAGGCAACACTATATATTTGGGCCCATATGAATCCTAACATTCAATGCATTATTCTACACAGAAAACTCCTTATTCTTATAGCATAAACCTCAATAGGATCTCACAGCTTAAGTATTCAGTAGTTTAAAACATGACAATTCACATTCTAACAAATGAACAAGGATATATTCTATAACCAGAAATGATACTTATATAAGAGATTCTAGGCTCAAGAGCAGCAGTCCAACTAGATGTGGGAGTAACACCTATTGTCTTTCCTTTGCCTCACCAGCTACATTGTTAAAACCTGTAAAGCATTTAGAACAGTTACTTGACACATAGTGAACACTCATATAAATATTAGCCATTATTATTATCACAAGTTATAATGTGGGCTTATACCAATATCTGTAGCACTGGAAGGACAGCATGACAAGAATTATAGGTTCCAACTACCTTCCAAATCCAAGTGGTTGTAGCAGTTCCATTCAAAATACAAGTTCTCAGTTGCTTCTAATGTTCTCACAAAATTAACTCCAAGACTAGCATTTCCCCAGTCTGATGTCAACTAAGAAAGAAAATGATGCTTTCGATGGCTAAAGAAAAAAAGGGGGGGATGGTTTTCAATTTTTCACAAATGTCTCTGATAACTAATTTCTTCATAATGCTGCATTCAACCCATAATCAAAATATCTCATCAGCATTCAGTTCCACAAATGTCAGATGGCTTCTCTAAAACACTTAAAATCTAACCCTAAACAGGTTTATTTTTTAAAACAAAAAAACGATATTAGAAAATCCTGTATAAGTTAATCTTGCTAGCTATATTACTTTTAACTCCCTGAGCTAGCTAGACATATCAGTTTCTTTTCACATTTGGGCTTTTCTAACCATGGAAGAGCTACGATCTCCTTTGTGAGGCAAAAGGCTATTCCTAAAAACATGTTTTCTTGTGTTCATGAAGGAGCTCTAGTGGCACAGTGGTTAACGCATTCAGCCTTTAACCAAAGGGCAGTCTGAATCCACCAGCCATTCCACAGGAGAAAGATGAAGTAGTCTGCTTTCGTAAAGATTTATGCCCTTGGAAACAGTATGGGACAGTTCTACCCTGTCCTACAGGGTGGCTATGAGTTGGAATCAACTCAATGGCAGTAGGTTTGGTTTATGCTCATGTACCATATTTAAGGTTTAGGCCTTTCTCTGACTAGCTCTTTTTCTTCTACCATAAGTCAAAAGGGGAGCTCTGGTGGCGTAGTGCCTAAGGCATCTGACTGTTAACCAGAAGGCTGGCGGTTCAAACCTACCAGCCATTCCTCAGAAGGAAGACTGGGCAATCTACTCCCATAGAGATACAGCCTCAGAAACCCAAGGAGGGGTCACTATGAGTTGAATCAACTCAACGGCACTGAGTTTGGTTTTTTAGCTTATAAGTCAAAGAAAGAAAATATAGAAAAGTAAAAAGAAAGAAAATTCCAATCCCCTGTTCCCTGGAAAATTCTCTTCAACTTTTGTATTTGGCAAGAGCTGAAAAAGAAATTCCGGCAGCTTAAGTATACTCAAAAACATGGGCAAAGTGAAGGTGGTATGGAAAAAAAATAACAAAAACAGCTATTGTTTCATCCCGGTATTAGTAGATAAATATAACTTACATACTTTCTCATTATGCTGATAATACAGTCATGTGCACATATAAAATCCATTCAGGCAACATCAGACCACATATATGTCCATGGTCCCATAAGGTTATGACAGAGTTCAGAAATCCTGATCAGAGAACAGGATGCAGCAAATGCAACAGCTTCCTGTGTGCAACTCATGGATCTCATGTCTCTTGTATACAAAGTGATTGAGTTGCCAAGCATATCATGATACGGCACATATATGTATGTTCTTGTTGTTATGTGCTATCAAGTCAGCCCCTACTCATAGCAACTCCTCCTTGGGTTTCCAAGGCAGTATCACTATGGAAATAGATTGCCCAACCTTCCTTCCGAGGAGTGGCTAGTGGGTTTGAACCACCAGCCTTCTGGTTAGCAGTCAAGTGCCTTAGGCGGTAAATCTTTACAGAAGTAGATTGCTCAGTCTTCCTTCTGTGGAGTAGTTCATGGGTTTGAACTGCCAACCTTCTGGTTAGCAGTCAAATCCTTAGGCACCATGCCACCAAAGCTATAGTGATACCACCTCGGAAACCCAAGGAGCGGTCGCTATGATCAGGGCTGACTCAACGGCACATAACAACATACACATGTACATGTACATAAACATATACACATACACATACACACACACACAAACACACACACGCTCTGGTAGCATAGTGCCTAAGGTATATATATATATATATATATATCCCCTATAATACTTTTGTCTTGACAGTTATAATAATAAATGCTTATGTTACTGGCTTATGTATATATTGTATTGTACTTTCTGTCTAAAGGTTACTGTGTAACAATGTATGCTTCATCTCATAGGCAGCATCCAATCTCGTATTATGCATCTCTTGACTGTTGTAGCATCTTTGTTTAATTTTCTTTCAAAATTATTACCATGAAGTGCATCACAGCTCCCAAATGCAGAAAAACCTGTACTAGTGGTAGCAGCAACAAGAGGCAAAGGTAGAAAATCAGTGAACACCATTGCTCACGACTTAGGCCTGTCACACTCTAAAATTACAATGATCCTCTAAAATAAAGGGAAAATTCTCCAAGCTGTTAAAATCAGCTCCACTGAAAGCTACATGACTAACAAATATGTAAACAAACAAAAAAAAAGACAAAAAAAAACCAAACAAACTCACTGCCGTCGAGTTGGATCCAACTCATAGTGACCTCTCCTTGGGTTTCTGAGTTAGTATCACTGAGGAAACAGATTGCCCACTGTTCTCTCCGAGGAGTGGCTGATGGGTTTGAACTGCCAGCCTTCTGGTTAGCAGTCAAATACCTTAGGTACAATGCCACCAGAGCTCCTAACAAATATGCAAGAGGGACCTATATCAGATATGGAGAAAATTCTAATGACATGGATTAAGGACCAAACACAAAAGCAAATCCCTCTCAGCATGTTGACAATCACTGCTAGGCATAAAGCTTATTTGAGATGTTTAACGAAACAGCAGGACCAGACTATGAAATGGTATTCACACAATGTCCAAATCACTTAACATCCTGTTTCACAGAACATACTGCAGACATTAAACAACGCATGACTGTATTTGAAGATTAAACTCTACATATAGAAGACTAAAGACTAGTTTTATAAAGGCAAAAAAGAGACATAGTTCTAATAGTGAGAGACTTATACAAACCTCCACATTACAGTATATAATTTCTTTCATAAATAAGCATACATTAATAGCAAAGAATGATATAGCCACACCTCTATGAGGAAATCTGTAAATGGCTAAAACTAGTAATGCTAGAGCTACAAATGCAGAGGGAAGCTTTCTCTGGTGTGTCATACATAGAAATACACAGGTAAGGCAGCTGAAGTTCACTGAAGAGAGCACTGCACTTAGAATCAGGAGAAGGGTTTGAGTGCTAGTACTGAAAGCCTCTGAACATCATCTCTACTTCTAAAAAGATAATCATCCTAAGCAAAACAATACTTGCTTTATAGGCTGTGCAAAAACGGCAAGGAGGCCACATGTTCTGACCTTCTCTAATCCCACAAGAGGAAGACAGGATTACCAGCAGTAACCCAAGGCCTATTCCTGCCAGGCCAGACATGCTGCCTCCTTCCAGCCCTTTCACCAACCGTTCCTCCCAAAGCACCCACCACCTCTCTCCTGG
>NW_006921820.1:2357780-2360364 GCF_000298275.1 Orycteropus afer afer | reverse complement strand
AAAAAAAAAAAAAAAACATGCTCTCAGTTGACATTAACATGATACAACAAAGGACTGATACATAATAATCACTTCACTCACTGGAGGAATAGAAACTTCATAGCAACTCTCAGAAACATCTGGAGATGAAAGCAAACATTTGGAGATGAAATGACATTTCACATTATCATCATTCCACAACAGGGCTCAGTAGTGTTCCACTGCTCATAAAATTCTTCCACCTCTGAAAATCCCTTTAAAGGCTGTGGAAAAAAAGGGTATTCTATCCTCTGTGATGGTTATCCTGCAAAATAATTGTTTAGCCAATTAAATATAAATACAAACACCTCACAATGCCTCGGAGAGAACAGAGCATCCCAGTCCACACAAAGAAGCAAGATAAAGCAGGAGAAAGAAGGGACCAGGATACAGACCCAAAACACATCCCTGAGGAAGATGCAGCATTGGAACTCCCTGATAAGGAATTCAAAAGAATTATACTTAGGTATCTTCAACAAATTGAGAGATAGAACAAGGAAAACACAGAGAAAACCCTAGAACAATTTCAAAAGACGATACAAGAACAAAATGTTAAATGAAAAATTAGAAATGATACAAAATCTACACACAGAAATCCAGAAGATTAATATCAAATTTTCAGAAATAGATAAGACATTGAATGGGCAAAGGAGCAGAACTGAATCAATGGAAGAAAGAATTAGGGCGATTAAAGCCAAATACCTCAATACTTCTTCGGAAATGTATCAGTCACGAAAAAAGATCAAAACAAAATGAAGAAAGCCTAAGGTTTATGTGGGACACCATCAAAAGGAATAACCTATGTGTCATTGGAATTCCAGAACAGGAAGAGACAAAAAAAAAAAAAAACACACAGAGAAAACTGTTGAAGATTTGTTGGAAGAGAATTTTCCTGGTACAATGAAAGATGAGAATATATCCGTTCAGGAAGTCCAACGAACCCCAAACAGGATAGATCCTAAAAGAAAATCACCCAGACATATCATCATCAAACTTACCAAAACCAAAGACAAAGAAAGAATCACAAGAGCAGCATGAGAAAAACAAAAAGTTACCTACAAGGGGCAACCAAGAAGACTAAGCTCAGATTTCTCAACAGAAACCACGCAGGCAAGACAACAATGGTATGGTATGTATAAAACTCTGAAAGAAAAAAATTTCCAACCAAGAATTATGTACCCAGCAAAACTGTCCCTCAAATATGATGGTGAAATTAGGATATTTCCAGATAAGCAGAAATTAAGGGAATTTGTTAAAATCAGACCAACTTTCCAAGAGATGCTAAAGGGAGCCCTTTGGACAAAGAAGCAACAACAGCCAACAACAACTGACCATGAACACACACGAATGATATAACCTAGAAACCAACCCAGCTATGGAAGTATCCAAAGTAAAGAAGCCTACAAGATTGTAAACAGGGAACCACAGACATCAATTGACAAATGAGGACAACTAAAAACCAAAAAGAGGGAAAAAACTGTGTCGTTACAGAACTTCTAGATGGTAGGGAAGTCAAGAAAACTACAAGATTGAATGGACTATTCTAAACTTGGAAAGAAAACTATAAATCACAAGGTACCCTCAAAGAAAAATGATAAATCTTCACATCAAAATAAAAAAGAGGACCAGCATAAATATTCAGCAATACTAAAATATAGCAATGAAGAGGTGATAACATGATTCATAAACAAAACAAACTCCTCAGCATAGAAAATTATATAGAAGAAATCAACACCATGAAAAAGCACTTAACAAAAATGACAGCAACAAATTCATATTTGCCGATAATTACATATATGGCAAGGGACTTATCTCTAAGATTTACAGCAGAGGAGTGGATGACCAAACTATGGTACATACACATAATGGAATGCTATGTAGCACTAAAGAATAACGTAGAGTCTGCAAAACACCGCATAATACATATGAACTTAGAGGACATTATGCTAAGTGAAATAAGTCAATCACAGGACAAATACAGTATTAGTTCGTTGTTGTAAAGGGTCAAGGAAAGGTTTACATATGGAGGGAAACTTTCTTTGTTGGTTGCCAGGGGTGGAAGCGGAGGGGAGGGATCACTGCAAAAAATAAATTAATTAATAATACATTGACCCACGTCACTTTAGTTTTGTGTATTGCACTGTATGTAAATTATATTTCAATAAAATGCATTAAAAATAAGAATAAAAAAAATTGTTTAGGACTAGAGTTTTTCAGCTTATAAACTCAATCACCTAAGTATCAGGGACACAGAGTTGAATAAATTCTAAATGTATTAAGCCATAGGTGGTGCAAATGGTAACAAACGTGCTCCTAAATGGTTCAAGTCCACCCAGAAATCTCTCGAAAACAAGGCCTGCCATTGCTTCCAAAAACCAGCCATTAAAACCCCAAGAAGCACAGTTCTACCCCAACACACAGGGGTTTGCCATGAGTCAAAATGAACTCGATAGCAACTTTTTGTTTGTTTGTTGTTGTTGTTGTTGTTATGTGCCATCGAGTCGGCCCCGACTCATAGCGACCCCTCCTTGGGTTTCCGAGGCAGTATCACTACGGAAGTAGGATT
>NW_006921820.1:2330195-2357030 GCF_000298275.1 Orycteropus afer afer | reverse complement strand
ATCTACTTCCGTAGTGATACTGCCTCGGAAACCCAAGGAGGGGTCGCTATGAGTCAGGTCTGACTCGACGGCACATAACAACAACAACAACATATTGTATAGTTTTTATAAAATGTTAATTGTTTTTAATTATAGAAGACATATATGGTCATTGTAAAGAACCTAAGGAGTCCCAGGATGGTACTAATGGTTAATGCACTTGGATGCTAACCAAAAGGTTGGCAGTTTGGGTCTACTCAGTGGGAAGTGGAAAAAAAGGCCTGCTGATCTATTTCTGAAAACCAGCCACTGAAAACACTATGGACCACAATTCTACCCTAACTCACATGGGGTCATCATGAGTTGAAATCTACTGGACCACTGTTTTTTCTTTCTCTCTCTCTCTTTTTTTTTCCCCACAGAAAATCTAAAAAAGCCTGTTTTTAAAAAAACAAAACATAGGTCATGTAAGATGAAGTATATAAAAACATATGCAAAGGTAAAGAAACTAGGCAATCTCAACAATGAATTAGCCAGTTGTTCAAGTAATGAACAAATAATTAACAGATTAATGTCCCCAGATACTTCAGCCCTGAAGTCATAGAGAGCTCTCTTTAGAACCTACCTATCAATTCTGGGAATAAATTGTGGTTTCAGGATAATTCTATAAATTTAGTTTGATCTGTGCAACCTGCACAGGATAAAAAAACAAACAAGTAAGACCTCTGTGTGTATGTGTGTGTGTGTTGGATGAGTTTGGAATTTAGAGGAAACTGGTACATGTAACAGAAACTAACTTTCCCAGAGAAGAACGGAATGCTTTTCATAGAAGCAGAAACTAAAGAAAATGTCCCCTCTAATCTACTTGTTAGATCTCATTATTTTACAGTCTGAACCTCAGAGATAACCAGTTCTTAATAAATGTTCCCCATTGGTTTCAGAGCCTTTTAGCCCTCCTCCTCAACTCCTTGACCCCCCCAATCTAAAAGCCATCTCTGTTAGGTTCTTAAAAAACCTTTTTAAAATCAGGTATGAAAAGTGCTAATTTCACCAGGCACACACCCTCCAGCAGTACGGAATGAAAGCTTCAACTACCTGTTCTATGAACATCTTCCCCTATTCCAAAGGAAAAGGAATAGAAAATAGTAACTATTCCAGGGGCTGGGAGAATCTGGGAGGTATAAATGGTTAAGTGTTTGTTTATTAGTCAAAAAGGCTGGTGGTTAAACCCACCCAGAGATGCCTGAGAAAAAAAGCCTAGCAATCTGTTTCTCAAAAGTCACAGCCTAGACAACTCTATGGAATACAGTTCTACTCTGCACACATGGGGTCAACATGACTCAGAATCTACTCAGTGGCA
Organism: Orycteropus afer afer; assembly: GCF_000298275.1. NCBI lineage: Eukaryota > Metazoa > Chordata > Mammalia > Tubulidentata > Orycteropodidae > Orycteropus > Orycteropus afer. Next base: position 2,355,691 of record NW_006921820.1, on the reverse strand, counting down.
ACTAACAACAATAATATTCTAGTGGCTAAGAGAGGCACCAAGAAGCTACTGTGTAAAGAATCTACAGGGGAAATGTTATAGCAACTAATTTAGAAAAAAAAAAAATGCCTCTGAATCTCTGAGATATCAAGGCAGGATGTTAAAACAAAGTATGAAATGACTGAATTGCACTAGAGGTTTCAGTATTTGAACAAATAATAAAAAGTTAGGGGCTATGTCTTCAAATCCTAACACTGCAATGGATCAATCATTCAGACATAAAATGGGGTTTAATATTTAGAAAACAAAGTTGAAATACCCAATTATTGTAACTTTTCCAAGACAATACGGCCCAATTCAGAAAAAGAGACTCAAAAGTACCGACCAACAATGAGTTTAACTTTTACCTTTTTACAATGCAGGTCAGGAATTGTTGGGTGGCGCAAATGATCAAGCACTTGACTACTAGTCACAGTTGGTGGTACAAATCCACCCAGAGGCACCTTGGAAGACAGGCCTGCCAATCTGCTTCTGAAAATCCTTTCCTGAAACTGTAGGGAGCACAATCCTAATTTGAAGCACATGTGGTCACCATGAGTTGGGACAGACTCAATAGCAACAAAGTTTCAAATTAAAACAATTCTACTCTTTTGTAAAGGAGAATCTAGCTACCTTTCCAATTAATTAAGTGCCTAAGGCATCTGACTGCTAACCAGAAAGCTGGTGGTTCAAACCCACCAGCCACTCCTTGGAAGGAAGGTTGGACAATCTACTTCCGTAGTCAGAAACCCAAGGGGTCACTATGAGTCGGGATCAACTCAACAACAGTGAGTTTTTTGTTTTTTGTTTTTTTAAAAAGAAAGATTCCTGCAAAAAAACCATCTGGTCTCTTAATATTCACAAAACTAACAGGCTAAAATTTCACATCCAAATGGATTTTACTGACTTCCTAGTTATTGACAATAATGAAAACATTGACAGTTCTTCACCTCTCTCCTCTCCTTTTCCTCTCTGGAAGACCTCAATTTAACATCATGAATCATTTGGTCCTTGACGTATAGTTACTTCTGGGGAGACAGATGACATTTAGCACAGAACATGTGAGGCTGTGGGAAAGGGAAGTTCTTGGCTACAAGAAGCAGGACAAAACCCCTGCCTTTGGGAAAAGTGCCAAAAATATCCAAAATCCACTGTAGGGCAGTTAAGTTTTTAGTTTTAAAAGATGCTATTAAAATAACAAAAAGCACAGCATAGGATTATAATAGGTTTTGAAAGCTACCCTACAGCGATACAAAATAACTATTTTCTAGCATTCATGAGTCCATGCTAGGTGACTACCTCTGTTGTTGTTGTTACATGTTTCCAGTGGGAGGAGACTAATAGCCACCACTCCTTGGGTTTCCCAGGCAGGATCACTACGGAAGTAGATCGCCAATCTTTCTTCCGAGTGGCTGGTGGGTTTAAACCACCAGCCTTCCGGTTAGCAGTCAAGGGCCTTAGGCAGTACGCTACCAGAGCTCCTTGACTACCTCTAGGGTTAAGTATTTTTTCTCCTTAAGATTAGTTAAAAGGAGTATCATTAATGAGCTCTGGTAGCATAGTGGCTAAGACACTTGCCTGCTAACCAGACGGCTGGCGGTTCAAACCCACCAGCCACTTCTCGGAAGGAAGGTTGGGCAATCCTACTTCCGTAGTGATACTGCCTCGGAAACCCAAGGAGGGGTCGCTATGAGTCGGGGCCGACTCGATGGCACATAACAACAACAACAACAACTTTACTAAGAGGTTACTATGTAAGCACTGGACTAAGTGCTTTATATGCATTAGTTTACTAATCCTTACAACAATGCTATAAGCTCTAACATTAACTCTAATGTAAGAATTTCTTTTAAAAGTTTTAAAAATAAATTTTAGTAAATGGCTGTTACAGTTAAGGAAATGAATTAATTTTTTTTTTACATCTTTTACTCTGTATCAGAGAAGCTTTATGAGTTATTAAAACCATTTTCTGATTTAAAATAAAAGTATAAATAACAGTTATCAATTACTACCTGATATCCATATACAGCCAAAGACCCTATAAGACTCAAATTACTGAATTCAAATGTCCTTAGACTTCTAGGTAAGGGCCTTCACTTTAAGGTTCTCTTCACAACTTATGTCCAAAAAGACAAAAATGTTACCAAAGGAACCTTGTCTAATTTTCTCTGGGTTACACAGACATGGAACAGTAGAATAAAATACTCTTAACTCTTCCCTGTTGTTAAATCAATTATAATTTAGCAAATTCAATAAATTTACCAATTTCAGGTCAAGTTACAAATTGAGTACAGGCTTTGGAAAAGTAAAATAAAGAATTAATAACATAATGAGAATTAAGGTTAGTACTGATATGTAAAAATTGCCCTTTACATTTATAAATTTACATCTTTGCCAACCCACTAGGAAATGCTTTTAACACAGTTGAGGGGGGGCAGGAGTACATGGGAGGGAAAGACACAGGGAAGAGGTAACTATGGAGAGGAAGTAGGAAGAGAGCTGCTGCACTGTGGGAAATTGAAGTCATTGTCATGAGATAAAGTGTATGTGAACTGCCATATGGAAAATGAATTTGCTCTGTAAACTTTCACCCAAATCACAACAAAAATTAAAAAGAAAGAAAGAAAGAAAGCTTTTTATATTTGCACATAATCAGAAAGGGAATGCATTAATGACACCAAAATGGCTTGGTTGTTACAGTTTGGAGACAACATTTTTTCATCTGGCTGCAGGAGTAATTATTTCTCTTATGTAAAAGAAAAAGAAGATACAAAAATAAATAAATAAAATTGATTGTGACCACACCTCAAAATGGAGAACTGCCAAATCTATCATAAAGAACACATCTTTTTTCTAAAATAATTTAATCACAATTTCTTACGTAGATCGTACAACTTGTGTCTGCTGGCAACACATAGTTGAGTAAAGAGCTTCCAATCCTTTTCTTTTTTCTGTATCTTTTAAATCAGACTTTAAGAAGCATCAGGAAAAGCACACATATATATCAATACCAAAACCCACAAAATTAGCTATTATACACCCACATAGGCATCTGAGTAAATTGGCTAATTGCTTCCTGGGAAGTAATGTCATATGATGTTGTTGTGCATCACTGTCGAGCTGGATCCAACTCACAGCGACCCCTCCTTGGGTTTCCAAGGAGGTATCACTACGGAAGTAGATTGCCCAACCTTCCTTCTGAGGTGTAGCTGGTAGGTTTGAATCACCAGCCTTCTGGTTAGCAGCCAAATGCTTTAGGCACTAAGCCACAAGAACTCCTGATATCATATAATAGAGAGGCCCATTAGCAGTAGAGGCAGAATTATGTAGACACAAGTGGAAATGTGGGCAATTTCTTTTTCACAGTCTGAGTTTTCCTGTTTGCAAAATGAGGGTACTAATTCCAAACTTGTGAGGATTAACTGCAAATGAAATGAACAGAGCCTGACTGCAGGCAAGAGCTCAGAAAAGTTACTGTTACTTACCTATGCTCCTTAAAGGCAGAGCATATTTTCTCTTGAAACTCAACAGCAGGCTCTGTAATTATTGAGAACTGAGAACTACAAAGTCAAGAAACTTCAAAGTTACAAATGAGGATTTAGTGTATCAGTTCAACACATGTATAGACAGGAAATGAAGCTATGAAGTAATAATGATTACTCTCTTAAAAAATATACCAAACTACATACCAAAGTGAGCAATGTCCTTAAAAATTAAGACACTATGAGAGATGAGCAGCCTTTGTACAAATGACATGCAGAACTAATCTTCATTCATTCCTCAATTATTTCCAGAATGCCCATTAAGTGCTAGTCATTATGCTGGGCAATGTGCAATGTCCTTTTAACTAGGACACAGCTTCAGTCTTCGTGGAGCTGTGAAGGACAGGTAGATGGTTCTCACAATCACTAGCGAGGGATCTAACCTAGTTAGGATAATCAAGGAAGGCCTCGCTAGGAAGTAAAAGCTGAGAGCTAAAGGATGAAAAGGGAGTTAACAGTGGGAGGTATTTTCAAACAGAGAAACAGCTTGTGCAAAGACCCTAGAGCAGAAGGAAACATGGCAAGAATGCTGGACCAAAAGGTTAGCAAGCCTGGAGGAGAGATGAAGTGTGTGAATTAGCTAAAGCACACTAGGCTGCAGTAAGGGCCTAGAAGTTGTAGGTCACATTAAAGAGTTGCAACCTGATCCCAAAATAGAAAGCCAGTGAAGAAAATTTTATGAATGCTTATTTTGAAGGTGTAGAGATTTACAGACTTGGAAACCCTATGGCACAATTTTACTCTGTTCTACAGGGTCGCTATGAATTGCAATTGACTCGATAGGAGTGGATTTAGCTTTTATTTTGAGGGCAAGCAGGCTGAGGGGAAGATGCAATCAGATTGGTGATTTGCAATTTGACTCTAGCTTCTCCAACAAGAGGTAAGGATTTCTGACTTGCATAACTTGTGAAAAGAAGTACCATTCAGGAGGGATCTGTCCCTAGAAATGACTATAAAGCAGTTTACACATGCCAAAAATGGCTTAATTGCATTTCATCTTTGCCTGAAACTGTGTGGTGGTTATGTTTGTGTGTCAACTTGGCAAGGCCTGGTTGAGTGGCTGGGCAGCTGAATATAGTATTCCCCATGATGAGACTGGTAATCAACTCCATGGTTCAATCTACTGTGAGCAGCTGAGTAGCTGCCTTTGGGTATGTGGTCTGCTTCCTGTATTTAAGAAGAAGCCTTGGGAAATGGTCTCTAGCCTTGGCACACTTGGACCCTGCATGTAGTCGTGTCGTTGCTCAGCAGCCCACCATGCTCGGCTTACCTTGGGACTTACAATGGACTTAAGTTAATGGCCTGCCCTGTGGTTTGGTAACATCGGGACTGTGCCTTTTTACTTGTCAACCTTGTGGCTTCTCGGCCTCAGCAGCCAGCAGCTGAGTGAAGAAACACCTCTAGCTCCAGTGGGCCGGAAGCAGGAGGCAGAGCTGGACCCCAAGGTTGAGGGGCTTTCACCCAGTCCCCTAGAGCCTGGCACTTTGAACTTGGACTTAAAGCCTCCACATTGTAATAAACTCTTGTTAAGGCCATCCCATTTGTGGTATATTTTTTGTCAGAGCAGCACTAGGTAACCAGAACACTATGTTAACTCAGTTTGATCCCTACCTTACCTATGACATTCTGATTTTTTTTTAAAACATTTTATTGTGGTATAGGTGAAAGTTTACAGAGCAAATTAGTTTTCATTCAACAACTATACCCATTTTGTTTCGTGACATTAATTGCAATCCCCTCAATATAACAGAACTCCTCCCACTTCCAGGGTTCCCTGTTTCCATTCGCTCATCTTTCCTGCTCCTACCTTCTGAACTTTGTTTTTGGGCAAATGCTACCCTTTTGGGTTGACTGTTCTGAAGCGGTTCCTCATGGGTGTTACTGTTCATTTTATAGGCCTGCCTATTGTTTGACTGAAAGTTGATCTTGGGGAGTAGATTCAGTTCCAGGTTTGAAGGATGTCCAAGGGTCACAGTCGTGGATGGGGGGGGGGGGGTTTCCACCAGTCTCTATCAGAACATTAAGTCCAAGAAGTTTTCTTTTTTTTGCTATTTCCCAAAATCAAATTGATTCTTAAAGTACAAGGATTTTCCAACACTGAAGATATTTCAAAGATTCTACCATAGTTTTAAAATCAACTCCATATGAATTCCACAACTGGTTTAAGCAATGGGACGTTACGGAACGAATGTGCCATTTTCCATTATGACCATATTGATGAGTTTAAAGAAATCTTCATAATTAAGAATACACTTTATGTGATATTACCCTAAAGGTGGGAATGTGGCATTACCATAATTAGAACTAAGCTGCTTCCATGTTTATTTCAACGTTTTGAAATGCCTATACAAAAAGCTGGTATTTTGTAGAAAGCAAAAGGTATGATTTAAAAAATTACAACATATAGCCTCTTTACCTTAATATGTAAATCTTAGTATTTCTATCCAGCCCTGTTCAATGTCTCCTGCATTCATTCTAATGTAAAGATAAGATTTTTACTAAATAACACACCTGTATGTATATACGCTTTTTTGTACGTTTATAAACTACATATAGAATAAAATATTGTTCATATTATCAATACTTTAATATTTACTTTCCCTAGTTTTAATTTTTTAATACACAACCTAATGCCACTCATAGTACGATACTGCTACCTGTAAGTGTTAGAAACACAGAAACTTCAAACCTGATTAACCTAAGGAAAAAAAAGATGAGAGATTTGCCCCTTTAAAATCTACCTAGCACATTCACACCTCAGTACTGAAGTATTTCATTAATTCTGACAGGATGGGCTCCTAGGCCACCTGCTTGCATTAGGCCCTAACTGGCTTTTCATTAACTCTCAACTGCAGTTACCAGGATGTTACCACTTCTCATACATAGCAGAATTCATTTTTTTTTCCCATGCTGATTTTATCTAGAGTCATCAAACGACAAGACTGTGATCTGAGGCCAAACATAAGAAATGCCATCTCCATAAATGAGAAGTCAAGGGCTCCCCCCGCCAAAAAAAAAAATCAGGTCTTAAACCCATTAGACAACATTACTTTGTAAAACTAGACTGTACGCTAGAGACTGTGCTAGCAAACGTGGTCCTTGGGAACAAGGGCTGGACAGCTTTAAATGTTCGCCTTTAAAAAAAAATAAACATGGAATCTGACCATAGCTATATTTGAACACAGCTAAGACTGGATATGGGCAGTGCCAAGAAGATAACAGCGAAAAGCTTTAAGGTTCCCAGTATCAGTAGCCGACTTTTCCATCTTCTTCAGAGGGAGTGGTCTCTGTCTCCACAGCTGGATTATGGGGGAGGGAAAGTTACAAGGGCCCTGGCGTTTTCCCTTCCCCAAGCCCCCAAATTGATACCGCAAGCCACTTCCTACTGGGGATTGAAGATCATAAGCTTTAAGGGACAATGGAGCTCAATGTAGGCTTCAGAAAGATGGAGGCAGTCAGAAGAGATGGGGGTAGGGAAGTGGGGGTGAGGGGATGCACTCAGACTGGGATGACTGAATAGAGATGCTACAAGGCCAGGGATTTTGGGAGCATGAGAAGGCCTGGTTCTTCCAGAATCTGCCCAAGGCAGCCCTGCCACAACCCTCTGAAAAGCCTGAGGGGCTCATCTGAAAATCCAGGGCACCTATGCACCCACTGCCTATCACACTCCCCCAAAACCGGGGCTTTCCCTGCTCTTAAAAAACCACAAACCCTCACAGAAAGCAGCAAAACATTTATGTGGAGTGGAAGGGCTGGGGCAACTAGGTGTTCTGCAAATGTGGGGGTGGAGGGGTGGCGGAGGTAAAGGGAGACCCTCTAGTTCGAGGAACTTTAATTAGCACCGAGATAGTGGGGGGCAATATAAGGCCCATGGGCCTCGGGGACAAAGGCAAGGAGCAAGGGCAGGGTCCAGTGGCGCCCCCATTTTCGGGGAATGACGACACTGGGCGCGGTCGCAGGGGGGAGAGGCCACCCCGCGGGCCCGGCGCTGGAGCGAGGACGCTGCGGGGCCTGGGCCGCAAGTCGCCGCCAACCGAGAGCGAGGGCTCAGGAGGCAGAGGCCGGCCTAGGCCTCAGGGGCCCGGACACACCCACCGCGGCCGCCGCAGCCCCGCTTACCTGCTCCTCCTCGGGGGTCAGCTCCGGCGCCATGTCGGGCCGGGGCGCGGTCGCGGGCTCCATCCCGCCGCCGCCGCCCCGCGGACAGAGCTCGCCCGGGAGCGCGGGGAAGCCCGGGCTATCGCCTCAGCTTCCGCGTCCCGCGCTCAGCAACCCGAGCCCGGCTCGCGCATGGTCCGGCCGACGGGCCCAGCGCCCGCGGCGGGCTGCAAACGCCGCTCCTGTTTTCGTGAGAGAAAAAAAAAAAAAAATCTCTCTGAACTGTCGCTTCTTTCTGGGCGGAAATCCTTTTTTATTTTCTTTGCTCTATTCCTCACACTCCACCTCCTCTCCCGGAAAAAAAAAAAAAAAAAAGTACAGGAGAGGCGCTAATAGTCAATCGGGATTTAAAAAGGAAATATAAAAAGAAGTTTTAAAGCCCAGAGCGAAGGAGCTGGGGCGGAAATTTTCCGAAGGCTCCTGGCCTCGGCGGTGCCCGGCTTCCTCCGCGAGCAACCGCAGATGTGACGGCGCTTCCAGGCCACCCGGTCGGGGCGTTCTCGGGGATGCGGGCCCTGGCGACCTGCACAGCTGCCTCTCCGCCTCGTTCCTCAAAAGCGGCAGCGGAGAGAGGGAGGGAAGGAGGGAGAGAACCAGGAAAATGCGCCCCCCTTCCGGCTTACAGCCAACGCTGCGGCCGCCGTGCGGCCGCCGGAGCCCTCCGCGGCTCCATTGAGAAACTGAGAGTCTCATTCACAAACAAGAGGCGAGGAGGGCCGGACGGAGCGAAGACGCTGTCCAGCAGGGGGAGACAAAGAGGGTCCCGCGGGGAGCCGGAGATGGGGAGGGGGCGGTTTGAAACGAGGGCGGGGGAGGGCCTGTGGGGCTGGACAGAAGGAAACTCGATTGCAGGAGGGAGGAAAGGAGTGTGGATTTTATAAAAGGTTAAGCTAAGCTCCATGGAGGAGGAAGATTGCAGGAAGGAAAAAAGGAGTGTTAATTTTATAAAACGTTAAGCTAACTCCATGGAGGAGGAAGAAAATACTGTACATTCGAGTCTGAAAATTGTGTGACCGGCACCTCAGTAGGGCTGATTTGCGGCTACCGCTTACCTGTGAGAGGACATTATCCTCAAGTATTTCCATGCCTGTTCAGACTGAAAGCCTCTGGAAAGGTTACTATCTGCGAAGTCCAGGATACTCAGGTGGAAAGAACAGAAGCAGCTCATCAGGGGCTTGCCCCATCACTCTCTCCTTACCAGGTGTATTCTATGATCCATTATCAGTCTAGCTAATTTTAGTCTCTCACAAAAATAACATCCGATTTTGAACCTCATTCGGGAATCACGCAACATTTGAAAGGCTTTGATTTTCACTGGAGCAAGTACAGCGAAGAACTCGGGGGTTTTACAGGGTTCAAGACATAGGGTAGTCTTGGGACCGGTTGTGGGGACACAGGACAAAGTTGAGTCTGGGATGTTTTTGGATCATTCCATGCCAAAAGAATGTCACTTTGAAGACTATATAAGGTGTGGCAGGAGCTCTGGTAGCATAGTGGCTAAGACACTTGCCTGCTAACCAGACGACTGGCGGTTCAAACCCACCAGCCACTCCTTGGAAGGAAGGTTGGGCAATCCTACTTCTGTAGTGATACTGCCTCGGAAACCCAAGGAGGGGTCGCTATGAGTCGGGTTTGACTCGAGGGCACATAACAACAACAACAACATAAGGTGTGCCTGACCCAAGCCATGATATTTTCAATAGCCTCATATGCATTTGAGAGCTGGACACTGAATAAGAAGACCACAGAAGAACTAATGCATTTGAGTTGTGGTGTTGGCAAAGAATATTGAATGTAGCATGGACTACTAGAAGAATGAACAAAATGTCTTGGAAGAAGTACAGCCAGAATGCTCCTTAGAAGCAAGAATGGCCAGATTTGTACTTTCATGTACTTTGATTCATGTTATCAGGAGGGATCAGTACCTGAAGAAGGATATCACGCTTGGTAAAGTTGAGCAAAAAAAGGGAAGACCTACAATGAGATGGACTGACACAGTGGTGGCAAAAATGGGCTCAAGCATAGCGACAGTAAAGAGGATGGTGCAGGACCCGGTCAGTGTTTCATTCTCTTGTACATAGGATTGCTATGAGTAGAAACCTACACGATGGCATCTAACAACAACATGACAAAGGTAAGTATTCTAAAAAGGATCCAGTGAGCCAAGCCTGTGCCACAGCTAGTCCCAAGGGCTGTGAAGCCACCCTGCACTGCCATCTCAAATCTGGACCCTAATGAGAGAGACCCAAGGGAGGGGCCTTTAGACAAATGAGAGTATTCTTGGTTCCGATGCTTATTCTAATACTTTAAAAGCAACTCTTGACTTAACCTCTTTTCTACATCAAAGCAATAGCAACTTCAGGCTGCCCTGGGTTCTAACGGAACTGTGAATCAGAGAAGAAACCCCTGGTGCCTGGATGGTAGTTTGTCCTTTGCACCAATGAAACTGACTCTGGTTAAGTTCATCACTCCATGCAGAAGTTACAGTTTTAGTATTGCAAACAGATATTCCTCTAGAAGACAGTCTATTTAATAAGTATACTTATGTTAGGCATTGGGCTATGCATTGGGGTTGCAACAGTGAGCAAGAAAACAGTGGTGTCTTCCATATGCAGGGGTATGGAATGATCCTTGACCTATATCACAGAAGTGAAAAAAAAGCAAGACTTAGAACAGTGTGCATAATATGCTGGCATGTGTATAAAGAAAATATATATATTCATAAACTTATTTATACAGCAGAAAAGTAACAGTAGTTGCCTCCCAAGGGGGAACTGGATGAAGTAAGGAGATTAATCCCTGTATAGTCTTTTGTACATTTTAAGGTTGTTTTTTTTTTTTTTGTTTCTTTTTGTGTTTTACTTGAAGTAAAATACACATACAGAAAAGTGCAAATATATTAAGTATATACATCTTGATGAATCTTCATGGACTGAACACACTCCTATAACTAGCACCCAGATCAAGAAACAGAACATTATCAATTTCCCAAAGTCCTCAAGCCCCCTCCCAGTCACTACAAGACTCAAGGGTAACCATCTCTTGGCTTTTAAAGGCATATAGTAGTTTTGCATGTGGATGGAAAATCTTTTCAAAAAAATTTTTGAAAATCTAACTTAAGCAAATACCATTTTTTTCTCCTAATTAGGCAAACAAATGGCTCTAGAACTAAGCTGGCAGAACCTGAGTAGTAAAAACCACTGAGCAGAGACAGGAAAGGATGAAGAGTCTCAAAGAATTTTTTATACTTTCACATTTGTTTTGTCCAATGATCCTCAGGACACCAGGGGTCAGTGATTTATCCAATGTCACACAGCTAATTAATTACTACTGAGTTAGAGCTTGAACCCAGGCATTCTAACTCCTAGTCCAAGATCAGTTAGGAGAATTAATAAAGGGAGAGGTTTAATGAGTGGGCCAGGAGAGAGAACTCAGCAGTGTTTTCAAAAGCACAGCTGTGTGTGGGAGTGTGGGTGTGTAAAGGAATGATTTTCCGGAACTGTTGCCTATCACAGCCCTAACAGGACAATGCTTGGAATTTTCTGAGCAAAGATGTGGGTAACAAAACTAAAGGCAAGGCAAAGTTGGCTGCCTGCATCCACTCTGAGAGATGAATCTTAGGGAACCAGAAAACAGATGAAGCCACCAGGCTTGCCCTTAACTGCAGTTCCAAGCCAATGAAATCAGGTATGGTACTGTTAATCTTGCTCCATCAAATCTTAGAGACTGCAACATAGTTTGTAATAGAAACAATATAATGGCTCATCATTAGGATACTCAGTAAATTAGAGCACATGCATACACTGAAATAATAATACATTGACATTTAATGTGTTCTTACCACATGCCATTATTCTAAATGATTTTCATGCATTTAATCTCACCATAACAATTTGAGACAGGTGAAATCATGATCATCATTTTACCAAAAATAAATAAGATAGCTCCTCCACATGCACTGCCAGCTTCCTTGCATTTCTGAATGTTTGGCTGCAGGGCTTGGGGAGGGAAGGCTGGGGTAGAGTAGAGGGAATGTGGGTTAAAGAAAAGATTATATTTTTATTAAATTAATACAAACAGTAAGGGCCATATGAAAGTGGAAAATAAATTACAAAGAGGGAACCTCAGGGGAAGAGGTGTTATGAGTTATACTTTTGTTTTTGCTTTTTTTTTCCTGCTTTGAAAGCATAGGTTTCAGGTCTCTGTCTAGAAAGTTTACCCTCTCCTTTCCCCCACCTCTTTCACCAGAAAGATCTGACTCATCCTTCAGGTCTCAGCTCAAAAGTCACTTCCTCAGCAAGATCTTCCTTGACTATTCACCAAACTTATTAAACTGTAGCTCTCATTCACATCACCCTCTTATTTTTATGAGAGGATCACAATTTATAACTGTGTACAGGCAGTCCAACTTACATTTGACTTATGGACAACTAGTACTTGCCCTTTAATGTTACGTAAATTTGCCCTCACTTTTAAACCACTGAAACAATTCCTACTTGCAACACATTCTTCATCATAATCACCTCCACTTGCTGCATGTCCAGCTTTTAAATCATTGAAGCTTCGAGCCTTTCACTAAAATAAGGATAAATAAGAACCCTATGTACCTGTTATGACTGACCTACAAATTCTTATACTCAGATAGGAAAATATCTCATTCATAACCCGGAGACTGCCTGTACTTGTTTCTATGATCACTGGCTTCATGTCTGCCTGCACTACAAGTCTGTAAGCTATAGGAAGGCAGGGACTACATCTGTAGTGTTGGCCCCTATACCTCAGTGTTTAGAGCCCAGCACATAATGTTGTTGTTGTTGTTATTTGCCATTGAGTCAGACCCAACTCACAGTGACCTCTCCTTGGGTTTCCAAGGCAGTATTACTACAGAAGTAGATTGCCCCATCCTCCTTCCGAGGAGTGGTTGGTGGGTTTGAACCTCCAGCCTTCTGGTTAGCAGTCAAATGCCTTAGGCACTATGCTACCAGAGCTCCCTAGCACATAACAGCAAGCACTTAAAAACATGTAAGTAACTGAATCAATGAAGATAGCCACCTTAACTCTTAGAACTTTATCTTACCATTAGACCTCCCTCAGGCTTTTTTTCTTTTTTTTTTTTTTTTTAATGTTTGTTCAGGTCTAATAATAAAGATACTTCCAAATCTGTGATTGTGATTTTATATACCTTTCCTTAAAAACATATTCACTTCTAAAATCCAAATTGTCTCTTGAACATTGCTAAAAAATATCTACTGCCTATGAGAGAGATGTGTGTTGTGCTATGTAGACATGCAATGGCTAGAGAAGATTTAAAAAAAAATTCTTATTGCCATTTTTCTAAAAGAGAAACAGACTCAATCATTGTCTAGGGTGAGAAATTTTTTTCTTGTTTACTCAAAGGCCAAATCTATCATCACTAAGATGGATGAAAGCGAACTTTGTAGGGAAGGTGGAAAATGTTACCCCACATAGACTGTAATTCCCCTATTATCTAAAACTCTAGAGATTATTCTTTACTTATTGCTAGTCTCAACTTCTACTTCTTTATATATATATATATATATATATATATATATATATATATATATATACACTCTGGCTCTTTGCTCACACAAATATGATTTTCTCATCTGACACCTCTACCTACCACTTTCAGATCACTGGTTAATATCATTCACTGTTCTATGTAACTTTTGTACCTGGTAGCTATGTTTAGAGTTTACCTAACACTCTGAATTATATATAATTATTTGCTTCTTTGTGTATTTCTCCCACTAGACCAGGAGCTCCTTGAGTGAAGGGGCCAGGTCTTATTCATTGTTCTGTCTTCAGAACTTAGCACCATATATAGTATACAGTAGATGCTGCTCAATAAGTTTGAGGAATGAATGCATTGGTCTTTTTCTATCAGTCAAGATCTAATTCTTGCCAAAGAATACCAAACAGTGTTGGTTACCTTGGATACTTAGTTGCTTGTGAGAAAACATTCAATAGAAGAGAGAGGTACCATCTGAGTTACATTGTTCACACTCACTTTGACTAACCTGTGTTAACAGAGACCTGAGCAAAATGGATAAATTAAGTCCACAGATAGACATAACTTTATTTGAACCAATTTCAACTTCCTGCCTTATAAAAGCTTTGGTTAAAGTTGCCAGTGAGAAGCAGAACTGACCGATTTGAGTTCCATTTTTTATTTGCCCAGCACCACTGCAGAGAAAACCTGAAAGGCAAAGGCCTGAAAGGCCACTGGGAGGGAGGGAGGAAGTTTGCTACACATGCTAATGGATCTGTATGAGGTCCTAACCAGAAGAGTTCACCAGATTTCAAAATTTGCCTTTGGGCTGGGACCAATAGTAAGGTAGTTACTTTGACCCTTTCCCACTCCCTAGTGTCCAAGACTGCCTCTGGCCATTTTTTCTGTATCTCCAAAACAGACGTAAAAATCAACCTAAAAAAAAAAAAAAAATCACTGTCTCTTGGAATAAATGTGAGAAACAAATGTACAGACACTGCATTAAAGGACTCTGACCCTTTCCTCCCCAAGGTTGCTCCTAATTCATCTGAGAGAAGCTGCTCCTAGCTCCGTAGTTCTCCCAGGCTCTCAATGCCTCTGCCTTGTCGTTGGATGGTGGACCCATGCAGGAAGTGAGTCACCATCTAATCAAGGCCCAAGACCGAACTTCTTAGCTTTTGGTGGTGGGGAGGGAACTAATCTGGCTGGTTCTTTCATGTCCAGTTAACCAGTTGCTGTCAAGTCAACTCAGAATCATGGTGACAAAAGTAACAGAGTAGAACTGTGCTGTGCAGTGTTTTCATGGCAGTTTTTTAAAAATAACAAAAAAAAAACCTCTAGGCTTTCTTCTGAGGCCTTTCTGGGTAGACAGGAACCTTTTGGTTAGCAGCTGAGTATTTTAACCATTTGTACCACCCAAGACTCCGTCCTTCTTTGATGTAAACACAGCATAATCACAGAATCCCAAGACAGGTAGGACTCAAAAATCAGCTCATCTTACCAAAGAAAGCAGTCTTGTTTCAGGCTAAAATCTCAAGGTTTTTGTCTACTTTTCCTGCCCCATCTATTAGAAAACATAAAACAACTACATTGCTTAAAAACAATATTGTGGGGGCTTTTACTTATTTCCTTATTAGAGAGGAAGTCTAGCTAGGAAGTTTTACTTTCCCTCCTTTAATGTGTATGGTGAAAAGTTTTTAGGCTATTCCTTTTAATTGCATTCACAGAACTAAAAATAGTTCTTGTTCTTAGAAGTCTGCAGCATGTCCAACCACCTGTTAGCACCAGTCACATAACCTCCATTCAGTCTTCTCTCCAGGGTCACTCTTCTGTGTGGGCGGAGTAGGGGGATGTCACCTCTAGGCTGCATTCTCATCCCCACTCATCATTTCTTCATTTACTAAACATTTATTGATACAGTAAGTGCCAGGCACTGAGGATCTAAAGACGAGTAAGATGGGTCGTTGACCTCAAGGAGCTTGTAATCTAATGGGAGGAATGTGTAGTTCAGATTTTAACCTTGTCCAATGAGAGGTCTGACCTTTGTTCTTAGCTTCTGAGAGGTAATCTTTAAGTCTTTGGAATGTCTTGCCTCATAGAAGTGTTTACCTGGGGGCTTAGGCTACACTGGATACCCTAACAATGTGATTTAGTGGGGAGCTTTGGCTCAGCCTCTTGAAGGGCTGGAGACTTAAGTCAGCCAAATGGGCAGCCAGTCAGGTCTATATGACCAAATCCCAATAAAAACTCTGGACACCAAGGCTCAGGTGAACTTGCCTGGTTGGCAATACCTCGTGCATACTGTCACACATCAATGCCAAGAAAATTAACACTGTTCATAACTCCACTGGGGGAGGACAATTGTAAGCTCTACGTTAGGAAATTTTCTGGATTCTGCACCATCCATCTTTCCTTCGGCTGACTTTAATCTGTAGTTGTTAACTGTAATAAACCACAACCATAAGTATAACAGCTTTCAGTGAGCTCTGTGAGTCCTTCTAGCAAATTAGCAAACCTGAGGTGCTCTTGGGGACTCCCAAACATAAAACCACTGTCAGAAGTCAGGGTGATCTTGGGACTCCTGAACTCTGCTGTTAGTGTCAGAAGTGAAGTGGTCTATGGACTATTCTCTAATTTCACAGAGAGGGAGATAGATATGTGAGTAAATTAGTGTGATCTAATGTTATACTCACTATGGGTGTTGGCTGTGTGGGATGGGCAAGGCACAAAGATGAGAGGAGTTAATTCTACCTGAGAAGAAAAGATTCAAACAGGTGTCTCTTGAATAAAGTTTTTCAAAGATGTGTAGGTAAGTTCACCAGGTACAAGGAGTCTGAGGAGGGATAGTGTGAGGGAGGAAAGTATGGAACAGATATATTTGTACTGCGAACTGTAAAGGAGAATTGCTAAAGAGGCAGAAAAGGAGGCAATGTAATTTTTGAAGGTGGAGAGAAAACCTAAGCCCAGGTCATAAAAAAACTTGTCTGGGGGGCTGAGAAACTTCACATGTAGCTTATAGGCAATGAGAAGTCCATGAAGTACATGATCAGATTTGCATTTTTAGAAAGGACCACTCTGTCAATAATTGTGACAGGGATGGATTGGGTAGGGGGGCCTGGCAACATGAGTGGCAGAGAAAACTAGGTAGGAGACTGGCAATACTCCAGGAGGCAATGAGGCCTGAATTAAGGCCTTAGCTGGTAGAGGAAATAGAGATGAGAGAGGTGGGATTTAAAGGATATGGTGACTCATTAGCTGTGAAAGGTAAGAAATGGACAGGAATCATCAGAATAATTCCTGGTTCTTAGCTTATGCCACCAAATTGTCATAACAAGGACAAGAATCCCAGGAAGAACATGACTGAAGGAGACTGAAGAGGAAAGATATGATTTCAGTTTGGGACATGCCAAGTTTGAGGTGACTGTGCAATGACTGGTAAGATATGTATGTGTATGTATACACACACACAACACACATAAATATGTAGTAATCTCGAGCTAAGGGCTGGAAATAAAGATAGGAAAAGCACAGAGATGGCATGTCAGGTAAGAAAAAGCCTGGGGAGTATTCCCTTGGATTTGTAAAACAGGAGACCACTGGTCCCTTCATGAGAGCACTGTAAGTAGTGGGAACAGAAATCAGGTTTTCAGTGGGTTGAGACATGAATGAGATGTGAGCAAGTGGAGAAATAATGAATATAGACAAATCACTGCTAAACACAAATGGATTTGGTTAACGCAAATTTTTCCATGCATGCTCTAGAACCCAGCATGACTTTTCTGGGCCAACATTATAATAACCAGGCTACTTATTCTGCACCTACTGGTTGAAAAGCCTAGTCCTTTCTATGTCCATGAGTATCTGAGATGAAATATGTGATACATGATCGCAAATAGTTCCTTGCTAACTCATGTGAAGCTGGTCCTCCAGCCAAGGCAAGCAGGCTAGGCCACACCAGGCTATGGCATCAGTTAGGATTCTTTGGTTGCAAGCCCTGAAGCTAGCTTTGCCTAATTTAAGTGGATAGAATTGGATGCTCACAGGTTTCCCAGCAAGAATAAGAAACAGCCTCTTGCCCCTGTAGGCAAAATAAATGGATTCCAACTGATTCACTCTCTTTGTTCCTCTGCTCAAGACACAAATTCTTGGTAGGAAGCATATGATTGGTCCATCTTAAGTCATGAGCCTGACCTTTGGTTAAGTGAGGGCAGTTCCCTTGTGTTGTTTCTATCTAACCATACTGCATAGAGAAGAGAGGATCCCACAAAAGAGAAACTAGGAGCTGTTCAGAAAGGTGGCAAAAAAACTAATAGATAATCACAGCAACCTATAACACAACCATCTTTGAAACAGGTGTCATGAGGTGGTTTTACAATTCACAAGGAAATATGACCAAATGACACTTTCTATTCAGTGATTAATAATACCAGCTCCTCAGTTAAAAATATAAGGGGCATCTTTCAAAGACACATCCTTTAAGCTATCATTCAATAAAATTATGTTGTTCTTGAGTGGTAAGTTTAGCTGGTGAGTTCTTTTACTCATGCATCTATCCCCAGAGAGTGTCCTTTGGGGGAAGTAGTCCTAGACCTGATTATTTCTGGACAGAGCCTGGCCAGGTCACTACTGATCCTTACATGCACAGCTCCTGAAATGATGCAGTTGTCTGTGAGAGCACAGATAACACATTCAGAAGATCATCAAATGAAGACTAAACATCTAGGCAGCCTACAATATGCTCCTTGGCAAGAGGAACAGGATGTTCTTATTGCAGAATTGACCTAAATTCAGGAAAGAGCTTATTGATGTAGGCAAATCCTTGAATCTGCAGCCAGCAAGATCATCAGGGGTGAGTGGGTGGGTAGGTGTGGCTTCTTCCTTCTCTCTTCTCCTATTTTAGAGAGTCAGCTTGAGCAGCCCTCTAAGAGCCGGACGCTGAGGTAGTTCCACTGGATGTGCTGAATTTGTGTAATTAGGCTCCACTTAACCCCTACTTCTGCCCAGACCTGTTCCCAGAACTAATCAACACAAAAGGATAGTTATGTATCTTAAGAGACAAGATCTGACCTGGATCCCTCTGAAATTTTGTCCACAGGACAAATGGTGGAACTGTGAAGTCCTTTTGTCCAGCAAAAGTCTAGAAAGGTGGAAAGCAGTATAGGGAGCAGAATGAGGTCATGGAAAATGGAACAAACATATTTCTTGAGCAACCAGAGCAGAAACTAACTGGTTAGTTTTAGATGCCATCTTCCACCCTACAGCTGCCAAAGAGCTTTAAGACACAAATCTGAATGGTATTTCACCTGCTCGAGGTTGCTCACTGGCTCTCTTTCACCTATGCCATAAAATCTAACAACTGGGTAACAAACCAGGTCCTTCACCATCAATCCCCTCTCTCTCCAGCCTCCTCCCTTATAACTCTCCAATCCTGCTTTATACTCAAGACATGCTCAGCCAACTTCAGTTCCCAGAGGAGCTTCAAACCAGTTCATTATGGTTTGACCCCCTCCTGTGAATTTGCATTTCCACCCCATACATACTGAATCAGGGAGCTCTGGTGGCATAGTGCCTAAGGCATCTGACTGCTAATCAGAAGGCTGGCGGTTCAAACCCACCAGCCCCTCCTTGGAAGGAAGGTTGGGCAATCTACTTCCGTAGTGATACTGCCTCGCCAAGGAGGGGTTGCTATGAGTCGGGTGGACTTCAAGGCACATAACAACAACATACGGAATCAAAATCTACATTTTAACAAGATCCCCGGGTGATTCTTACAAATCTCCAGGTGATTTTTATGTATACATAAGGATCTTGTTAAAATGTAGATTCTGACTCAGTATATCTAGGATGGAAATGTAAATTCTCATCAGAAGGTAGAACCAGAATTAACTGGTTTGAAGCTCTGGTTTGCAAAGCAAGCCCTGCCCTAATCTGGAGAGATGCAGCTGCATATCCGACTACTTCTGTGGGAACTTCTCCCCTTTGTCAGCAGAGCACACTTTTGTACCCTGCCCCTAGGAAGCCTCCCTTTGCTGTTCCCCAGGTCCCCAAGCTCTATGTACCTTTTCTGCACTAAAGCAATCATCCCATCATCTTGATGGGCCTATATGCTGGTAGCTTTATAGTCTCACTGGATTCTGAACTCCTGAAGGGCAGGTACCCAGTCCTGTCTACTCCACAACCACACTATTAACCCAGTCTATGTCTCAGGAGCCTAATATAATGCTTATCTCCAGGAAGGTGCTCAACCATTTGTTGAATGAGTGAATGAACTCTATTTGCAATTTATCTCTGACAATGTCTAAACCAAAGAATATCACGCTGGTCTTCTTGGAAACCAAAACCAAAACCAAACCAAATAGCGATCCTATAAGACAGAGGAGAATTGCCCCTTAGGGTTTCCAAGGCTGTAAATCTTTATGGAGGCACACTCTATATCTTTCTCTACAGGGCAGCTGGTGGGTTTGAACTGCTGACCTTTCAGTTGGCAACCAAGCACTTAACCACTGCATCACCAGTCTTCTTAGAAGAAGGAACATATTAAAATACCAAGAACTGCAGTTCCTGGTAAGACCTTTCAGAAAAATGACGGTTACCAACAGCAGCAAATGGAAACCCAGCAGAATGCTTAAGTGTTAAAATCAGAGTGAAATGGACCAAAACTTGAACAATAATAGTTTAGGTTGGCTGGGGAAAGAGGTGGGGGAAATTCATTGCTGTTTAAAGTTTATGAATCACAAACAACTTCTTCCTTAAGAATTATATATATTTACATTGGGGACCTGGGATATACTTTTCACAACAGGAGGAACTCAACCCCACCTGAACACTATCCCATCTGGGAACCAACTCTCCAACCCTCCAAATGTTTGAGCCAACATTTCAGAAAGGAAATAAGCTGGTTTCCAGATGGAATGCCTTTGGAAAATCCACTTTAAAATGAAGTCACCTGTTACAGTCACTGTCCTCCTCTCCAGCTTCCTTCTGGGGTCAGGCACTATCCCATGACTCCCAAAGGAAGCTGCTCTCTTTAGTTTTCCATGAGGCCCCCAGGGTGGTCTGGGCTATGGGGAGGGCTCTTTAGCTTGGGGGTAGACAGGTGCTCCAACTCATAGTGTCCATTCTCAGAGGCCTTGTGTGGGAGTTTCTCCTTCATGCCCTCCTTTTGGCTCCTCTTGTGCTCAATAATCTGCTGGAGCTGGTGTCCAGCATATTCTGGCTTGGTGGTCAGTGGACCAGCTGGCACAGCTACACCAAGAACATCTGATACCATGTAGGGGCGCAGCCAGCCCACCAGGGGAGTGCTTCCAGGGCTGTAGTGCGTTTGCTTGTGGTAGAAGAGAAGCCCATCCACCTACAAGGGAAATCACAGATCAAAATGACTTCTAGGGCCACGTGTTACAAGGTGAGTCTATATACACAGAAATAGCTCTGGTGGCCCAACTCCTTTTTCTGGGTCTCTTATCAGAGGAAAAAGAGTCCACTTTTCTCACACATGCAATTCTTCCTAATGAAAAATTGCCCTAGAAAATAAAACATAAACAGTACTTTCCTGTTTTGGGGTACTTTCATACTCACTATTTCATTTCACTCTCTCACCCACCATGAGGGTGTTTGAGATGGGGCTACTCAGGCTCAGGGAATTTTGGGGGCTTTTCAAAAGACATGCAGTGAGGGCTTGGGACCATAGTCACAAGGGACATCAAGCTCAATTGGCATAACATACTATACAAAACATTGTTCCACCTCCTACTTAGGCAAGTAGTGACTGGGATCTTAAAAGCTAGCAAGCTGCCATCTAGATGCAATGATGGGTCTCTGCTCGTCCAGAGCAAAGAAGAATGAAGAAAACCAAAATTCATGGAAACAATTAGTCCTAGCGACTGGTACACCATCCAATCTGCAGCCTATATGACTATGAGACCAGAAGAACTAGATGGTGCCCGGCTACCACTGTCATCCACATGAAAGGGGATCTATGTAGGAGATCCTTGATAGAGAGGGAGAACAATGTGGAACAAAACTCACAATCATTTGGAGAAAAAAAAGCGGGGAGGGCTAGGTTTGCTGGTCCAATAGAGCCTGGTGGAACCACTGAGACTAAGGCCCCTAGCTGCCCTTCAGGTATGGAATTGAATCTACACCTGTGTTTTCCATCCAAACAAAAGACAGGCATATGAATTGAATATTTACCTCAAGTAGATACACTCCTTGGAGAGAACAATCATGCGAGAAAGAAGGGCTGATTATGCACAGGGAGACAGCTCAGGGGGCAGGAGTGCATGGAGTGATGGATACTGGGAAGAGGTAACTATGGGGAGGAAGTGGAAGGAGAGCTGTTGCATTATGGTAAACTGTGGTCAATGTCATGAGACAAAGTATATGTGAACCACTGTATGGAAAGTAAATTTGCTCTGTAAATCTTCACCCAAATCACAAATAAATAAATAAATAAATAAATAAAAGACATGCAGTGAATCTAAGGTTTAATTATTGGTCTCTCCTCCTCTAGAGCAAAGAAGAGTGAAGAAAATCAAAGATGCATGCAAACAATTAATCCAAGGGACTAGTGGATTAGTAGTAAAGTTCAACAATGCAGAAAATAGCAAATGCTGGCGAGGATGTGGAGAGATTGGGACTCTTATACACTGCTGATGGGACTGTAAAATGGTACAAACTGTGGAAAGCACTATGGCGATTCCTTAAAATGTTGGAATTAAAAATACCATTTGACCCAGCCTTTCCATTACTAGGTATATATCCTAAAGTGAGAGCCATGGCAAGAACAGACATATGCACACCCATGTTCATCGCAGCACTATTTACAACAGCCAAAAGATAGAAACAACCTAGGTGTCCATCAACTGAGGAATGGATAACCAAATTATGGTACATACACACAATGGAATACTATGCAACTCTAAAGAATAACCTAGAATCTGCAAAACACCACATAACGTGGATGAACTTGGAGGACATCATGCTGAGTGAATAAGTCAATCACAGAAGGACAAATATTTTATTAGTCCATTATTATAAAAGTCAAGGAAAGGTTTATCTATGGAAGGAAATTTTCTTCGTTGGTTACCATGGGTGGGAGGGGAGGGGACAGAACACTGTTAGATAGGTAGAGATAAGTACTGATTTGGGTGAAGAGAAGGGCAATGTACCAAATGTGAGTGATTAACATGGTGGCATTGAGCAAGAGGAAGACATAGAGAGGTACATGGGAGGTACAGACAACAAAGATGAGCCCTTTTACACGTACAGTACTGGGTTGTCAGTGAAGGCAAACATGGGTATATGGGTGGATAGATGGGTAGACAGGCTGAACTAGTAGGTATGTCTATGAAGTCAGGAGTGTACCTAAGACCACATATAGGATTGGCAGACAGTGGTCCTGTAAGTGTACTTGCATGATCTGAATTCCTAGATGTATAGTAGAGCTGACAAGGGACAAGGTTGTAGTCACTTCTTGGTCAAAGCCAGCTACCCAGAAGAGCCAAGTAGTTGAACCTGTGGGCTCGGGACCACTGTCACAGGGGACATCGAGTTCAACTGGCATAACATACTACACAAAATACTGTTCCACTTCCTACTTTGGCAAGTAGCAGCTGGGATCTTAAAAGCTTGCAAGCAGCCATCTAGATGCAATAATGGGTCTCTCCTTGTCCAGAGCAAAGAAGAATGAAGAAAACCAAAGAATCATGGAAACAATTAGTCCCAGAGACTGGTACACCATGCGATCCGCAGCTATATGACTATGAGATCAGAAGAACTAGATGGTGCCTGGCTACCACTGTCAACCACTTGGAAGGGGATCTATATAGGAGATGCTGGATAGAGAGGGAGAACAATGTGGAACAAAACTCAAAATCATCTGGGGGAAAAAAAGCGGGGGGAGGGGGACCAGGTTTGCTGGCCTGATAAGAGCCTGGTGGAACCACTGAGACTATGGCCCCTAGCTGCCCTTCAGGTCTGGAATTGAACCCACACCTGTGGCTTCCAGCCAAACAAAACAGGCATAGAAGTTGAACATTTACCTGAGGTAGATACACTCCTTGGAGAGAATAATCATGGGAGAAAGAAGGGCTATTTATGCACAGGGAGACAGCTCAGGGGGCAAGAGTGCATGGAGGGATGGATACAGGGAAAAGGTGACTGTCAGGAGGAAGTGGAGGGGAGCTGGTGAATTTTGGTGAATTGTGGTCAATGTCATGAGACAAAGTGTATGTGAACTGCTGTATGGAAAGTGAATTTGCTCTGTAAATTTTCACCCAAATCACAATTAAAAAAAAAAGAGAGAGAGAAGAGACTAGTGGACTACGTGAACCTCAGCCTGCATGACCCTGAGGTCACAAGAACTAGATACTACTGCCAGCCTCTCTGAAAGGGATCACATTAGGAGATCCTGGACAGAGTGGGAGAAAAATGTGGAATAAAACTGAAAATAAAAAATATATATATACCAGGCTTACTGGTCTGATAGAGAATGGTGAAACCCTTCAAAGTATAGTCCTTTTATGCACACTCATGTTTATCACAGCACTGTTTACAAGAGCAAAAAGATGGACACAACCTACGTGCCCATCAGCAGAAGAGTGATGACCAAATTATGGTACATACACATAATGGAATGCTATGTAGCACTAAAGAATAATGTAGAGTCTACAAAACACCACATAATATGGATGAGCTTGGAGGACATTACGCTGAGTGAAATAAGCCAATCACAGAAGGCCAAATATAGTATTAGTCTGTTGTTGTGGAGGGTCAAGGAAAGGTTTATGTATGGAGGGAAACTTTCTTTGTTGGTTGGTTGCCAGGGATGGGAGGAGAGGGGAGGGAACACTGCAAAAAAAAAAAAAAAAAAAAAAAGTGCATCGACCCATGTCACTTTAGTTTTGTGTATTTCACTGTACATAAATTATATTTCAATAAAATGCATGAAAAAAAAAGTATGGTCCTTTTAGAAATAAAGAAACAAAATAAAAAGACATATAGTGAGTGTGAAGCAGATGTGGAACTTGAACCCAGATTCCATGTACTTTCTACTCCCTATAGGTCTCTGTACAATGGATGTGTTCCAAGCATGGAACAAAGCAGGCGAATTGGACACACCCTCTGGAGGTAGAAGATGGCTGAGTATAGGACAAACAGACCATCCAGAGAAGCCCTGCTCCCCAAGCCATTTTTGGCTGCCTGAACTTCCCTCTAAATTGTTTGTGAGCTATGTTCTGGGAAGCTCAGTTTTTTTCAACAGGAAGACCTCCTACAGTCCCACATTTTCTTTTCTGTGATTCAGTGACTCATCTCTAAAAAGCACTTATTGTCATTGGGGCATAAGGGTTATAAATAAAGATGGTGTTCTTACTACCTTCTTAATTGAGTCCCAGAAATGAAGACAACTCAGCCGTTGCCATTTCCTCATTTGGGAAGCTGTGATTCTTCTAGCAAAATCATATACAATTCAAGCAAATATCTGACAGTGACTAGGCAGAATTTTAAAGGGTATGTCGGGCAAAGGAAAGGTTTTTTTTTTTGAGCCTGAGGAGAGCAACTGCAGGTTTGGAGGATGGCCAAAGGCTGCCCAGGACTGAGGGGCTTCTGGGGAAATGGGACTTTCAGTTCCGAACCTGGGCAAACCAGGATGAATTAGGGTTAGGAGTTCATACCCCTGGAGTCTGTCAGTCACTACAGTCCCACTTTATAAACAGCTGTGGCAGTCAAAGAGCCTGGTCGTCACATCTGTAGCACAAAGAGGCATGTAAGGACCTTGCAATGGAAGACACTGCCCTTATCTGGGCCTCTGTTTCTCTATCTGTAAAATGAGGGAGTTGGATGATCTGTTAAAGGGCCCTTCCAGCTCTGGTATTCTTATTTATCCCAAACCACTAAGTGCACAGCTGGTGTGAAGAGACAGGGTGATTGCCCTGAGGCTCTAAAGGGCACCAAGTACATCCTTTCCCAGGAATCAGCTTCCAGCCTTTTTTGGATGCTTTTACAAAGCAAGAGTCAGAGGGTGTCTTAAAGAATCTGTGTAACCCTGGAGGACATTATGCTGAGTGAGATAAGTCAATCACAAAAGGACAAATACTGTATTAGTCCGTTACTGTAAAAGTTAAGGAAAGGTTTATATATTGAAGGAAATTTTCTTTGTTGGTTACCAGGGGTGGGAGGGGAGGGGAGTGAAGGCTGATAGATAGAGATAAGTATTGATTTGGGTGAAGAGAAGGGCAATGTACCAAATGTGAGTGACCAATATGGCA
>NW_006921820.1:2324516-2327289 GCF_000298275.1 Orycteropus afer afer | reverse complement strand
TGATAGAGCCTGGTGGAACCACTGAGACTGTGGCCCCTAGCTGCCCTTCAGGTCTGGAATTGAACCCACATCTGTGGCTTCCAGGTAAACAAAAGACAGGCATATGAGTTGAATATGTACCTGAGGTAGATACACTCCTAGGAGAGAACAATCATGGCAGAAAACAGGGCTATTTATGCACAGGAAGACAGCTCAGGGGGCAGGAGTACATGGAGGGATGGACACAGGGAAGTGGTAACTATCAGGAGGAAGTGGGAGGGGAGCTGTTGCTCTGTGGTGAATTGTGGTCAATGTCATGAGACAAAGTGTATGTGAACTGCTGTATGGAAAGTGAACTTGCTCTGTAAATTTTCACCCAAATCACAATTAAAAAAAAAAAAAAAAGGAAGTCAGAGAACTTGGGGGGAAAAAAAAATCTGTGTAACCAAGTCTCCCTTTATCCTACAGTCACATCTGAGCAATAGACAATGGTTTCATTACCTCAAAAGGGAAATCCATGGATAGCACCTTACAAAGGCTCTCAGGTGTACATGGGAAATTCTTGAGTCCCACAAATTTAAACTGAAATATAAATTAGAAGAAAATCATTAGTACACGTTGCTAATGGTTCTACATACTTGAAAGTCTTTATCAAAGAATATAAGTTTTCAATCTCATCCTTCCCTAACCCACTCTCCTCTATCTAACCCCTGAAACATTAGGCCAGAGATTCTTAGTGTTGCTTATACACAAGGTTCTTTTTTGTTTGTTTGAATATTTTGTTTTATTGTTGTTAATACACACAGCAAAAACATAAGCCAATTCAAGTTTCTACATATACAATTCAGTGACATTGATTATATTCTTCAAGTTGGGCACCCATTCTCACCTTCCTTTTAATGAGTTGTTCCTCTCCCATTAATGAAACTTACTGCCCCCAAGGTTCCTATCTTTTGAGTTGATCTTAATCTTTTGAGTTGCTGTTGCCAATGTGATACCATATTACCAAAACAAACGCACTGCCATCAAGCTGCTTGTGACTCATAGTGACAAAGTAGAACTTCCTCATAGGGTTCCCAAGATTGTGAATCTTTAAGGAAGCAGACTGCTTCATCTTTTTCCCACAGAGCAGCTGATGGTTTTAAACTACCAACATTTTGGTTAGCATATGAATGCCTTAGCTACTGTACCACCAGAGTTCTTTAATCCCCTATGGGGAGGCAGGGCAAACCCACTGCCATTGAGGCAATTCCAACTCATTGCAACCCCCATCAGGTTCCTAGGTGGTAAATCCTTATGGAAGGAGATTGCCCTATCTTCTTTCCAGAGTGGCTTGTGGGTTTAGACAGTCAACCTTTCGGTTAGCAGTCAAAAGCCTTAGGTACTGTGCCACCAGAGCTCCTTGATCCCATATAGATAGATCTTAAAAGAGTATAACGTTTAAGGCAGATATTCTTTATTAGCTAAGCTAAACTACTATTTAGTTTTAAGAAGGCTTCAGGAGACACTGTTGGTTTAAGGTTTAAAGATTTTAGGGCATTAATTCCAGGGGTTTATCCATCCTCCATGGTCCCCAAAAGTTTGGATTCCATGAAAATTTAAAATCCTGTTCTGCATTTTCCCCGTTTTGATCAGTATTCTTCTATAGAATCTTTGATCAAAATGTTCAGTAATGGTAGCCAGGCACCATCTAGTTCTGGTCTTATGGCAAAGGAGGCAGTTGTTCATAGAGCAAATTAGCCACGTGTTCCACTTTCTCCTCCTTATACATGACCTTTTAAAAATTATCGACGTCTAGGCTATACCCCAGTGATTCTGACTCAAGTGGCCTGGGGTAAGGCCTAGGTTTTTTTTTTTTTTTAAGCTCTCCAACTGATTTAAAGGAGCCCTGGTGGTACAAGTGTTAAGTGCTCAGCTGTTAACCGTAAGGCTAGCAGTCTGGATCCACCAGCAGCATTATGGGAAAAGAGACCTAGTAATCTGTGCCCATAAAAATTATAGCCTAGGAAACCCTATTGGGGCAGTTCTACTCTGTCCTACAGGATTGCTGTAAGTTGGAATGACACGACAGCATGCAACTGAGAAGCACTGTACTATCACTAGGAGGGTATTGTGTTATTCTCCTGGACCTATGACAGCTGCCCCTAAGGAAGGGCTAGTAAAGCCCTTTCTACACCAGCAAGGATTTTTAGACTAAAACAGTATAGCAAAGTGAATATGGCTACAAACTCAGAATGCTGGGTTTTAAGCCCAACTCTGCCAATCATTTAATCTTTTCCCACAGGGCTGTTGTACAGATTCAATGACATAATACATGTAGAGCACCTAGAACACCATCTTCGAGAAAGCAGCTTCCCATGTTCCCTTTCTTTAATTCACCTGTCCTTCTAGGGCCTAATTGATAACATCACTGAAAATACTGAGTCCATTTATTCTCCAGTAACTGGTTGTTCAACAGTCTTTAAAAAATTTGTAAGCAATCCAAGCAAAGGCCAATCTGCCACTTAGCTAATGAAATGCTCTGAAAATAGCTGTCACATATTTAAATCATTGAGAAGATGGCCAAGACACCTGGGTTATCACCCTGGACTATAGAACCTTGGGTAAGGCAGTTCCTTCTCTGAGTTAATATTCTCATTTATAAAATGAGTAGACTGAATATCTGACAAGGGACTTATCTCTAGAATTTATAGAACACTCCAACCCCTCAATAACAAAAAGACAAACAATCCAATTAAAAAATGGGCAGAAGACATGAATAGACACTTCACCAAGGAGGATATTCAAGCGGCCA
>NW_006921820.1:2295563-2322716 GCF_000298275.1 Orycteropus afer afer | reverse complement strand
AAAAAAAAAAAAAAATGAGTAGACTGAATAGATGAAGGCACTCCCAGTTCAGAACAAGACAAGTGGCTCTCAAAATTTGGTCTATGGACCAACAGCACCAACATCCCCAGGGAGTATGTTAGAAGTGCAGCTTTTCAGACCTACTGAATCATACACTCTAGAGGCGAAGCCAGGAATCTATTTTAACAATCCTCTGGGTGATGCTGATGCATACTGAAGTTTGAAAACCACTGCATTAGAATTGTAAATAGCATTATTTTTTTTTAATTCTACTTATTTTATTGTTATTGTTGTTGAGAATATACACAATAAAACATAAACCAATTCAAGTTTCTACATGTACCATTTAGTAACACTAATTACATTCTTTGAGCTGTGCAGCCATTCTCATCCTCCTTTTCTGAGTTGTCCCTCCCTCACTAACATAAATTCACTGCCCCAAAGGTTCCTATCTAATCTTTCGAGTTGCTATTATCAGTTTGATACCATACAGACAGTTCTTAAAAGAGTATAATGCTCAAGGCAGGCATTCTTTACTAGTTAAGCTTAACTACTGTTTGGCTTTAAGAAGACTTCAAGGGACAGTGTTGGTTTAAGGTTTAAAGACTATCTCAGGGCAATAGTTACAGGGGTTCATCTAACCTTCATGGCTCCAGGAAGTCTGGAGTCCATGAGAATTTGACATTTGGCTCTACATTTCCCCACTTCTGATCAGGATTCTTCTATGGAATCTTTGCTCAAAATGTCCAGTAATTGCAGCCAGGCCTCATCCAGTTCTTCTGGTCTCATGGCCAAGGAGGCAGCTGTTCACAGAGGCAATTAGCCATACATTCCTCCTGACACACACTCCTGACTCTCTCCTTCCTCTGTTGTTCCTGGTGAAGAGACACCAGTTGTGCCTTGGATGGCTGCTTCCAAGCTTTTAAGACTGCAAGCACTATGCAATGAACTAGGAGGTAGAACAGAAGCACTAAACATGTTATTAGGCCAATTAACTGGGATGTCCCAAGAAACTATGATCCTAACTTCCAAACCAAGGAACCAAATCCCAGGATGTTTTTGATTGTACATTAGTAGCCCCAGCAGCTACTTTGTCTGTGTGTGTGTGATGTATATCTAGCAGACTGTTTTTACCAATTCAATTTTTTACAGGTATACTATTCATTTATAGCAATTATAACTGGCTGTGCAACCCTCCCCTTAATCAATGCAATATTTCACTCACCACTAGCCCTCACTTTTCTTCTCCCTCCTTCCCTTGGTAACCACTAATAAACTTTGTTCTCCATACATTTGTCTTTTCTTGTCTTTTTATGTAAATGAGGTTATACAGTATTTGTCCTCTTGTGATTGTCTTAGTTCACTCTATATGTCTTCCAGCACTGCTCATATTCTAAACAGCATTATAATAGAAGCAGTTATTATTTTGTATCAACCTCTACTTACTGAGTGCTACTCTAAGTATTATGCAGATATTGTATTATTTCGTTCTCTTGACAGCCCTATGGAGTAGATACTGTTAACTTCATTTTACAGATAAGGAAACTAGGGCCAAATGAGGTTATTAACTTAGCCTACTAATAATCCTCAAGGCCAGAAATGGAATTCAGATCTGGATGACTGCCAAGGTGGTACTCTTTCCAGGATGCCATACAGCCACAAAAAAGATCATGTCATTCAGAACAATTATACTCAAATAATAGACCAATCCAAATCAATTCCCATAGGACAGGAGTGCATGGGCAGGAAGGACACAGGAAAGAAGGTGGGAAGACAGCTGTTATGTTGTGGGTAATTGCAGTCAATGTCATGAAACAAAATGTGTATGAAATGCTGTACGGAAAATGAATTTGCTCTGTAACAATTAAAAAAAAAAATCAATCCCCATAAAAAGCTTTATGATCCTAACCCCAGGTCTTACAGGATTGAGCTTGGTTTTCTCTCCCAGTCCTTCTTCTTCTGGTAACTTTGAATGCATCCAATAGAATCGGAAATCAGTCTGCCACAGGGAAAGGAGGGAGAAAGATGAAATACAGCTCATCTCAAACTCAAATGGGATAAAAAGCTATCCCATTCTAAATAGCCTCTGGATTTACAAAGACCTAAGCCCTTATGTTGTTACTCTCATTTCCCTTTAAAAAAAAAATCATAAGGTCAGGAAAACATTCATAAAATCTTTGAAGGTGTTTTTCTTAAAATACAGTTGGATTGTTGATAGTAGTAAAGCCAGTTTTTATCACTGAAGGCCTACTATGTGTCAGACTCCATGTTAGGGGCTTTACATGCATAATATTAATCCTCACAACTACCCTCTGAGGGTTGCACAATCATCACCCTCGTTTTATAAATGAGGACTCTGAGGTTAAGAGAGGTTAAGTCACTTGCCCAAGGGCACATACAAAGTACTGTGGGACCCAAGACTCTCCAACTCCAAAGCTTATTATGTTAACTTTCATTTTATTTTAATCCTGAGGATTAGAGATTACTATATGGTTATAAGGAGCTCTGGTAGCATAGTGCCTAAGGCACTTGACTGCTCACCAGAAGGCTGGCGGTTCAAACCCACCAGCCACTCCTCGGAAGGAAGGCTGGGCAATCCTACTTCTGTAGTGATACTGCCTCGGAAACCCAAGGAGGGGTCGCTATGAGTCAGGGCCGACTCGATGGCAAACAACAACAACAACAAATATGGTTATAACTTCTCATAAACTTTATTTTCTGAATTTTTAATATGTACCTTTTCTGTAGTTATTTTAGGGTTTTTCTTTCTTTTAAATTATTTTACTTTATGAAATATTTTACACATACAGTATTCAAAATATAAAAATATAGGTAGCTTTAATAGCAAATTCATTTAAAGTTAAAGTATTCTTCAACAGGACTAGAAGAAAATAAGATTGAGCAGTTCAAGACTGAATTTATGAGTTCTGGGTTTTTAAGCTTGGCTCTGAATATAGGCAATACTTAACATCTGTGGCTCTCAGCTACCATATATATCTATAAGAAAATAGTACCAGTACTCACTTACCTTATAGAGTTGCTGTAAGGGATGCAATTAGATAATAATCACAAAGTGTTTACTATTTGCAATGCAAATCATGGCTGTTATTATTTGAATGAACCACATCTGAGAATTGTGAGTAGCACCATCACCACCATCACATGATTTGGAAACCCAGCTTGGGGTAAAAGCTATGTAAAGAAACTGCCTAGTTCCACCTCCTACTTTGGCCAGTAGCAACTGGGATCTTAAAAGCTAGCAAGCTGCCATCTACATGGAACGATGGGTCTCTCCTCGTCCAGAGCAAATAAGAATGAAGAAAACCAAAATTCATGGAAACAATTAGTCCTAGCAACTGGTACACTATCCAATCTGCAGCCTATATGACTATGAGACCAGAAGAACTAGATGGTGCCCGGATACCACTGTCATCCACTTGGAAGGGGATCTATGTAGAAGATCCTTTATAGAGAGGGAGAACAATGTGGAACAAAACTCAAAATCATTTGGAGAAAAAAAAAAGGGGGGGGGGGACCAGGTTTGCTGGTCCGATAGAGCCTGGTGGAACCACTGAGACTATGGCCCCTAGCTGCCCTTCAGATCTGGAATTGAACCCACTCATATGAGTTGAACATTTACCTCAAGTAGACACACGCCCTAGAGAGAACAATCATGAGAGAAAGAAGGGCTGCTTATGCACAGGGAGATAGCTCAGGGGGCAGGAGTGCATGGAGGGATGGACACAGGGAAGAGGTAACTATGGGGAGGAAGTGGGAGGGGAGCTGTTGCACTGTGGTAAATTGTGGTCAATGTCATGAGACAAAGTATATGTGAACTGCTGTATGGAAAGTAAATTTGCTCTGTAAACCTTCACCCAAATCACAATAAAAATAAAATAAAAAAGAAACTGCCTAGGATGACAACCCATGATTCTCACACTTGAGCCTGAATCAGAATCACCTGGAGACTTGTTAAAACATAACCTCCAGCCCCACAGTTTCTGATTCAGTAGGTCTGATAATTTGTATTTCTAATAACTTTCTGAAACTCCTGGTCTAGGGACTACACGTTAAGAATCACCGTGATAACAGGCATACGAGCTGAACATTTACATTAGGTAGATACTTTCCTTAGAGAGAACAAACGTGGGAGATTAGAAAGGCTGTGTATGCACAGGAAGACAGCTCAGGGGTTAGGAGTGACTGGAGGCAAGGACACAGGAAAGAGGTAACTATGGGGAGGAAGTAGAGGGGAGCTGTTGCATTGTGGGAAACTTGAGTCAATGTCATGAGACAGAGTGTATGTGAAATGCATTATGGAAAGTGTATTTGCTCTGTAAACTTTCACCTAAATCACAATTTAAAATAAATAAATAAAATAAACTATCACAAATACAAAAACAAAAAAGGACTCACTGTGCTAAACCAATTGATAAAGAGCAAAAAAAAAAAAAAAACCAAAACTCACTGCCATCAAGTCAATTCTGACTCATAGTGACCCCCACTGGGTTTCCAAGGTGGTAAATCTTTACAAAAGTAGATTGCCCCATCTTCCTAACGCTTAGTGGCTGGTGGGTTTGAACCGCCAACCTTCTGGTTAGCAATCAAATGCCTTAGGCACTGTGCTACCAGAACTCCTTGATAGAGAGCAAAATACAAAAAACCACCACTATGAAATGAGACCGAGACTGTGACACTGGAAGTGCTGCTAACAGAGGCTGGAGGCCTGCAAGGCTGACTCAGTCTCACCCTGATGACTACTGCTATCTCCTGTAAGAATCACCTATGTGAGAAAAACTTTGGGAGAAGGTGAAACTTGCCGGTAGAATATTAGGACCTTTCCTCACTTGGAAAGTCTCCTTCCAGTACTGACCCCTCAAAGATTCAAGGTTTTGTGTCCTACTCAGGAGGCCCTGCCACTTTCAGGGTCAGGATGTGGTTGGTGAAGGAGTGGAGGGTGAAGAAGTCTATCTGATGGTGCCTTGCATTCCACACCTTCTCTTCCTTGTGCCCACCCACACAAGGTGGTATCCCCCTCCTAACCCTGCCATCCTCCCCTGCCAACAATCCTCCCACATCAATAGTAGTAGGTGAGGGCAGTTGTAGCTGGTATAAAGCCCGAGCCTACCCCTCTGTTCTGCTTCTCTCTTTCCTCCTTTCAAAATTGCTATATTTCCCTTAGTCTTTTCTATCTCTCTGTTTTGTTTTTTTTTTAAGCTAATTTAAACTCACTCAAAGACTAAGATGCAAGGAGAATTAGATAATGTTCTTGATATACCACATCCTGTATACACCACGAAGTTGGTCACGTACTAAACCCACACACTGAGCCACTTTCCCAAAGGAGAGAAGATAGGAAAAGACAAGAGTGGGAGTACCAATCCTTACCTGGCAGTCATAAAAAGGGTGTCCTCGCCAGCACATCACATCTAGAACGTAGTAGGTCTGGTTTACCTCGCTGTAAATGCAGTCCAGAATGGTGTAGTCTGGGGACACAAAGCAGAAAGTCAGTACAGGATCCCCTCCCAATCAGTTCCTCTGTCTTGATCCAGGGAGCCCCACTGCAACAATCCTCAGTGCTTGCAGTAATCCCCAGCACTCAGGTCCCCAATGGGGTAAGGAGTAAGGACTCGTTAGGGTCAGAGTTCTTCTTCATGACCCTTTCTGGCTACCTGGTACAGCTTAAGGGTGACCTGAAGTAGGACAGCACAAGAGGGATCAAGGCATTCCTGAAGCCTTCAGTGGGAATTCTAAACTCTTAGAATTCAATTCACTCACTTTAGAGCTCAAGTTTGAAAGCAAGTCATCTTTCATTTTCATTTACAATAACTACTTCTGAGTTCCTATCATGTTGTTGTTGTTATTGTTGTTTGCCATCAAGTCAGCCCTGACTCATAGCGACCCCTCCTTGGGTTTCCGAGGCAGTATCACTACGAAAGTAGGACTGCCCAACCCTCCTTCCGAGGAGTGGCTGGTGGGTTTGAACCGCCAGCCTTCTGGTTAGCAGTCAAGTGCCTTAGGCACTATGCTACCAGAGCTCCAGTTCCTATCATAGGCACTGTATTATCATGTGGGGAATATTAACTGTAAATAGTCCTTGCCTTTAAAGTAGTGATAATCTAGTGATAAAATGATCACAGAGGAAAGAGCCAAGGGCTGAATCGTACAGCACAAACTAAGAGGAACGGAAGTTCCAGAAAGAGAAGACTGACGAAGTAGAAAATGTTTCATGGAAGAGATGTCATCACCCAAACACAGAAGAGATAGGATATGAACAGTGTCTTCTAAGAACACCAGGATTTAAAGAACATTTTAGGTGAGAAAACTGAAACGGCATGAGCAAAGGCCCAGATGTAGACTGTGGGGGGCAAACAGAGATGGGAGGGGGGTATGGAGAGCAAGAGAAAGAAGTGAGGAGGGGTGGGCCAAAGGCCACCTGTGAAGGGCTCTAAAAACCCAGAGATCAGTCTGGGCACAGTACAGGGGTCACAAGGAACCACTAAGGGTGCCTGAGCAGGAATGAAAGAGACCAGGTTCAGGCCCAGCTCTGCCACTTCCATGCCCAGTGACCATGGGCAAGTTATTTAAACTCCATGACCTTAATTTTCTCAGCTAGGTTCAGGTGGGCAGGAGAAACTAAGGTGAGGACAATGATCAAAGAAAAAAAAAAAAAAAGGAATTTGCCAGGGATCCTGTACCACTACACCTGGCATTCTCTGAGGGGACTTTCCCCATGGAACTGCATCTGTCACCTCACACAGGTGCACAGGAAAGGAATGTGACCTTAATTCAAGAATTTATTGCCCAGCATCCTCATGAGGCCATGTCTTTCTACAACAAAGGAGGCCTTGTCTTTGAAAAGGAGAGCCAGAGGCTGGTGGCCAGGGCAGTGTCTAAGGTGTGTCGTTACAAAAGTGTACTTTCAAAGTGGGTCTTTAAAATGACTTACCACACAACTTACACTGTCTCTCACGATTACAAAACTTAATAAGTAGACATTTTGAGCAGGTACCTTTTGCTGTTGTTGAGTTTCGCCTGTTGCCTCCTGGCAGAAGGGAAGAAAACCTGTTGACACAATAGCCACTCTTGGTGTAGGCACTGGTGGAACCCTGTGTGGAGAGAAAGCAACCATTCTCATTAGGCATGTAGGTCTCCTCACCCTCCTGCTCTCTCATTCTGCAGGATGTCATCACCCAAACATGGCTCTCAACAAATCTCTTCTATAAGAAAGAGTTTCATCCCCATCCAGGCATAGCTGGCTGTAGTAATAGGAATATGGAGTACAAAAAACCCCCCCCATGACTCCAGACCATGCACAGAACCAAGGCACAGCCTGGGCAAGAGCAGTACACAGATCAGGCGTGGTGGGCTGGGCGCAGGGGCAACTACTCACCCTGGAGGCCACGATTAGGGCTCTTTTTCCAACAGGGCACACAACCATAATCCATTCCTGTCCCAAATCTGAAGGGACATCGATTAACCACTCAGACAGCATCAACTGGGAAAACAAAAAATGGTGTTAGAAGTTCAGCAAGGTTCAGCCAAACAACAGACAGGCCTATAAGGTAAACAATAACACCAGGGAGGTACATGCTCTTTAGAACAACCAATCATACAAGATCAAAAGGACGGCATTTGTCCAGGGATAAAGCTCAGAAGGCAGGAAGGGATAGGAAAGGACAAAGGAAGACAGTAAACACAGGGAGGAAGTGGGAAGAATGCTGTTACACTGTAGGAATTGTAATCAACGTCATGAATCAAAATGTGTATGAATTGTTAAATGGAAAACCAATTCACTCTGTAAACTTTCACCCAAATCACAATAAAAAGTTAAAAGGAAAAAGATCAGCAGTATTACTTAAATGTTTACAATGATGAAGCACTGACGTCCTGAACATGTGCTAACAATTCACATAGAAGAATAAGAAAAGAAAGGGCTGATAGTGAGACCTTCATCCTATTTGCTCAGTAGTTGAGTTTGTTTCCTGCTCTGAGAATAGAGGTCACTCACTGTGAACTTCAGCTTCTCCCCTCACCTTCATGACCTGCATATCCACACCCATCCTTACTAGCTCACTTTCTGTATTGGGCTGATAGAACCCGTTCCTTTCCTTCCTTCATCTATCCAGCTACCAATATATCATAACTATTATGTTCCAGGGATTACAATTCAAAGATGAATAAGGTCCCTGGCCTTGAGATCCTCTTAGACTAGATCATCATTTCGCAAACTGGCATCCCAAATACTGTATCACAGTATGTGAGGAAATTCACCTTTTTAAAAAAAGTGCTGTAGTGAAATAAATCTGGGAAGATTTAACTCTTCCACTTATCATCCCTCCCCTTTAGACAAAGACTCTGTCCCATCAATTAATCCCTCCCACTGAATCTTTCATCTCCCCTTCTCCACACAGTCCTTCCTCTTAATCTACAAATACTCAGCCTCAAACCTTAAAAAAAAAAAAAAAAAAACCTTTGTCAATCAATCGCAACTGGCATAACGTACTACACAAAAACACTGTCCTACATCCTACTTTGGTGAGTGGTGACTGGGGCCTTAAAAGCTTGCAAGCAGCCATCTAAGATGCAACAATTGGTCTCTCCTCATATGGAACAAAGGAAAATAAAGAGAATCAAAGATGCACAGAAACAATTAGTCCAAAGGACTAGTGGACCATGCAAACCTCAGCCTACATGACCCTGAGACCAGAAGAACTAGATGGTCCCTGGCTACCATTGTCAACCACTTGGAATGGGATCAGAATAGGAGATCCTGGATAGAGTGCAAGAAAAATGTGGAAAAAACTCAAAATCATAAAACAAAACAAAACAAAAAAAAAACACAGCCTTACTGGTTTAATAGACTGATGAAACTCCCAAGACTATGGACCCTAGTCACTCTTTGAGTCTGGAACTGAACTAACTCTCAGGGCTTTCAATTAAACAATAGACAGGCATACAAGGTAAACAATCACACCAGGAGGTAAACTCCTTAGAACAATAAACCGTGGGAGATCAGAATGGCATCATTTGCACAGGGAGATAGCTCAGAGGACAGGAATGCATAGGAAAGGACAACACAGGGAAAAGATAACCAAGGGCAAGAAGTAGGAAGAGAGCTGTTATATCATGGGGATTGCAATCAATGTCATGAAACAAAATGTGTCTGAATTGTTGAATGGAAAAAAATTTGCTCTGTAAACTTTCACCCAAATCACAATGAAATAAAGAAATAAATAACCTCTGTCACTCTGCATTTCTCCATTTTGAAAAAAAATACTTAGTATTTCTTGATGCTTCTTTCCCACCCACTGACATCCTCAGTCCAGATTTGTTATCCCACTGCCTTAAGAAAGGCCACATCTCTCTCCTCTCTCTTCCTCCTCCCCACTCCACTCCTGACCACATGTGATGCTGCCAATCATACCTTCTGCTTTGACACATGTTCCCCTGGCCCCCAGACACAGTGCTATTCTGTTTTTTCTCCAAACATTTCTCCACACACTCTCAAAAAACATGTAGAGGAACTTCAGGTAACGCCTTAGGGTAAATCTCATCTATTGCTATACAACTTCACTAGTCACTCCTATGAGGATGCCTCCCAATCTTCCTCCTCCTCCAAACTTCTTTCCTTTTCTCCAGACCTTTATTTCAACTCTTTACTTGGCATCTGTTTCTTCTGCTTCTCATCTCTGCATCTTAAACTCAGCATGTCCAAAACAGATTTCACTGCCTTTTGTTGCCCAAGTACTTCCCATCCCTGAAAACTCACCCTTCCTTTTCCTCATTTTGTAACTGTCAATGGCATCATCATTCTGTTACTAAATCTTAAAAACTTTGAAAAAGAGTTGGCATAACCAACCCTCCCCTAAAAAACAGTAGACATATAACAGCAAAACCACAAGCAACAAAATAAAAAATAGATAAATTGGACTGCATCAGAATTTAAAACTTTTGTGCTGCAAACGATACCATCATAAAGCTAAAAGACAACCCACAGAATGGGAGAAAATATTTATAAAGCATGTATCTGATAAAAGGCTTGTAGCTAGAATGTAGAATTCTAACAACTCAATAATAAAAAGACAACCCAATTTAAAGATGGGCAAGAGATTTGAATAGACATTTCTCATAAAACACAAATGGTCAATAAGTGCACGAAAAGATGTTCAACATTATTAGTCATGTAAATCAAAACCATAATGAATTACAATGGCTATAATAAAAAAAAGACAATGTAAATGTTGGCAAGAATGTAAAGAAATTGGAACCATATATATAGCTCTAGAGAAAGTAAAATGGTGCAGCCACATTGCAAAAGATTCTGGCAGTTCCTCAAAAGATTAAATATAGTGTTACCATACAACCCAGCAATTCCACCTGAGATATACTCAAAAGAAATGAAAATACACATCCACACAAAAACTTATATAAGAATGTTTTTATTAGCATTATTCATAATAGCCAAAGAGTAGAAACAACCCCAAAGTCCATCAACTGGTGAAAATATAAGCAAAATATGGATATCCATACAATGGAATGTTACTCGGTAATAAAAAGGAATGACATACTGATAAATGCTACATTATGGATGAATCTAGAAAACATTATGCTAACTAAAAGAAGAGACAAAAAAACACATATTGTATGATTTCATTTTTTATGAAATGTACAGATTACGTCAATCCAGACAGACAGTAGATTAGCTGTTGCCAGGGACTAAGTGGAAGAAGGAATGGGGAATGAGTGCTAATGGACATGGGGTTTCTTTTTAGGGTGATGAAATGTTCTGGAATTAGGTAGTGGTAAATGGTTACACATAGAGCTCTGGTAGCATAGTGCCTAAGGCATTTGACTGCTAACCAGAAGGCTGGCGGTTCAAAGCTACCAGCCAGTCCTCAGAAGGAAGGCTGGGCAATCTACTTTCATAGTGATATTGCCTCGGAAACCCAAGGAGAGGTCGCTTTGAGTCCTGTCTGACTCGAGGGCACATAACAACAACAACAATGGTTGCACAGCTCTGGAAATACATCAAAAAATACTACATGGTATACTATAAGTGGGTAAATTGTATGGCATATGAATTATATCACAATATAGCTGTGTTTGTTTGTTTAAAAAAAAATAGTAGCAGCTAATGTTTGTGGGCCATTTATTATGGGCTCCAGGCTAAGGAGCCATGGTGGTGTAGTGGTCAAGGCATTTGGCTGTTAACCAAAAGGTTGGTGGTCTGAAATCACCAGCCACTCCATGGAAAAAAAGATGAAGCAGTTTGCTTCTGTAAAAATTTATAGCCTTGGAAATCCAATGAGAGTCGCTATGAGTCGGAATCAACTCGATGGCAATGAGTTTGGTTTTGGTTATTATGGTTCCAGGCTAGGAATTTCAGGTACACTATCTTAATTTTTCAATGGTACAGTTGTTGTTAGATGTCGTCAAGTCAGTTCTGACTAATAGCGACCACTATGCAGGACATAATCAAACACTGCCCGGTCCTGCACCATCCTCATTATCCTTGCTATGCTTGAGCCCATCGTTGCAGCCACAGTGTCAATCCATCTCCTTGAGGGCATCTTCTTTTTCCCCAAACCTCTACTTTATGAAGCATGACATCCTTCTCCAGGGACTGGTCCCTCCCAATAACATATCCGAAGTATGTGAGATAAAGACTCCCCATCTTGGCTTCTAAAGAATATTCTCACTGCACTTCTTCCAAGATAGACAAAACAAATCTGATAGATTTGTTCATTCTTCTAGCAGTCCTGGTGTATTCAGTAATCTTCACCAACACTCTAATTCAAATGCATCAATTCTTCTTCTGTCTTCCTTATTCATTGTCCAGCTTTTGCATGCATATAAGGCAATTTAAAATACCAGTGGTTTGGGTTAGGCACGCCATAGTCCTCAAAGTGGCATCACTGCTGTTGAACACTTCAAAGAGATCTTTTGCAGCATATTTGCCCAATGTAATATCAAAACCAAAACCCACTGCCACTGAGTTGATTCCAACTCATAGCAACCCTATAGGGCAGAGTAGAGCTGCCCTATAGGGTTTCCAAGGCTGTAAATCTTTATGGAAATAGACTTCGTCATTTTTATCCGTGGGGCAGCTGGTGGATGCAAGCCACTGATCTTTTGGTTGGCAGCTGAATGTCGATTGATTTCATGATGGCTGCTTTCATATGCACTGATTGTGAATCCAAGTAAATAAAATCCTTGACAATTTCAGTATTTTCTGTTTATCATGATGTTGCTTAGTCCAGTTGGGAAGATTTCTGTTTTCTTTATGTTGAGATGTAATCCATACTGAAGGCTATAGTCCTTGATCTTCAGCAATATTACGTCAAGTCATCTTCACTTCCAGCAAGCAAAGTCATGTCATTTGCATATTGCAGTTGTTGGAGTCTTCCTTCAATCATGATGCAGCATTCTTCTTCATAGAGTCCAGCTTCTCAGATCATTTGCTCAGCACACAGACTGAATAACTATGGTAAAAGGATACAACCTTGATGCACACCTTTCCTGATTTTAAACCCCTTGTTCTATTCAAATGACTGCCTCTTAGTCTAATGTACAGGTTCCACTTGAACAAATTAAGTGTTCTGGAATTCCCAGTCTTCAAAATGTTAGTCATAATTTTTTATGTTCCACACTCAAATGCTTTTACATAGTCAATAAAACACAGGTATGTTATGATGTGGTATGTTATGATCCACACAGTCAAAAGACTTTGTTTACACAGGTAAACATCTTTCTGGTATTCTCTGCTTTCAGTCAAGATCCATCAGCAATGGTATCACTCATTCCATTTCCTCTTCTGAATCTGGCTTGAATTTCTGGTAGCTCCCTGTTGACATACTGCTGCAACTGTTTTGGAATTATCTTCAGTGAAATTTTACTTGCATGTGATATTAATGATATTATTCAATAATTCCCACATTCTGTTGGATCAAATGGACACAAATATGGATTCTTCCAGTCAGTTTGGCCAGGTAGCTGTGTTCTAAATTTCTTGGCAAAGACGAGTGAGCACTTCCAGCATTGCATCCATTTGCTGAAACATCTCAACTGGTATTCCATCAAATCCTGGAGGCTTGTTTCTTGCAAATGTCCTCAGCATAGCTTGGACTTCTTCCTTCAGTACCATCAGTTCTTGATTATATGCTCCCTCCTGAAATGACTGAATATCCACCAACGCTTTTTGGTACAGTGACTGTGTATTCCTCCCATAATTTTTTGATCCTTCCTCCATCATTCAATATTTTGCCCATAGAATCCTTCAATATTGCAACTCGAGGCCTACATATTTTTCTTCAGTTCCTTCAGCTTAAGAAATGCCACGTGTGCTCTTCCCTTTTGGTTTTCTAACTCCTGCTCTTTGCACATTTCATTATACTACTTTCTGTTCTTGAGCCACCCTTTTAAATTTTCTGTTCAGCTTTTTTATTTCATAATTTCTTCCATTCACTTTAGCAACTCTACATTCAAGAGCAAGTTTCAGAATATCTTCTGGCATCCATTTTGGTCTTTTTTTGCTTGACTTTTTAATGGCCTTTTGCTTTCTTCATGTATAATGTCTTTGATGTCATCACACATCTCAGCTGGTCTTCAGTCATTAGTGTTCAATGCATCAAATCTATTCTTCAGATGGTCTCTAAATTCAGGTGGTACATACTTAAGGGTGTATTTTGGCTCTCGTGGACTTGTTTTAATTTTCTTCAGCATCAACTTGACCTTGCATATGAGCAATTGATGGTCTATTCTGACAGATGGTAAGTTTCTCCATAGTCTCTTTCCACAGATGTAGTTGATATGGTTTCTATGTATTCCATCTGGTAAAGTCCACATGTGTATCTCTGTTTATGTTGTTGAAAAAAGGTAAAAGGTATTTGCCATGTGTAAGTCATTGATCTTACAAAATTCTATCATGCGCTCTCTGGCATCACTTCTGTCACCAAGGCTGTATTCCAGCTATCTATCTTTCTTCTTTGCTTCCAACTTTCACATTTCAGTCACCAGCAATTATCAATACTTCTTGATTGCATGTTTTATCAATCTCAAATTGCATAAGTTGGTAAAAAAAAATCTTCAATTTCTTCATCGTCTGCATTACTGGTTGGTGTATGGGTGACTCTGCTGGTATTTGAAATACCAGTGGCGTAGCTTCCAGCATCACAGCATCATTCAAGCCCCAACAGTATTACAAACTGGTAGACGAGTGGTGGTGAATGGTGTAGACACATGTACTATTAAAAAATGTGAACAACAGTTATATTAATTGGTCTTCCTTGTAGATGTATGGATATTATCTTATCTCTGACAGCATTGTACTTCATGGCAGATCTTGAAATACTCTTTTTGATGATGAATGTGATGCCATTCCTCTTCAATTTGTTATTCCTGGCCTTGTAGACCATATGACTGCCCAACTCAAAATGCCCAACAGCAGTCCGTTTCAGCTCACCAATGACTAGGATATTGATCTTTATGTATTCCATTTAATTTTTGATGACTTAAACAATTTTCCTAGATTCATATGTCATACATTCCACATTCTGATTATTAATGGATGTTTGCAGCTGTTTCTTCTCATTTTGAGTAATGCCGCATCACTAAATGAAAGTCCTGAAATCTTTACTGCATTCATACCATTAAGGTCAACTCTACTTTGAGGAGGCAGCTCTTATTTTGAGTATCTGTGAATACTCTCCTATTTTGAGTACCTTCAAACCTGAGGGGTTTATATTCCTGTGGTGTATCAGCAGTGTTCTGCTGCTATCCATAAAGTTTTCACTGGCCAATTTTTTCAGAGGTAGATCGCCAGATCCTCCTTCTTACTCTTAGTCCGGAAGTTCCGCTGAAACCTGTCCACCATGGGTGACCCTGCTAGTATTTGAAATACTGGTAGCATAGCTTCCAGCATGACAGTAACATGCACACCACAAAAGTATGATTGACAGACAAGTAATGATGAATAGTATAGAGATATTTACTATTAAAAAAAAAACTATCATCAAGTCAATTCTGACTCATAGCAACTCTTTAGGACAGAGTAGAAATGCCCCCATCAAGTTTCCAAGGCTGTAAATCTTTATTGACAAAGATTGCTTCATCTTTCTCCCACGGAGTGGCTGGTGAGTTCAAACTACTGACTTTTTGGTTAGCAGCCGAATGCTTTAACCTCTACACCACCAGAGCGCCTTCAAGAACTATATGGTAAGTACTATTACCATTCCCCATTTTATACATGAGAAAACAGAGACTTAGAGGAGTTACGCAACTTGCTCACAGTCAATATAGAGCCTGGCTTTGAGATCAAGGTCTATGTGACCTCAGAGTTTATAACTTCTCATACTGCCTCACCTCTCCAATCCATTGCTAAATTATGTCCATTCTATCTGGCAATATTTTTCATATTCATGACCTCTTTTCTTTCCTACCTTCAATGCCTTTGGCACCTCTCATCAGATTGGGATTTAGCAAACCCCTAAATAACCTTTCTCTCTCCCCCATCAGCAGTTTCTTTATCCTTTAGCCCCTTCTGCACACTGTTGTGAGAGTCAACATGTAAGTCACACTCTGTTCCTGGCTCAAAATGTCTCAGTGGTTCCCCACAATCCGAAAGAGTCTAAAGCCCTGAACACGCTTTTGAGGTCCTTCACCTCTTTTCCCCTAACTCTATGCTGCTCCATCCTTGCTGGCCTGAACACCATTCCTGAGCACATCATATACTCCTGTCCCACCTCTGGGCTCCTTCTCAGCCTCTTCCTGCTGCCTGGATTGCTCCTGCTTGGCATCTCTGCCTGCCAATCTCTTCCCCACCCTTCAAAGTTGTCTCTTCCTTCATAAACCATTCCCTGATTCCACATTCCTGCCTACTTCTTGATCAGAAG
Organism: Orycteropus afer afer; assembly: GCF_000298275.1. Lineage (NCBI taxonomy): Eukaryota > Metazoa > Chordata > Mammalia > Tubulidentata > Orycteropodidae > Orycteropus > Orycteropus afer. The sequence goes on along the minus strand of NW_006921820.1, from coordinate 2,306,823 downwards.
GAATCTCACTTCCTTATAGCACAAATCATAGTTTACACTTACTCCAGGAGTATAAGGCTATTTCTTGTCCATGTATATCGTCCCTATAGCATAGCCTAATTTAGCACAGAACAAACCCTTGAACAATGCTTGCTGAACAGAACTGAACTACGCTTTGTCAGATAGACTGTTATTTATTTGTGCTGTATTTGGGGCAGAGAAAGGGAATGGGAATGTGTATACCCAGAGACCATATTCTAAAGGTGAAAGAGTATTCTGAGATGACAAGACACTTAGGTTGAAGAAAGAAATATGTAATAGCAGAACAGTTCCCTGCCTCCATTCCAACCCACACTCTGTCTTCTGGCCTGGACTGACTGGAGCCCAAGACAACCTCCACATCTGCTTGCCCTATGGCACAAGCTACATTGGTTTCCTTTCGGACTCAACAAAGTGTTCAGTCAAGTTTGTCACATTGATCTGCTGTTTCATGGTCTCAAGCTCACCTTTGCTTGGGCGGCTGGCTAGGCTCTCCTTATTCAGGGGAAGCTGTACATCCTATCTTCTACTACCTGAGTGTGAAGATCCAGGACTGACATCTTAGTACACCAGTTGGTAAAGACCATCAACTTGTGGGTGCTGGGCTGGGCAGGCTCAATCAAAAACACCTGAGCACTACTACTAGAGCAATGAAAAGCATGTGGAGGCTGATATTTTGCTGATAGCTTGGGCTTTAGTAGGGTGTTGGCAGCCTTTGGTAATAGCCTGGGATAAAGGTTCCTAAGCCCACTACCCAGAGACTCCACTGGTGTCCACAAGTCAGTATGCAACACTATAAGCCATCTCTTCTTACCATCCCATAACTTCATAGACAGCAGCATTTTCTCTGCAGTTCCTATTCCTTTTCCCTGCCTCATCCTCCTTATGAGGCCACATCCTCTTTTTCTGTCCACATGTACTTCAGTGGGCTCTAACTACATAGCAAAAGGAGTGGGACTAGCTGAGCCTAATCTTCTCAGGACCACTCACTTGATTAGCATAGCGTTTTGGTAATTTCTTGCTAGTGTCAATGTCCATTTCTTCATCATCTTTCTTCTCTTCATCCTCCTCACTCTCCATCCCTGTCCAGTCATCTTCAGCCAGTCTTCTGGCATGGTTCACATAATCTAGTCGCTTGCTAGAGAAAGAAAAGGCATAAAGATTTGTCTTTACATCTTGTAGGAGGACACTCTGCAATGCAACAGACTTAATTTTAAAGGCTCCAAATGTGAGAGCAACTTGGGAATTCTGGTGGGAGTAAGCGTTTCCTTTGGAAGGCTAAACTAGTGACCACCTCCTCACAGATCCTAAATAGAGAACCCCCATCTGCACACACTCAGCCTTCCTCTGAGTTTCCTAAGAATGAAAAAAGTAACATATTTAGAAGAATCTTCAAGGTTCACTAGCTGAGAAAGCTGACCTTCCCTCCCACCTCCCATCCCCAACTACGAGCTACATCTAGAGCTGACACTTCCCCTGCCTGGCAGATACCAAAGGCCCTGGGGATGGCAGAGAGGAAATGCTGAGATGCAGTGAGAAATCTGAAACACGGATAGCTTCTGGAGCTTTCTGCTTCATAACTTTCAAAAAAGGCCACTTAAGTTTATGATTTAATATCTTTAACTTATTTGTTTCCCTTTATCATTATGCTGCTGCTTCTTTTTGCTTGATTTTTTAACTACATATTCTACAAAGTTTGGGAAATTGAAAAAGAAGAAAAATTTAATTTTCATTTTATACCTTTTGGAACCTGGCAAGAGTGCAGCCACATGAGTCAGTGACACCAGGACAGTTGGTTTCTTCTCAAACAAAGACACACACATATATTATGCACAGTAGTCACATGAAGATACACACCAGAGAGAGTATATGTAAGCATTATGGTCTTTTATTTCAAGAATGAGAGAATTAGTGTCCTTATATACGTGTGAAAGGATGCAGATCCATGGTTATTTCCCAAGTACCATTTGCAATCATAAGAGAGTAGAACTACCCAGATGCCCCTCAGAAGGAGACTGGTTCGATTACACTCCATCGACAGAATACATACCTAGGGACCATAAAAAAGGAATAAAGTAGCACTTATGAACATATATGGAAGCCCTCTATGGTAGTTGTGTATCAACTTGGCTGGGCCTGGTTTAGAATGGCTAGACAGCTGGATATAGTTAATCCCCATGATGAGGCTGGTAATCAACTCCCTGGTGGAATCTACTGGAGCAGCCTTAGGGATGTGGTCTGCTTTCAGTATATAAACAGCAGCTTTGAGAAAGGTTTCTGCAGCTTCTTGGCACACTTGGACCCTGTATGTAGCTTAGTCTTCATTCAGCAGCCTGCCATATTTCCTGCTGATCTTGGAACTGTCTCTAGACTTGAACTAGGGGCCCGCCATACTGTTTGGTAATCTTGGGACTGTGCCATTTTATTTGTCGACCTCAGCAGCCAGCAGCTGCCTGAGTGACCAGACACCACCAGGTCCAGTGGGCTGGGAGCAACAGGCAGCGCTGAAGCCTAAGTTCAAGGGGCCTTCACCCAGCCCCTAGAGCTTGGCACTCTGAACTCGGACTTCTAGCCTCCTAAACTGTAAGATGATAAATCCCTGTTTGTTAAAGCCACCCATTTGTGGTATTTCTGTTAGAGAGTGACACTAAGTAACCAAAACACCCTCCAAGAAACACTGTTAAATAAATGTGCAGAACAGTGTATAGTAAGCTGTTTAATGACTACTTATATCATAAAAAAAAAAAAAAAAAACACAGTTTGGGACCATGGTCACAGGAGACATCAAGCTCAATTGGTATAATGTTCTACATACAAACACCGTTCTACATCCCACTTTAGTGAGTAGTGACTGGGGTCTTAAAAGCTTGCAAGTGGCCATCTAGATGCAACAACGGGTCTCTCCCTGTCTAAAGCAAAGAAGGATGAAGAAAACCAAAGATGTGTGGAAACTATTAGTCCAAGGGACTAGTGGATAATGGGAACCTCAGCCTATATGAGAATGAGACCAGAAGAACTAGATGGTGCCTGGCTACCACTTTCAACCACTCACAAAGGGATCAGTGCAGGAGATCCTGGATAGAGTGGGAGAATAATGTGGGACAAAACTCAAAATCATTAAAAAAAAAACAGGTTTACTGGTCTGATAGAGCCTGGTGAGATACCCACAAGACTATGGCCCCTAGTTATCCTTCAGGTCGGGAACTGAACTCATTCTCATGGCTACCACCCAAACAAGAGATAGGCATATAGGGTAAACATTTACCTCCTTAGAACAGTCTATCATGGGAGAACAGAAAGCAGTATTTGCATAGGGAGATAGCTCAGGGGGCAGGAATGCATAGGAAAGAAGGACACAGGGAAGACATAACTACAGGGAGGAAGTGGGAAGAGAGCTGTTACATTATAAGCAATTGTAGTAATGTCATGAAACAATGTGTATGATCTGCTGTATAGAAAATGAATATTCTCTATAAATTTTCACCCAAATAACAATGAAAATTAAAAAAAAAAACAAACCCACACACAACAGACTTGCTTAAATCTCTATAGACTATCTTTAGAAGGCTACATAAGCAAGGAATTGGATGGCTAGGGGACAGAATTGGGAGGGAGACTTTTCACCACATTCCCTTTGATGTATTTTTAATTTTGAACTATATGAATGTATGACCTATTGTAAAGGTAAAAAGAAAAAACAAAAGGACTGATCTGAGAATATAATCTGCAAGCAATCCCAAAAGCCATAGGGAGCCATCCCTGCTAAAAACATCCAATGATAGAGCACTGGGCAAAAACAGACCAGATGGAAACTGTGTAGCTGTTAATAGTTTTTCCTAAACCCCAATTCCTTGATTCATTCCCCAGAAAAGGCCCAGGTGGCAATTGAGAATAAAAGGCCAGGCCCTGCCTTCAGAGCAATCTAGCCTCAAACACTCCTATCCTGCTGTCTTTGGCTATTTGTTCATCTTGGCGTTAGAATTAAGTGCGTGGAAGACATTTCCTCAGGCTCCCTGAGGAATTACTTGTTTAGAACTCCCAAGGGCTCAGGAGAAACATCTGGGCTAAAGGCAGACAGGAAGACCACACCAATGCCAGGATTCAGAGTGCAGGAGAAGGCACACATAAGCAACACAGGAATGTGGGAAGCAAAAATATGGATGTGGCTTTCACAAGTCCCTGAACTGCAAAGTTCAGTACTACTGCCAGGAAAAAAAATAAAAATAACCTAGTAATTGAACTTTTACTTTCAAACTTCAGTCTTTCCCTATTTCCTCATCTTTTCCTAAGCTCTGGGCATAAAGCTGTTTATCTCTGCCAGGATTTACCCTTCCCAATCTCATAGGCAGGAAGGTCAACCTACAAAGGTCTACTGAGACAAGCCTAGAGCTTCCTGAATGGTTCACAGTTCCCAGCTCCAAGAAAGGAGCCAAGGAGTTAAAGGATCACTTACGATTTCTGCAGTTCCAGTAACCGACGGCGCCGCTCACTCTGCTCTAAGGAACTGTACTTGGATTTGTACTGTGACAGGCGGGGATGTGGGGCTGCTGTGCTATTCAAATCTTGGGTCACAGAAAAGCTACTAGCCAGGGCTTGACTCAGCTCTTCCATCTTTCCTACGAAGGAAAACAAAACAAAAAAATGGTTGAATCAGTTCAGATCATCTCCTGTGTACAGGCAGTTATGATGTAACATGATGGCTACATTTCTAAGAAACACCACTTAATCAAGTCACAATTATTTCCATGGAAAAAGAGGAAGTTAAGGGGTAAATGAGCTACAAATGAACATTTACAGTATTTTATATACTGTAGATATTTCAATAATGATCATTTGATAGCTCTAAGTGTATAAATATAACATCAATCACTTAGCAACCCCACCCCATGACTGAATCTAATTTTTGCTATTTCTCACCCCTCACTCTGAATCCTGTCCTTAGTCCCTTCTTACCACCAGTGACATCCAGCAATGTGATCCTGAGTAATCCTAAGTAGTCACTAATCAATAACTAATAACTTACTGATACAAATTTTATCCAATTGGTTGTTTACTTCCCTAGTAAATGTCAACTCACCTGGCAGGGGATGTTTCAGGGCCACCTGTGTGGGACTCTTGTGTTAATAGGGGAAAAAAGACCCCAGATTCAAACATGTTCTACCAAATCCCTTTTATTAATTCTTACACAGGACAAAGGCAAAACAAAGACAATAATGCAGGATGAGGGAAACCATCAGCATACGCACAGTACAGAAAGCCAAACGGGAGTCTGTTGAGTCATGGCCATGCTGTTGTTATGTGCTGTTGCGTCATCTCCGACTCACAGTGACCCCCCTTGGGTTTCCGAGGCAGTATCACTATGGAAGTAGATTGCCCATTTTTCCTTCTGTGGAGTGGCTGCTGGGTTTGAACCACCAACCTTCTGGTTAGCAGTCAAGTACCTTAGGCACTACGCCACCAGAGCTCCCAATCATGCCCATAGGGCTAATTATATATGATTGAAAACAATGGAAATCATAAAATCATGATTAGTGGCAGATGATTCATCACTATCGCAAGTGGGAACTACAGACCTAGGCAAAGGACCATGACTGAGCTATGTACATAACTGAAAATTCAAAAGGGTTAAAGGTGGTTCTGGGGCTTGACTACCTGGCTAGGTGGTGGTCTGGATATGACTCATGACTATGTGGCCTGAGGCACAGCCACAAAGTGGCTACAAGACAATACCAGGACCCTAAACTTAATTTAGGAGTCCTGGTGGCATAGGGGTCACTATGAGTCAGATCCAACTCCACAGGCAGTGAGTTTGTTTTGAGGAGCTCTGGTAGTGTAGTGCCTGAGGCATTTGACTGCTAACCAGAAGGCTGAGGGTTCAAACCCATCAGCCACTCCTCGGAAGGAAGGTTGGGCAATCGACTTCTGTAGCGATACTGCCTGGAAACCCAAGGAGGGGTTGCTATGAAGGCACATAACAACAATCTACTCTCAACCACACTCTTCCTGAAGGCACACTGCCCCTCCCTAGGATTGTCCTAGAACTTGTCTATGCATAGCCACAATGTTGGTTTAAAGGTCAAAAAGAACTCAAATGGTGTCTGATCTTACACCAAGATTCAAAATGCAGTCCCACTGTGGAATGCAGCCTTCCACAATCCAAGTGCCTCAGAATTTAAGCTCTAATACACTTGGAAAAAAGCCAGAATGTGGAAGGCTGCCTAAAAGCTAACATCAACTGATCCAGAAGTATTAAGAACTTATATGTGGTACATTTGGGAGATAGGGAGTAGATGTCATACTGGAAACAGACTACCCAGGTAGGCCTGGGTAGTGAATGGGAGTAGTGCTAAAGGTGAATCCACACTTCATTCACATTCCTTGAATGAAAGTGAGGTGGCAGAGGAGCTATCTCAAGGGTTAAAGGTGTGCCTCAGGCAGTAAGAAAAATGGGAACATTTGGAAGAAATCTGACTCACTCTCAGCTTCACTATAAACCAGAACCACCGCCAGTGCTTAAACTCCATCTCAGGCCATGTCCCAATGCTCTGAGAACTGAAATCAACAGGTTTATTCCAGTCCCTCCATAGTTAAAAATACAACTTCATAGGCCTCTACTTGGCCAGTGAGTTACTTTCCATTGCACACTTGAAGTCAGATTTATTTTTTTCTTAATTTCCAGCATAAGTGTTTTTTTAAATATGAAAGGAATTTTCTAATTGGTATGATTAACATATTGTCCCATTATTCTTGTGAATTGGAGGCATGAATTGTTATACGTAAATTGTTATACAACTGGCCAGTGATGAGTACTCACTTGTGGTCCATTAGAAAACTTTCATAATAAAAAAAAATCTTTAATCCAGTATGCTTTAGGTACCAAAGTAGTGACTATATCCAAAGTACATTTCTCAGGCCTTATCATCCATCTGGGTGTGGACTCCCTCTCTGCTAAAAATCACAAAATGCTGAAAATTGATGCCTTGGATACAGGGAGTGGTTCCCTGTATCTTCCTTTACGGATGTTACAGGCTAACTCCTACTCTTTCAACATAATCCTTTGAGAGTGCTGTCCCCATTCTGGCCTTGGCACTAGTTAGGCCTATCCTCCACACCTGGAGGTTTATCCTCCACCTGTAGTCACTCCTCCAACTCCCAAATATCCGACCTGCCCAGGCCCTCCCCCGTGCACCAGATCCTCGCAGGTTCCTTGACTCCTCTTCCTCCTCTGGCACCCTCCCCTCCAACTCCCCAGCTCCGGCTCGAGGCGTTCTCGATTCCTTCCTCCCCATCACCCACCAAGCTCCAGCCCCGGGGGCTACCTGCTCTACTCGGTCTTCCTCCCCGCCAAGCCCCTGAACTGCCTTTCTCTATGGAAGTTATCTGGACCTTGCATAATTCGTATTCTCCGCCCCTATCCCTCCACCAAAATTCCCAGAGAGGTCCTGGCCCGGCAGCCAGGAACAGAAAAGCATACGAGCGCCCAAAAAAAGGCTCTAGCCTGGTTCTGCCCCTCCAGGTGCCCACCTGGGAGGGCAGACTTGTGGATACGGCCAGAAGCAATCGCCACAGGGAACCCCAGGAGCTAGAGGAGCGGCCCTCGAACCCGAGACTCACCAGTCCAAGGACACAGGTCTACGCGCCGCCGCCGCCGGGGGCCGACCAATCAACTGCTCTGGGAGATCTAGGTCCGCCTCCTTGGCTAGACCACGCCACCAGGTCCACCAGCCTCGCGCCCGGAGTTTCTGGCTCCTCCCGTCGTTACAGACACCAGGCGTCCTCCCGCGCTTTGACCTCCCACCGGCCGGCCGTTACTTCCGCCTTCAACGGGCGGGACTAATCCGTTTGGCCTGGCGGGGGAGCTCCTTCTGCTCCTATGTTGCATTGTCTCGGACACCTCCTGCAAGGTGACTTGGCCTGGCAGAGGTCAAGAGCCCCTCAGGTACAAGATCCCCTCTGATTCCTTTCGCCTATAGGAGAACACCTCCCCCCCCCCATTCGCGGCTGGGCGTTCAAAGCCCGTCAGGCCCTGGGCCCTACCGCGTCCCCCGGACCTGCCCACTCCTTGTTGTTGTTGTTGTTGTTGTGTGCCGTCGAGTCGGCCCCGACTCATAGCGACCCCTCCTTGGGTTTCCGAGGCAGTATCACTACGGAAGTAGGATTGCCCAACCTTTTAGGGATGGCATTATCAACAGCCCGCTCCCTCTCCTATGCCCCTGCTTTATGCCAGGGTAGTGCCAGTTGCCTTAATGACTTCCCCCACTCCTCACACCCCCAGGTCTCTCACATGTTCAGTCCTCCTTTGCTGTTCAACACCAGAAACATAGCTCGGGTACACCCCGTTTTTTCGCTTTGGGAGTTTCTCGTAAGTGTAAATCTGTGGGATTGGCAATGGCAGGGACCAGTCTTGATTCCTGCTGAAGTAGTCAGCATTCGGAATGAATTGATGCAAGGGGTGGGGAAAGGTTGCAGAGATTTAGGAGACCTAATCAAACGGGGTGCAGCCTCTAAGGCACAGGATTGATGAGACGCAAAATAAAAACATTAATAGCCATTTAGTGAATGCCAGACACTCCTTCATATGCATTATCTCATTTAATCTTCAAATAATACAAAGAAGCAAGAAAACTTAAGCTCAGAGAAGTAACTTGGCCAAAGTCACATAGCATTTGAGACATGTTTAAATTTGCTAAATGTTTGACTTACAGAAAAGTTGGATATTTCTTTATTACAGAAACAAATATCCAAACTTCTCACATTTTTAGTCCAAGAAATGTGAAAATGTGGGCTTGTATATTTTATATACGTCACGCTATCCATTTAGTCTAAAAACAAGAAGGAATTAAACTGATGACGATAAAAAGTCCTGGCAGACCAAATTTTTTTGGACTTCATAATTTATTTAAGTGGGCTCTATTTTCCAATAGTCAGGCAGAGCCAAGCTGTGCACTATTATTTCATGTGTCCACAAATAAAAGCTCATGTTTGCTTGATTTATGAAGACTAACAACAACAACAATGAAAAGCCCAGGAACTGACTTCATTCTGGAAACTTTGACACCAGGAAATTAGGTAATTGATGTTCCAAAACCACTACACCCTACCCACCACCATGGAGGTTACATCTAATGGTCAGAACCACACGGAAAAGAACAAAGGCCCTAAATGTTGGATTGAGAAAGAAATCCCCAAAGTCATGCACAGATGTTCCAGTCTCTCACCCATACCTAGCTGAATAACTTATCACACACACTCAAACTGTGGTTCCCCAACTATTCACCCTTAGCGTTCACCTTCTCAAAGTTGGCCACTTATGTATACACTTGTATTTAATGACTTTAAATCATCTCACTTTTTTAAAAAGTCAAATTTATTTAAAAGAGTATCATCATAGCATTACCTTAAATTGTCTCCCACTTTAAGAGATGATGTCTATAAAATAAATACAGTGAAAATAATGTTGGTATCTAACTAGAGACTGATGTCAGCAAAAAGCTCTGACACTGGGGACTTCTTTGTAAAAATCAGATTAGCAAGTGTTGGAGAAGTGATAAGGAGTAACATTGCAGTGTAGTAAATTACTTAGTATGGCTTTTCTACCCATAAGTCATTGTAAACTCAGTGGTGGAATGAGCAACTGAGGAGCTCCTGATTGTAAATGTTATCCACCTGCGTTATTTCTGTTGGGAGTGGCACAATACAATGTTCTGGGAGGTGCACACTCTCTCTCACATGCTTAAGAGTTTTGATGCTATGATTGGCTAGTTTGGCCACTCTGCCTGGCTCAAAAGGAGGCCTCCTAGAGGCAGAATTCTCTCTGACTGCTGGTTGAAGTAGACCACCTGCTGCTGAAAGAGACACCGGCTCCTGAGACAGGCATTGCTGGGAAAGAGACGCAAGAGACATGCATTGCTGAGTGAGACACCGAGGGACCAGCACTGCTGGGAAAGAGACTGTTGGCTGAGGGACAGTGGGCTGGGAGAGAGACTGAGCATTTTTTCCTGAACTTGAATTGCAGCCTGTGGTGCTTCCCTAATACACCCCATAATCTGTGAGCTCTGTGTGGCCACTGCAGCGAATTATCGAACCCAGGAGAGAGGTGGTGGGTGCTTTGGGAGGAATGGTTGGTGAAAGGGCTGGAGGGAGGCAGCATGTCTCACCTTGCAGTAATAGGCCTTGGGCTATTGATGGTGATTCTGCCTTCCTCTTGTGGGGTTCTAGGAGGTCGGAATATGTGGCCTTCTTGCCGTTTTTGCAAACACTAAACAAATTTTTTCTTTGATGTAATCAGAAAAATTCAAAGACAACAGAAAAGAGAAGATCCACTTTCACATTATGATTCAGTGTTATTTAAGATGTAATCTGTGCACACCCTAAAATTTTCTGGTAAGTGTGCATATGCTGAGAATCCTGACCTAGAAAAGGGGGAGGTTAAGGGCAACAGAGGGGGTACACTCTCTAGGAGGCCAGAGTATACTGTCAGTCAATTAACAAATGTGCCTACTATTTGTCAGGCACTGTGCCAAGCCCAGGAGATACAGAAATGACCAAGACTGACACGGTCCCTATCCTCCAGGATCTTACAGCCTAGTTATGGTAGGAAAAGACCAATAATACATAACATAGCCAGTATAGAGTAGTACCAAAGAGATCAAGTACCTGGGTAGTGAGTAAGTGCAGTGGGGCTGCTGAGTGAAGGTATCCAGGAAATTTCTCTCTGAAGAGATGATATCTGAGTCAAGACCTGAATGATGAGAAGGAGACATCCATGAGGACAGAAACACCAAGTATTTCTAGTAGAAAGCACAGTGGGTACAGAGAGGTGGGAGATAGGACCGTACTTCCTCTGTATGAAGGGTAGACCAAAGGCCAGGAGGAGAGCTAGGAATGGGGGAAGTGGAAGGAGATGAGGTCACAGAGGCAGATGGAACTCAACTAGGTAAGGCCTTATAGGTCATGTGGAGAGTTTAAATTATCCTCTACTGCAGATGAGGGTTTTAAATAAAGGAACGAGATAGCTGGGTTGGATAGTCCCTGCTTTGCAGAAACCTAAACCAGCAAACACCAACAAACAATAACTGAGCAGTTCCCACCCTGCAATTCATTATAGTCATCTATGGGACTCTTTCAGAATTCAGATGCCTATACCCTGCTCTGGGAGCTCTGGTAGCATAGTGGCTAAGACACTTGCCTGCTAACCAGATGGCTGGCGGTTCAAACCCACCAGCCACTCCTCGGAAGGAAG
>NW_006921820.1:2279833-2295163 GCF_000298275.1 Orycteropus afer afer | reverse complement strand
CCCTCAACGAGATGGATTGACATAGTGGCTCCAACGATGGGCTCAGGTACAGCAAGGATTGAGAATCTGGCACAGGACTGGGCATTGTTTTGTTTCTGTTATACACAGGGTTGATATGAGTCGGGTGCGACTCGACGGCACATAACAACAACATCTTTATGGAAGCAGAATGCCACATCTTTCTCCTGCAGAGTAGCTGTTGTGTTGTTGTTAGGTGACCCACCAGCCTTCTGGTTAGCAGTCAAGTGCTTTAGGCACTATGCTACCAGAGCTCCCTCCATAAAGATGTACAGTCTTAGAAATCCCATGGGGCAGTTCTACGCTGTCCTGTAGGGTTGCTGTCTTAGTCTGAGTTCTCTAGAAAAGCAAAACCAGTGAAACTTTTATATGTATATATAAGTCCATGGGTCAGACATCAAGTTGGATGCTTCTCTTGTCTCATGTAGCTGCAGGGGATGACAAATCCAAGATCAGCAAGTCAGATGGCAAGCTGCTGGCTCACAAGCTGCATAGATTAATGAATCCCAAGATCAGCAGGCTATGTAGCAGGCTACTGGCTCAAGTCCAAAGAACTTGAGGTCAGAGGATGACAAGCCAGATAGCAGGATCCAGATCAAGCAAAAACCAGAGAACTTTGCCAAAATATCCATATATATTGGAAGCAGGCCACACCTCTGAGGAAACTCTCTTTCAACTAACAAATGTATATTTGGCTGCTCATACCAAATCTCATCATGAAAGAGATTACATTAGATCAGATTTCATGAGGATGACTACATGATAACTGCTAAACCCACTGAGGATGATGGCCCGGCCAAGTTGACACACAACTATCACAGTTGCTATGAATCAGAATCAAATCAATGACAGTGGGTTTGTTTTTGGCTTGATAGAGTATCCCTACTTTAAAAAAAAAAGAAAAAGAAAAGAAAAAATACTTTTAAAGCTTTGGCCTAGCTATAAAAGAGTAAATCAGTACAATTTGGCTAAAGCTGATGACTTTATTTTGACTGTTGGCACAATTGGAGGCTTGATGATCTGCTCCTTAACATAAGGAGGAGTGGTAGGTAGACCCTAGGCTGCGATCTTGGTTGGCTGGGTTGATAAGAAGGTGGGTTTGAACTTCAGCTAGACTATGGTGAAAAGAGGAGCTCTAGTGGTGTAGGGCTGCTAACCAAAAGGTCATTGGTTGAACCCATCAGCTGCTCTGCAATAGAAAGACCAGACAACCTGCTTCTGTAAAGATTTAAAGCCTTAGAAACCCTATGGGGGTCACTATGAGTCAGCATTGATTTGATGGCAGTGGGTTTGGTTAGGTTTATGATGAGGAAGTTATGACATATTGGCGATGTCATTCTGTATCTTGATTAGTTTTTCCTCGAGGGCATCAGAATGATTTGACAACTGGTCCTGGCTTGTGGAGGGCTGACTTTCAAAGGCCTCAGTGATAGTTCTTTTGATTCCAGTCATCTTCTTCCTTATCTGAAGGTTCTTCATAATTTGTTCTTCTGGTTCTAATCTGCTTCCTCAACGGCATACACAATAGCCACAAAGCAAGTTCTGGTTGGAGGTCAAACTCTGGAAGCTTTGCAGTTGGCCCTGTCAGCATTTCATCAAATGTAGATCTTGCATCACTTAGAGTCTTGGATGGGAAATTGATGGACCCCTCTGTAAAAAATGACCTGGGAGAGGCACCTGACCTCTTCTAACTTCCAAGGAGGTAGGAGGATAGGAGGATCAAGATCAACAGTCCAAGGCTAATTCCTGTAAAGTGGAGATCAGACATACCTCCACCCTCTTTTTTTTTTTTTTTTTTTTACCAATTCTGACATCAACTGTCTCTCCCACAGTATTCTCTACTTCTGTGCTGGATTTGATCATTTGTTCCAATGGCCACACAGAACTCACAGACTCAAGATTATGGGGTTTATTAGGAAGTAACAGGTTACAGTCAGGATCAGAAATGACTCAGGATACAGTTTTTCAATCAGGACAGCCTCTTCTCAGCAGTGCCTGCAGACACACCTGTCTCTGGCTTTCAGTCTCTCCACCAGCCCCACAGGTCCCATGGCCTTCGTCCTGCTTGGACAAGTGTTACAAAGCTCTTTTAGCTCACTGGGTAAGTGCTCAGAGGCAATCCACTCCACCAGTAAGCCTTTTGCACTCAGCTTTCTTTGCTCTGGGGGCCTCGAAGCCCATTGCATTGTCTAACTACTGGTGAGTCTCCTACCAGTTGGGTCTCCGGATTTTGCTGCCACTACTTCTCACTATCTCTGGTGTGGTAGTTATGTTTGTGTGTCAACTTGGCTGGGCCTGATTGAGTAGCTGGGCAGCTAGTGGTAGTTATTCCTCATGATGAGACTGGCAATCAACTCCATGGTGCGTTGAATAGCTGCGTTTGGGTATGTGGTCTGTTTCCTGTATATAAGCAGCAGCTTTGGGAATGGTCTCTAGCTTATGGCACCTTGAACCCTACATGTAGCCATGTCATTGTTCAGCAGCCTGCCATGCTCTGCCGACCTTGGGATTTACAATGGGCTTGAATTAATGGCCTGCCATGTGATTTGGTAGTATCAGAACTGTGCCTCATTACTTGTCAACCTTGGGATTGGCAGCCTCAGCAGCCAGCAGCTGTTTGAGTGAAGAAAAGCTTCTAGCGTCAGTGGGCTGGGAGCTGGAGGCAGAGCTGAAGCCCAAGGCTGAGGGGCTTTCACCCAGCCCCTAGAGCTTGGCACTTTGAACTTGGACTTAAAGCCTCCAGATTGTAAGAATAAACTCCTATTTGTTTAAGCCATCCCATTTGTGGTATATATTCTTGTCAGAATGGCACTAGGTAACCAGAACATCTGGTGTCACAGCTCTCTGTCTCCTGGATCGAGGAGATTCAGCACAGAGATCTCAGGTCCAAAGGACACTCTCTACTCCTGGCTCTTCCTTCTTGATGTAGTGAGATATCCCCCCTTCAGAGCCCTGGGATGGCTCATTTTAAGCCTACCAGGATGGCAAAATTGACCAATATTTCATGTTAGGATTCCATGCACCTTATTTTCATGATGCCACCCCCACATTATTAACAAGTTATCCAATTCCTTTGGTGGGCCACAAGCACCTCACATTTGCATAGTCCTACCCAGTTATTTGTTGGGAGTTACAAAGACTATGGCTAGAAGTGCCATATTAAGCAATTAATTGTACCACATCCTTGCTGTACATGGTTGTACATCTCCTTGACATGGTTGTTGCCAGGCCTTCACTTTTAAAGGTACTTTACAGTAGTTCTCAACAGATTCATCATATGCAAGACACTGCTTTCTCTCTGAATGCTTCATGACTCTCTTCATGGCTTCTTTGATTATTCTGATTCTTGCCAAAGCTTCCTGTTAACGGCTGGTGTTATGGACAGGATTCCACCATTATGAAACTTCCTTTTAACCACAGCATGAAGCTCATGCTCTGGTATTCCTCCAGCCAGGGGTTTCCCTGACTGCTAATTCTTCATGGTTGCATTAATTTCTGCAATATAGAACAAAGCTGCTGAGGCAAGTTTTAGAGTAGGCTGAAGGTGCTACAGTTACAGCATCTGGATAGTGGACTGCTTTAACATATTAAAACCATTCTCCAGTACACTCCTTCATCTTCTTGTATGCAGCAAGGAATCATTGATATCATTCTCATTCTAGGCAAAACTATCAGATGTGAGTCTGCATTGTGCAAGATGTTGTAGATGGCATTTCAAGTTGTCATGTGGGCATTATGTGCCACCATATGGACTTGCATCCTAACTTGGATGAGTGCATTTCCCCAGTATTTTGATCAAGATTTCATGGTACCACAGCCTTCCTGTTAAGTATGCAATGAATGTCAAAATACCAAGAGCTGGATAATGGAGTATGGGTTGCATTTACATTCAATGAAGTCTTTAAATCTGTCCTCAGCAATGCAGACATGAGTCGGCTTTAGAATCTTTGTATATTGCTATTAAGATGCTCAGTATTGCATGATAAAGCCCAAGTTAGTGACTCAGGTCATTAACAACAGCAGAGAGAGAATTTTCTGTGGAGCCATAGGTTCCTGGGATCCATGGAACTATATCCCTGTACTTATCCTGTAGGAGGAGCTCAGGCACTTGTGAGAAGGTGCCATGAAACTTTGAGCATGTGCTGTACAAGATGATGATACACATGAGATGAATATTATAATATTCCTGACCTCAGGGTCATACATCATGAGCAGTGCAGTCCTGTAGCAGTGTTTCCCCATAGGTGCAGCAATGTCTAGAGCTTTCTCATGCAACTTCCAAGATTCATAAATGTCTTCATTCCTCCGACACCTCTCCCATGTACCATGAGCTTCCATTTCCATAACTGGTTTGGTAGTGGTGAGGAAGAATCCCTCTTATCCCTACTTTGAAAAAGCACCACTTGTGCATTTAAGCCATTAGGGCTGAAGGCTGGAGCAATGATTAATAACTGAAGGGAAGAATTCCACCATCCCAGAGCAAGTACCACCAACAAGGAGCCTCTAAATGCTCAGAGGCTGGAGTAGTCAAGGCAGGCCTCCTGGAGGAGGCGTGACCATAGCCAGGCCTGAAGGACCCAGGATGGAGCAGCAAAGAGGAGGCAAACATAAGGGGAAGGAGCCTGGTTGAGGAGTGAAGACTTACACCAAGACCTGTGCCCCAACCACAATCAGACAGGTAGGTTATGGGCCCACAGATCTCAGATTCTGGTTCAGCTTCCTTATCAGAAACAGCAGGTCTGCTGCACTTCCTGGTGAACATGCTTACAGAACCTGTACCTCTCCAGCTGGGGACCACAGGGGCTGATAGTGCTCTTGCACTTTTCTGGTCAATTTTGTTCTTGAGTGTCTATTGGTTTCTCAACAACGCTCCTTCCAAAGACCAGGACCTAATTCCAAACTGGTTCCATAGTCTATTGCTTCTCTGAGGATGAGGCATGTATGAGGGTAGTCAGTGCAGGAATGTGGAAATAAAGAATGTTGAAAGGCAAAGTGAGAAGGTTTTATTTTCTTCCAGTCCATTGTACTTGAAGGAGAGTCTGGGATTGGTGCTGAGTCTTTGGACCTCTTTAAAAAACCAGTACCATCAAGTCCACTCTTGACTCATAGTGACCCCATGTGTGTCAGAGTAGAACTGTGCTCCACAGTGTTTTCAATGGCTGCTTTTTTTCAGAAATAGACCACCAGAACTTTCTTCTGAGGTGTCTCTAGGTGAACTTGAACTTCTGACCTTTCAGTAAGCAGCCAGTGAGTTAACTGTTGGTAAGTCCCTTCTAATTCTTACTAATCCCCCCTTTCAACAAAGACAGCAGACCTCAAGTTCAACACTGTCAGCTGCCAGCAACTGTAGCCAGTTAATACTGAATAACATTGTTCTGATTTCATTGTTTATTTTTACTTATTTGTGCCAACTGTAACTGCTTTTCCATTACAATAGTGACAGAAAGTTTTGTGAAAGAGAAAATGATAAATGCCATAGTTTTCAATTCAGCCCTTGCTGGAGATCAAAGCAGAGCCAGAGCCCATGAGCTGTGAAGAGCAGCTCCAATGAAGAACTTTGAGAGACAGGATGATGTTGACATTGATACAGATGCAGTGAGGAGGTCAGGCCCTGAGCTGATCAGCTACATCTAGTTAGATTAGGATAAAAACTAGAAAATGCCAAATCCTAATTGAGGAATATTCTATAAAATGCTGACTAGTACTCCTCAAAACTGTCAAGGTCATCAAAAACAAGGAAAATGTAGAAACTGTCACAGCCAAGAGAAACCTAAGGAGACATAATGACTAATTGTAATGTGGCTTCCTAGATGGGACACTGGAACAGAAAAAGGACACTGGGACCAGGTTTGCTGGTCTGATAGAGCGTGGTGGAACCACTGAGACTAGTGGCCCTTCAGGTCTGGAATTGAACACACACCTGTGGCTTCCAGCCAAACAAAAAACAAGCATATGAGTTGAACATTTACCTGAGGCAGATACACTTCTTGAAGAGAACAATCATGGGAGAAAGAAGGACTGTTTATCCACAGGGAGATAGCTCAGGGGGCAGGAGGGCATGGAGGAAAAGGGAAGAGGTTTAACTATCGGGAGGAAGTCGGAGGGGAGCTGTTGTATTGGGGTAAATTGTAGTCAATGTCATGAGACAAAGTATATGTGAACTGCTGTATGGAAAGTGAATTTGCTCTGTAAACTTCCACCCAAATCACAATTAAAAAAAAAAAACAGAAAAAGGACAGTGGGAAAAACAAAGGAAATTGACTACAGCATGGACTTTAGTTAATAAGACTGTATCAGTATTGGCTCATTAGTTGTGATAAATGCACCTCAATGATGTGAGATGTTAATAATAAGAGGAAACTGGGTGTGAGGTAAGTCAGAACACTGTATTATCTTCTTAATTTTTCTATAAATCTAAAACTATTTTAAAATAAAGAATTTAAAACTAGAAAATGCTTGAATTATATTTTACTTTGATTATAGTAATAAAAAAAAATGTTACCTTGAAACTCCCTTCCTGTTCAAGTTAGGCTTATGTACTTTCCTGTTTTCATGAAAATAACCTGGCTAATTTGTCTTCTCCTTGGAAGGAAGATGGGGCAATCTACTTCCGTAGTGATACTGCCTCAGAAACCCAAGGAGGGGTTGCTATGAGTCAGGTTCGACTCTACAGTACATAACAACAATTTGTCTTTAAGTTCCTTGTAGACAACTTTAAAAGCTTGGCATATCTCCTGTGGAATACATCCTATATCTCAAGCAGCTACGCATTTGACTCCTAACCAGAAGGTTGGCAGTTCAAACCCACCAGCCACTCTGTGGAAGGAAGATGGGGCAATCTATTTCCATAAAGATTTATTGCCTCGGAAACCCTATAGGAGTTTCTATGAGTCGGAATTGACTCAATGGCATTTTTTTCCTTCTTTTTTTTTTTGGTGGTGGGAAGACTACGCCTGCTCTGAGGGTCAGTGGCTTTATTTTGTAATCCCTCTAGTATAGAATATCTTCGATTCCTTTTCAGTCCAAAGGCATTATATGAATAATTTCTTTTGTAAGAATCAGCATGAAGCTGGGTGCTGTGAAGCAGACATTAAAGATGTCCCAAATGTCTAGCTTCCCAAACTGGCTATACCACTCCATCATTTCTAACACCAACTACTCCTCCTCCCCTCAGTACTCTTCCTCCCATCTTTGAGTTTGGTGATTCACTGCAGTGTCTCACAGAACACACGAACAGTACTTATGATTATGGGGCTTATTAGGGAAGTAACAGGTTACAATTCAGGATTAGAATCAACTTGGAAGGAACAGGAACAACTCAGGATACAGTTCTTCAATCAGGACAGCTTCTTACTGCTCTGCTGCCGCCTTGTTTTGTGGGCCGGGAAGCTTAGTGCAGCCACCTTGTGCCAGTCTCTTTGTTCCTCACCACTCTTGCCTGTCTCTTGTGGTCTTCAGTCTTATAGCCCCTTCTCTTTCTCTCCATGTCTTTCCCTAAAACCTCTGTCTGGGAAGCTGACTATAGAGCAGGCTCCTTACCAATTTCAAGGTGTGCCTCCTCCCAGCAAGACCACAGACCAACTAATCCCCTACAAGGGTTCCATGTACCTTATTTGCATAGACCCACCTCCAAAGAGTTCCATGCATCTTATTTGCCTTGGAAAAATTATCCAGTTCCCTTGGTTGGCCACAAGCACTTTATTTGCATAGCCCCACCCAGTCATTTTGTGGGAGTCAGCAAACCATGACTAGAAAGGCCACATAATGGTTACTCACTATACAGGCATCAAAGCAATTTATCTTGCGTACTCTCTCAGATTTGTTAGTGTGACTCTGAAAGATTAATATCCTTATAGGTTTTCCTTGGACAGTTTCCTTTTAAAATAAAAAGAAAAGTGTTATGATTTAAAGAAAAATGTTAAGAAAATAACAAGTACAAATGATGTCTGTGGCATTTATTTATTGTGATAATGGTTAGGAATGACTGGAACTTGGGAAATGCCACAATGCCTGGCTGTGCTGAGCCTTCCTCCCCGTAGTTACCTCTTCCCTGTGTCCTTGCCTCCATGCACTCCTGCCCCCTGAGCTATGTCCCTGTGCGTACACAACCCTTCTACTGTCCCATGATTGCTTTCTCCAAGGAGTCCATCTACCTGAAGTTTCTTCAAAGGCACTTTTTCAAACTTCAACTTTCAAATTCCAATCAAAGGTTTTGGATTACTGGATTATAAAGAAACTTAGTGGGTTAGGATCAGCATTTAGTGAATGGAATAGACCCAGGTATATAGTAGAGCTGACAAGGGACAAGGTTGTAGTCACTTACTGGCTACAGCCAGCTACCCAGAGGGAGCAAGTACTTGGACCTGTGGGCTCAGGACCATAATCACAGGGGACATCAAGCTCAATTAGCATAACATACTACAAAAAAACATCATTCCACATCTTACTTTGGCGAGTAGTGACTGGGATCTTAAAAGCTTGCAAGTGGTCATCTAGATTCAACAATGGGTCTCTTCCTCATCCTGAGCAAAGCAGAATTAAGAAAACCAAAGACATATGGTAACAATTAGTCCACGGGACTGGTACACTATGCGATCTTCAGCCTATATAAGTCCAGAAGAAATAGATGGTGCATGCCTACCACTGTCAACCACTCAGAGGGGGATCTATGTAGATCCTGGATAGAGTGGGAGAACAATGTGGAACAAAACTCAAAATCATTGGAAAAAAAAAAGGGACCAGGTTTGCTGGTCTGATAGAGCCTGGTGGAACCACTGAGACGATGGTCCCTAGCTGCCCTTCAGATCTGAAACTGAACCCACACCTGTGGCTTCCAGCCAAACAAAAGACAGGCATATGAGCTGAACATTTACATTAGGTAGATATACTCCTTGAGAGATCAATCATGGGAGAACAGAAGGGCTGTGTATGCACAGGGAGACACTTGAGGTAGGAATGCATGGCATGGAGGTAAGGACACAGGGAAGAGGTAACTACGGGGAGGAACTGAGAGGGAAGCTGTTGCATTGTGGGAAATTGCAGTCAATGTCATGAGACAAAGTGCGTGTGAGCTGCTATATGGAAAACGAATTTGCTCTGTAAACATTCACCCAAATCCCACACACACACACACACACACACAAAGAGAATGAAATATAAAACACCAGAGGCATCAGTTTCATAAAAACTGTGCTTCAGTTTTACATGCATGTAAGCCTTCCAAGAAACTAGCCTAAGCTGAGATAGCACACGAGGCTCCCAGAGGTCAGGGAAAGCAGACTTTTCTGACTCACTGGATTTGGGGAAGAAATGACTCTCAGTTCACAAGTTCTTTGTCCAAGCATCTTTCTGAGGGCTACTTGTTTAGCATCAATCTTTTTTTCCTTTAATGAGCCCATTTCATTGCTCTTTGATTAAGAACACTGCTTTAGTAAACATTTCTTTTGCCAAAACTTATCATATGTATAAGCTTCAGATAAATTAAGATCACACAATTACATTAATGTATTAAAATCACCAGTAATACCGCCACCCAGAGACAATATTACGTGCATTAGCTTTTTTTTCTGTTTACATTTGTCTTTAGAAAATGGATTTATATTGGTACCATTTTATAACTTTTCATTTAAATGTTAACTTTGAGTCCTTAAGTATCTTGCTACAGTTATTTTTAATGGCTGCACAGTGTTTCATTATGAGAATAATTTAAGCAGTGTCCCTTAGGTTTACAATTTTTCCCTATTATAATCACTATGACTTAAGCCCCTGTAGTGGATTTTTGCAAAATCATAATTTACTCATTCTGAGTTTTCAAAGTGGAATTTCTAGGTCAGAGGATGTGTAATGCATGTATTTATGGTTTTTGATAGATATGGTAAAATTGCTCTTCTGAGGTGGTACCAATTTACACTCCTCCCAACTGAGTATGTGATTTTATATATGTGTGTGTATATATAGATATACAAAGGTTTTCACGCTGCTGCAGCCCACAGAGCTCATGGAGGTTGTGGTCAGTGACCTCCCAACTCAGAAGTCTACCTGCTTCAAACACCTTCAGCTCATGGAACTTCTGAACCATGATGTATATATAGTTTTTCGTTTTAAAATCTTTCAGGCTTTTTGCAACATTTCTAACTCATTGTCTATTTCTTTTGTTGAGGGGCTGGGAAGAAAGGAGGTTCTAATCCTTAAGTGCTTACCATATGCCAGGAACAATTATAAGCACTTTGTGAGAATTAAATAATATAATCCTTTCTACAATTAAAAAAAACAATCAGTGCCATTATTATCCCCATTTTTCTGATGAGGACAATGGAAGTACATGAGGCTAAGTAAAATAATCAATGTTATACAGCTAGTTATGCATAGGAGCCAGAAATCAGACTAAGCCATCTGGCTCCACAACCTGTCCTCTGAAACACTGACTTGATTTTTTTTTTTTAACCCAAAAGTTTCTGGCTACAGGTTCTGGTAAGCCAATAAAGGGAGAAAGAAAACTTTAGCTAAAGAATCTTTTATTTTACTCCTAAAGGAGCTTCCATCAAGGTAACTTTGAAATTAGACTGGATCTGCAGACTTGGTGAAATTCATGTGCCAATTCTCAATTTCCCACTCTGAAAGGTAGGGATAACACCACCTATCCTGCAGGGTTGTTGGGAAAACTAATTGGCAGCCTAGCCCAGGCAGGACCTCAGAGTGTTCGTTTCCTTCCCTAACCTGTATATCATCACCTCACCTGCCCTCTGAAGCTTTCCCTTGCTCTCTACTCAAACCTTTATGCAGCGCCCTAGTGGGACCAATCACATTGCTTAGTGCTGCTGCTTTCATCTGTTGGCCTGGAAACTCAAGCTCAGTTTCTGAAGCCTGACACACCTCAAGGGCTAGCTGTGCTGACACTGGCAGTTTCTAAAGGGGAGCAAGATACTGGATATGTGATTTTGGGTAATTTGACCTCAGGTCCTTCATCTGAAAAGTGGGGAATAATTGGATTCCGTACTTCATAGGACTGAGATTAAATAAGGTAATGCATGTAGGAGCTCTGGTAGCATGGTGCCTAAGGCACTTGACTGCTAACCAGAAGGCTGGCGGTTCAAACCCACCAGCCATTCCTCGGAAGGAAGGTTGGGCAGTCCTACTTCCGTAGTGATACTGCCTCGGAAACCCAAGGAGAGTCGGCACTGACTCGACGACATACAACAACAACAACAACAACAATGCATGTAATGCAGTTAAAACCGTTCCTGACATGTAGAACATTTGCTATTATCATCCCGTGACACTCTCCCTTCATGGTTCCTTCACCAAATGCTGCCTGAGAAGTGGAGATGGCACATCTAAAAGCTAATCCATTGGTCTCAGCATTCTATTTATTCCTTTTTTAGAAGTCTTGGATAATAAACACATACTCTTAAGAATATCTAAATTTCCAGGAACCTCGTGGGCCACGTCTAACCACTAGATGGCCTATCTACAGGGTAATGATTTTCCTAGGCAAACAAACACTTTAGCTCTCTAACGTGGTATTTCCTGGGGCTGGAGTATCAACAGGAAGTCCTGTGGGGAAGAGCGCTGCCAAAACATTCATTCCCAGGAAGGGATGTGCAATGGATTGGTAAACTGACAAATTTGCTTAGCCCTGAGCAACATCCTGCAGCCTCCACATGCCGCTCTTGTTAAAGGCCTCACCCACAGGCAGAGATCGCTACTGACCCTATTTCTCTTCTCAGGGTTCCTGAGCTATGGAGCTCTACATATATGACCCTATTTAAGAAAATTAGACAAACAGTTGCACTTACAAAGCAATGGAGCCATTTATTGGCATCAGGATAGCATTCTTCTAAACAAGGGAGACGAACCTGGACATTTAGGGATCATTTTGAAAACTTGAGACCAAACTCCCCAATGCTGGTACACAATTTAAGCATGAACAGGCACAAGAACTCAAGTTAAATAAAGTGAACCAAACAGTCCGGCTACAAGACGAAAAACGGGAACACTTGGGGGGAGGAGCGTGAAATGAATCCATATTACAATTTTTCGGGTATAAGAACTCCCAGAATGTCACAAATCCGCCTCCCACTGTTTCCTAAAGCAGTGTCTCCTATTTAATTATCAGTAGTCCAAATTCTTAGGAAATTTCCTGGAAAACGGTAACGGGCGCACCTCCCAGCCCTAGCTCTATGCGTGGCCTGCAGCTGAAGAACCAAGCTCCCTAAAAACGGCAGGAGGGAACCGAAAACCCGCTTACATTCTCGAGGGCAGCTCCCTCAGAGAATCTCCAGCATCGGGCCTGAATGTTCCCATCTGTAAAATGCAACCGTAGAAAGTTAGGAATCCGTCTAGCCTTCCAGATCGAAGTCATCACGCTCCTCATTGTATTCCAGCACGTGCCGCTTGATCTTGGACGAGTCTACCCAGGTGACGAAATCTTCCATGCTGCGCGTGACAAGGAAGGCGGGGTCCGTAACCACGTCTGGCCCTACGCGCACATGGCCCTGTTCCACGAAAGCCACGGCGGCCTGGAGGTGCTGCGCCATGCGCAGCTTGAGAAGCACAGTGGGCAGGCGGCGGCGGCAGAAGGACGAGGCTGTAACGAAATTGCAGAGCTCAAGCGAGCCGCGTGTGGGCACCAGGCCCAGCGCATACAACTTATCCAGCAGTGCAGCCGTGGACCGCACGCGAAACGGGTCGTTCTCGGGCAGGTCGCGCAGGCGCCGAGCTAGCTCGCGCACAGCACGGCTCAGTTGGTTGTAACGCGTGTAGTCCTCACGCCGCTGCAGACGATAACGCCGCAGCACACGCAGCTCGTGCAGGTTGTGGTCAGTGACCTCCCAATTCAGGAAGTCTACCTGCTTCAGCAGCTTCTGTTCGTGGAACTTTAGCTTCCGAACCATGATGGAGGGAGCAGTAACAGCGAGACTAGCAGCTGAGAGGCATGTTGCGGCAAAAGCGCGACTTCCGCCTCTGCGCAGAAGTCCCAGGTCCCCGGGCCAATGAAAGAAGAGTTCAAAGTCAATCCCTCACCTTCCATTGGCTGGGGTGGGACCACGCCTCCTACTTGTTTCTCGCGTTTCTTCTCATCTTCCCGTTCTCGGAGGGAGGGGGAAGAAGTTTGGGGGAGAGGCTGTGGGGCTGGCCTGAGGCTAGTCCGGCAGGTTTAAATAGCCCAGGGCAATCACTAGTACCTTGCTCATTTCCGCTGTTCGGACTTTAGCTCTTCCGGAATATTAGAGAGAGTCTCCCCAGGAAGAGGTGTAGAGTCTGGTTCCCGGAAAGACGATGAGCGCTGCTTTGTTTACTGTGCTCTTTGACCGTTGGCTTCCTCCCAACCTGGTAAGAGAACTTTCCAAAGCCGGCCTTCTGCCCCTTTCTGCATCCTGTCCTTCGGCGAGCACAGCTTTTCCCAGATTAAATACTGATTCCAGGACGGCCTATTTGACACATAGAACCGAAATGTACAGGGGAAATGCCTGGAAATCTGTATTGTTAACAGAGTTTCAGGTGATTTTTGAAACCTACCTAGCAAGTATGAGAAATTTGGACTGTAAGTACAAGTCGTAACCCTTTGGGCTCAAACAAAGTAGCCGGACAGTGAATTTCTCGTCACCGAATTACTGAATTTCGTTTAACGGTATTCGGCAAAAGCTGTATGTTACAACTATCCGATTGTATCGCTGCGTGACTCTCTCCTTTATTTGCTCAGGCCTTTGACGCCACCTAGCTTTTCCGCTGATCCTCTTGTTTTATTTTGTATGCTTATCTTTTTAAATAGAATATTTTATATAGGGAAAATAATCCATATATAACATGTAAGTTATAAAATATAATGAATACTCATGAACCTAACAGCCACTTTAAGAAAACATCATCACAACCATTCCAGCCCGTGGCTCCCCCAGAGTTAAAGGTATCTACTTTCTTAAATGTTGTGTTAATTATTCACATTTTTATTAAAAAAGAAAGTTTAGTCACTATACATGCAGTCATAAATATACTGTAGAACCTTCTTATTTCAAAATGCAGCCTGTGGACCAGCAGAGAGCTTATTGGAAATGCAGAATCGCAGGCCCTTTCCTTTACCTACAGAATCAATCTGCAGTTTAACAAGAGCGCTAGGTAATTATTACTTTTTGGAAGTTCATTTTACACCACTTTGCTTTTAGGAAAGACGAACTACTTTAGTACTTGTTTTGGCTTAGGGAAAGAAATCCAAAGAAGATTACAAAAAGCAAAAAGCAAAACTAGCACTGAGCGTTTGTTCTGCAGTCAGCCTTTGCAGCAGCCTACTTGGAGCAAGAGTGGTATTGCCAAGCTCCTTCCCCAGAACTATGCTCAGCAGCAACTGTGTTTGTGAACTCTATGTGTTAGTGTTATTTTAGGTTTTATTTGATATGATTCGATAGGTTATTTTTGGGGTCTGGAAATGCTCAAAAAATTTTCCCATGTAGCCACTCTTTGGAAGGAAGGTTGGGCAATCTACTTCCGTAGTGATATCGCCTTGGAAACCCGAGGGGTCACTATGAGTCAGATCCAACTTGCTGGCAGTGGGTTTGGATTTTTTGGTTTAAGTTGGTGGTAATTACTTCTTTGCTTTACATCATTTTGGTTTAGGAAAGGTTTCATAGGAATGCTCTACTTTCAAATAGTGGGAGAAACCTGTATACACGCTACAGTTTGAGGCATGCTGCATGGAAGACATTGATACCACACTAGGTGATGTTTGTTTTCTGTAGAAGTAGTTGTTTTGTTTTACTGGTGCATAATATCCCATTGTTTCACCCTATCAATTTATTAGTCCATTTTCCTGCTGGATATTTTTGGAAGGACTGCTATTAACATTCTTGTTTGTCTCCTGTTGCACATATGCCAGAGTTTCTAATACATGTCTTTGAGTAGAATTTCTGAATTATAAAGTATGTGCATGTTCAATTTTACTGTTGTGTATGCTGTCAAGTCAATTCTGACTGATGGGACTCACAGTACAGAGTAGAACAGCCCCATAGGGTTTCCAAGGCTGTAATCTTTACAGAAGCAGAATGCTACATCCTTCTCCCATAGAGCAATTGGGGGTCCAAACCACTGATCTTCATGTTCGCAGCCAAATGCTTAACTAGTGTGCCACCAGGACTCTTCCTTCAATATTACTTGTTAAATTGTTGTTAAGTGCCGTCGAGTCGTTTCCGACTCATAGCGACCCCATGCACAGCAGAACGAAACACTGCCCGATCCCGTGCCAGCCCCACAATCCCTGCTATACTTGAGCCCATCATCGCAGCCACCGTATCAATCCATCTCCTTGAAGGCCTCCCCCTC